>NC_057798.1:91387856-91751070 GCF_018294505.1 Triticum aestivum
GAGATTGTTAAGTGTGAGTGTGTGTTTTGCCCATCCAGGCGGAAGTTATGTGCACAAAAGAGGAGAACGATTCGACGTGGCGTTAGGATTGACGGTAATTAACTACGTATGGAGACATAGAGACCTTGAACGTGCATGTGTGAGAGGTATACATGTATACGTGGGATGTGTGTGTGTGCCCGCGCATGATCGAGATAAAATAAAGAAGACATAAGTCCTAAGATCAACGACATGGGAGAGATGGATCGGTATGACAATATGCATGCATGTGAGAATGCAGGGAAGAAGGCCCGACAATTGAGCATGTGTTTTTGTCTTTAAGAGATAGTGGCATGGGCTGGAGCATGCATCTATGGAGAGCAGAGGGGGTGAGGCGCAACGATTGTGCAAAAGAGATCAACCTATAAATGCATATCTATGGATAGACATATATAGTGTGGGTGATAGGAACAAGACTCCGTGCGAGAAAGAAATGTTGATGGAGAAACTACAGATAGATACAGAGATGGATATGCTAGCTAGAGAGACATCCGTTAGTTTGGGTGTCGGAGATGACCGTCGGGTGGTTCAAAGGGTGAAGTTAGATATGTGTGTGAGAGGTCACTTGACTGCATGCATGTAGAGAAAAACATATGTAGTGTGCGTGATAGGAATCAAGAGTGAGGGCGAGAAAGAAGGTTGATGGTGAAACAGATAAATAGAAAGATAAAGATGCTAGCTAGTGTGCGCTAGAGATAGGAGTCGAGTGGATCAGAAGGCTGGGTTATGTGTGTGGGTGTGAGAGAGATAGAGAGAGGGTGCATGTGAGTCACATACGAACAAATATCAGAGAGAAAGGAGATCCAGAGAGACGGAGTTTTGTGTCTGCGAGAGAGAAAGATATTTCACAACGAGAGTGATAGCTAGAGAGACATATGAGGGAACGCAAGATATCTCTAGGTAGAGAGGGTGTGTTTGAGCGACATACAAGAGAACAATGGAGAAATATGAGACCCTGGGAGACCGAGTTTGTGTTTGTGTGTGAGAAAGAGATATTGAAGAGGAAGAGTCATAGGTTCTCATATCTAAGGAGCGAAAGACATCTCTGTATGAGGGGTGTGTGAGTGGCACACATGGGAATAGTTGAGAGAAATGAGACCCCGGGAGACAAAGTTTTGTGTTTGTGTGAGAGAAAGAGATTCCACATGGAGAATCATAGCTAGAGACACATAGCAGGGAGCGAGATATACTTAGAGAGAGATAGAGTGATGAAGGTCGATGGAGAGAGTACCGTCAGTGTGTTACGAAGATAAAAGATCATTGTCGACATACAGGTAGCACGAGAGATGCCTGAGAGACGATGAACGCGTATAGGTCCAGAGAGATAGTCCTATATAAGCATGAGTGATAGCTATATGAGACGAATATCTGGATTAAAGGGGATTCAAATATTTAAATTGGAGATCACGACATCGATAATATCATAACACAAATTGGTGTATCAATCATGCATATTCATTTGAATTTGGGCACACGTGTAATGTTATATAGTTTATCAATATTGGTGATCCATAGATTCTTCAATTACAAACAATGCATGGTTTATATGCAATTAGTGTCTAAACAAGATTACACTATATGTTGCATGTGTGAAACACATTATACATGTTTGAGAAGTAAAAAAAACCACATGAAACACACATTAATTGGCGACAGTTAGCGAGGAATGCATACATTGGATTTCAACATAAAGTGGTTTCAAATATTTGAAAATCCAAATTGATGGATGCAACCTTATGAATCTGAGATCATGCCATTTGTAAACCATATTTATGTATAAATGGTGTTGTGCTTTTGAAAGTATATATGTAAAAAAATGATGTATATAGAATGTAATTCCAATTGAAAATGGATCCCGCCCGAAAAAAATAGTAGAATACAAGCGGGATTCGAATTGAGTTGGCACGGTAAACGTGCATTGTGCAAAATTTGAACGAAGCGGGGAAAGTCGCAGTAACCGCCCGAAACCAAAATCTGCGAGATGGAAATCACTACTGCCTATCCCTGCCGCGCAAAGCCTATCTGCTGGATTTCTATAGGTTTCGATAGGGGCAGGTTTGTAATTTCACCCAAACGTGACGTAACCGCCTCTCACCCGGATTCTTACATGGTGGGCGCCAAAACACAGTGTGCCCTCGGCTGAAATCGACTGCCTCCTCGATTCATATTCATACACGATGGGCGCCGAAAACAAACTCTCGTCGGCAAATAGGTGTATGCGAGATTACCGTCCTATCCCCAACCGACTAATGTTGTTGTGATGTAGTAGAAATTTGAAACGGGGGCTAAGTTTGTAAATTTCCTCGCATTTGAGACAAGCGCGCCCTGACTACATGGTTCCCCCCTTCCTCTCTACCTCCCCTTTTCCCATTCGTACTCAGTGGGCGCCAAAACACCCTCTCCACCCCACCCTCCTCCGTCCGCCGCCGTCCGCCACCCCATCCACCGCCGTCCTCCTCCACCATAACGGAGCTGATACCCCGACGCCGCCGTCCATTACAAGAGATCGACCTCTCTCATCCACGCCTTCGGACCGGGATCCTTGCATCCCGTCCTCTCGCTTCACCCCCGCCCTCGTCCACCTTGCCGGCGCCGCTCCTACGACCGTATCGTCCACCGCGCCCTGCCGCCACCGTCTACCCTCCTAGATCTGCTTCCACGCCGCCGACAGCCATCGCTACCGCAGCACTGTCAAATTCTCACCAGATGCGTACTCGGCGCCACACCAGAGGCGGTACTCTTTCGTATGTGCTCAACTTATTTATCGCAGCAAGAAAATAGATCGCCACTGCTTTACTCTGATTTCTTGTCTTGGTTGCAAAGTTACCTTTGTCCGGTTTGCACCTTCAGATCCGCCATGGCACGCTCAACACTATACTCCCAATGCTTATGGTTTTCCCCTTTTATATTCCACACTAGTTAAATCACAGTAGACTAAATTTCAAAATTGGGTCAGTCGATTTTTCAGAGCTCGCCGGAGTTCGCCGGGGCGATCCAAGGGGCTCAGGTGGTTGTGGGGCCTCGCCGAACGAAGAAAACTCGATGCGGATGGGGGGTGGGGTTGCGAAGGAACACAGGCGGTGGGGGCTGGTGGTCTGGCCGGCGGCCCGTGCGGTGGTCTATATGGGAAGAATCACAGACAAGGAAGAAGAAGGGTTAGGAGACGTAGGATCTTCATCCAACCGCCTGAAATGGTCGAGAGACAGCTGAGAGTTGCAATCTTAATGCGCTCTGGTTCATCATGTGTGGGCACTACGCAACCAACATTTTATTATCCAAAATCTACTTGCTCTTCTTTACCATGTTCGATAGTGCTGGCCTGTACGCGATCGATAGGCTTTCAATTACTAGCGGCAATGCAACACCGTATTTTCAAGCCAGTTCCACTTTCCCAATTTATATATCGTGGTTATGGTGTACCCCTGTTATGTACACTATGATCTGCCTAGTTGCTGTTTGCTATTGTTATCATGGTTTGGCAATAAACTATCTATAAAGTGTATTATGAACCTATCATCTGCCAGCTATCCTTACTTTTGGAGCCTATTTTTTGTGTACTTGTGCCAGATTATATAAATGCACGCACGATATTACAACACACATGAGCTCTCTCATCATAATCAAGTGATAGCACATAAGTGTTTACAGGGGCGCCCCTATATTAGAATATCATCTGCATTACAAAGATAATCTCACAACTATTTATGTTTTCATGGTTCTCAGATATTATACGCAATTACAGTGAATATCAGAATCGTGCATCAGAAGAATATTGTGGAACACTGCAATGACTTACAAAATTGGCACCAAGGCATTGAGTGCCATTTTGGAAGCAATGAAACTCGTACGCTCCCCACCTGTTGATTCTTGTTCGGAATATCATTCTAATGACTATTCTAACCTCAAGGAGTCAAAGGCAGATGGCCTGTCCTGTTCACCCATCAAAGTGTCTGTTCTAATTTGGCAAGGTTTTATTGATTGTGCGTATCTTGCATATGTTGTCTTGCATTTCTTCTACTTTGTTGCACCACCATCTGCTTAGTTTACTCATCATATAACTCGAGATGCTATGCCCATCCATTATCAATACATATTCCATCTGTCGTCATACCATGTTTTTTCACTCAAATGATGTTCTTGTGCATCAGACATCAAAAAGGAAGAGGGTGATTGCCGAACCTGGAGGAGCACCAGAAAAGTCCTTGAAAAACATGGTGGTGCCGGAGATATCAGACAGCGCCCCACTTATATTGGTTGTACAACCAGTGGCACAAAACATAGGACCGACTCCAGCAGATTGTACCCATACTTCACTGGCCACACCACTAGCCCCACCACACAGGACCTGCACTCCAGCAAAAGGTATACAGATTTCATTTGCCATAGCACCAGCCGTACCACAGAAAAATCCCACTCCAGCAAAAAGTACAGCAAGTCCACCGGCCGAAGACCTATCCCAACTGCAGAGACGGCCAATTCCTGCAAATTGGAACCCCATTCCATTTATTCCCAGTTTAAAAGACAATGCTTTCAATGTTGTTAGGGACTACGTGCATATATTCCCATCATGGGAAGATTATAGTGAAGACAAACACCATTTTCACATCTTCCTGTCCAACTTACGTGTAAGTGCTATTATTCATGGTTATTATTTTCCTGTTTTCTGCTGATCGAACACATCAAGATTTACATTACATTGTTGTAACTAGGTGAGGGTCTATCTGGATAGTCATGACGAGCAAAGCTTGCTTGTGCTTTTCAAGGAAGCATTGCAACAGTATCGGTGTTACCTGAGGAAATCACACTTTGATGGCAAGTCTATAAACGAATTTCTGGTGAAGTCTCCTGTGCTCAATTTAGAAGACACTGAATGGAAAAACCTTGTTATGCACTGGTCTCATTCCCAGGATGAGGTACTGTCTATGAAATCACATGACAATTT
Source organism: Triticum aestivum (assembly GCF_018294505.1). NCBI lineage: Eukaryota > Viridiplantae > Streptophyta > Magnoliopsida > Poales > Poaceae > Triticum > Triticum aestivum. Next base: position 91,392,838 of record NC_057798.1, read on the forward strand.
GAACTTCTACTTTTCTACATGTGCCTTACGGATCTTTTTTGCAGGAAATCAGCTCAAAGAAGAATTCTGGTTTGAAAAGAATGACAGGATATCACAAATATGTTGCCCGCTGCTTTGCTCTTGTTAGTACCTGTTGTCCTGTATCACTATACTTGCATACATACCTGGTTCATTATGTGACAGCAGTATGCATGATAGCTTGCTTATCAATTGTTCGCTCCAAATTATCTGATCTGTATGAATGGTTACATTAGTGTAGAATATATCCAATGCCAATGATTTTTTTAGCTCTGCATTGTTCTTGTAAGTACATTCTATCCTTTATCAGTGTACTTATATTGATAGGTAGTTGTTCATGTACCATCACTCTGCAGCTTATTTTCCTTTGCCCTCCATTTTCTACACATCAGATCTATATTTACTCTTACCATAAGGTTGGTACTGAAAAAGTTTAGCTGTGCATTGCTCTTGGCTGTGCCTTTTGCCTGTATCGCTGCACATACATTTATAGCTACTTGGTTATGTAGCATCACTCTTCATCTTATCTTAAATATTCTCCATTTTTTCGTATATTATCACATCTATATTTACTCTTAACAAAATGTGGAATAAAGGCAATGCTTACGAAGAACATCTGTGCTAAACTTCTTGAATTGCCCCCCCCCCATCAGCATGGACAAGGGCTTTATAGAGCATGTCTTCACCAGTAATGTATGTTTGTCCTTCTCAAGCCTTCAAACTTTGTTGTGTATATTTGGTTAGGCATGACTGCAACAGGTGTTTATTTTTTGTGTTTGCATCAAATTGCATGTTTAAATTTTATTATGTAGTTCATAAACAAAAGTTTGTCCTTCTCAATTTAAGTTTTCAGTTGTACAACCAAGTTCCTTCTTCATACCATGTAAATTAAACTATACAGAGCAAGTGATCTTCTTTTGCACTGCAGGTATGCTTTTGTTCTTCATCCGTAATCCAGTGGTGTGGTGAACCTACCCACTACAGCACAATGTCATATTCTGCAATATCTTAACTATGAACAATGTCATATCATTCTACTATTATTTAAACCGCCTCTTTATTTGCCAATCCGAAATGGGATAAATTGACAGCACACTAACCATTGATACTTATGAGTTCTTGATCTGTAATCCAGTGGTGTCGTGAAGCTGCCAACTCCTTCACAATGTCAATTCTTGCCATGTCTTGACCTGAACAATACCATATTGTGTTAATGCAATTTTAAACTATGACACTTTATTCGTCAGTAAGAAATGTGATGAATTGTCAGCACTGATACTTTTATGTGCAAAACCTGTCATCTGTCTGCTTGTTTATCTTTCAGAGTGAGGAAGATATAAGTGTTGAACAAGCGCAGTCTCATCATCTTGCTCAGCTGCTTGCGCTGCAGCTCCCCAGCAGGGCTAACCTTTCTTGAACTCTATTGAAGTGCTGTCGGTTTTTTCTATTATTTTGTCGGCGTGTTTATTTGCACTGGTGGCGATCTTTGATGCCCAGTGTATGTAATCTGCTGTCTGCTTGTGCTTTATTATCATAGTGGCGAACATTGATGCCCAATGGATGTAATATGCCGTAATTTCTTTATTGTATAGTCTAGGTTTTTTCTTATTCACAATGCTGCAGTTATTTTACTGTATATATATCCTGTCTTCGCAGTAAACCGGCCAAACCATAAAATTACAGTAGATAATCGGACCGTCATGCAATCACGATGTATTATCGGCATCATGGGCCCCGTCAAACGGGCCCACTAATAGATTCAGGCCTTTAATAGGTCGAGTAACCCCCGGCCCTCTTTTCGCAAGAAAACTCAATGGGCTTTTAGGAGGCTGAGAAGTAGGCTGGGCCTGAAACGTGCCGAATAGCTCACGGGCCGGCGGCAGCCCGAAATGGACCCCGGCCCATGATTATGCGAATCAATTCACGGGCTTTTAGTAGGCCAAAGTTGTCTCGGTCTTTGTTTGGCCCAATCAGATATCGGCTCCGAGCAGGCCGGATGCAAACCGGGCCATAGTTAGGCCCAACTATATGACGGGCTTTTAACAAGTGAAATTAATACAGGGCCGAAATGTTAAATGGGCCCTTAACAGGCCAAAACTAATATCAGGCCGAATTACTAAAAGGGCCTTTAGCAAGTGGGCCCAAAAGCATAGCGTCCAGTCAACGGGCTGAATCTGATATGGGCCATAATTGAGCCCAAAGACTCTTAAAGGGCCGGACCTAATCTGGGCCGTGATTTGGCCCAAAAAGTGGGAGGCTTTTAACGGGCCGGATCTTATATGGGCCACTACTAGGCCCGGAACGTGGCAGGCCATTAATGGACCAAATCAATTATGGGCCGGCATTTCGCCCAAAACATGGTAGCCAGTTAATGGGCCAGCCTACTAGGGTCCTCAAATTCTTGTGGGCCTACAGCTGGGCCGGCCCATTAATGTCGGTGAAATCTCATGGGCCTTTAGCTGGGCCGGCCCATTATGATCCCCAAGAATTTTGTGGGCCTTTACCTGGGCTGGCCCATTATGGCACAAAAAAATCTTGTGGGCCTTTACCTTGGCCGGCCTATTATGGCCCGCAAAATTTTGTGGGCCTTTAGGTGGGCCAGCCCATTATAGTCCGCAAAATCTTGTGGGCCTTTAACTGGGCCAGCCCATTATGGGCCGCAAAATCTTGTGGGCATTTAGTTGGGCCGGCCCATTTAAACTTGATTGGCCGTGCCACGTGTCGACGTATCATAGGCGCCTTCTGTCCAATGAGTGGATGACATCTGTCCCACCGATGAGCCGACACGTGTTTCCTCCAGCCAATGATGATTTTACACGTGGAACATCCCCACTGTTTGGGGCTGTTAACTGGTTATCGGATCCAAAACCCAACCCGATAGCTTAATGGCGTTCCGTTACGGTGGATGCCACGTGTCGGTCACCCTTTACGAAAGCTCTTCTGTGACGCGCAATTTATTGTCATGGAAGTGGACACTTCCGTGATGATAATTTTGGTAATGTCATCGAACACTTCTACGACAGCACAGGTATGACTATCTTGGTTCTGTCATAAATTTGTCATGGATGTACATGCATGACAAAAAACGCGACCTACTCTGACAAACACGTATCATCACGGAAGTGTATTTTTTTGTAGTGTTGGGAATATCTTCCTTCCTAATTTTGAGTTGATGATATCTGGTCCTTCAATCAATCTTGGAGAATACTTTGCCCCCGCTGAGTTGATCAAACAGATCATCAATTCTTGGTAGTGGATACTTGTTCTTGATGGTGATGTCATTCAACTGTCGGTAGTTTACACACATCCAAAGACCGTCGTCCTTTTTATCCATGAATATAGCGGGTGATCCCCAAGGTGAAGAGCTTGGACGGATGTATCCTTTTTGCAGCATCTCATAGGGCTGTTTCTTTAACTCCACCAATTCTGACAAAGGCATCCGATAATATTTCTTATATATCGGTGCAGTCCCGGGCACCAAATCAATTGCAAACTCCAGTTCTCTGTCTGGTGGCATTCCTGGCAATTCCTCTGGAAATACATCTGGATACTGACTGACCATAGGAATTGATTCCACTTCTTCGGCCACGGCTGAGAATACCATATCCTTCTTGGGTATACTTCTGCGGTCATAAAAACTTGTGATGTAACCTTCCTGATTTACCATCGTGACTTCTCTACTCGCACAGTTGATGCATACTTGGCAGCGGCTAGGGTTAGGTTAGGATTGTACTATGATCGATACCATGTGGAAGATGAGGTTTGGGCCATGCAACACACAATGCATTGATGGGTGTACTAGGCACGTATATATGATGTACAAGACGGGGCCACAACCTCAACTATACAGGAAAACTAGGAGGTTGGCCTACGACACAATATACATGCGCAATATATTCAATAGGCAGTCCCCCATGTCCTTGTTGTTCCCTTTCGGTTCACACCTGGCTCATCTCACTGTCTTCATGAGTGGCGGAGATAAGGCCCGCGAAGTGAAGTGTGGTCGCCGACGAGGAAGGGTAGAACATGGGGGACAAACCGGACTACTTGGGACCTGAGGCCCTGCCTCCTTCCATGCCATACTCATCCTCGTCGGAGTCTGCGACTTGTCCGTCGCTGGTGGACGAGAGGTCTATGATGGACGTGGAGGGATGATACGTCTCCAACGTATCTATAATTTTTCATTGTTCCATGCTATTATATTATCTGTTTTGGATGTTTTATATGCATTTTTATGCTATTTTATATTATTTTTGGGGCTAACCTATTAACCTAGAGACCAGTGCCAGTTTTTGTTTTTTGCCTGTTTTAGAGTTTCGCAGAAAAGGAATACCAAATGGAGTCCAAATAGAATAAACAATTTGTGATGATCTTTCTTCGACCAGAAGCAAACTAGGAGGCTAGCTTGGAGATGAAGTCGGAGGAGCAACAAGGCGGCCATGAGGGTGGAGGGAGAGCCCAGGGGGTAGGGCGCGCCCCCTACCTCGTGGGCCCCTTGGAGGTCTCCTGACCTAATTATTTCACCCATATATACTCTTATACCCCAAAACCATCAGGGGGAGCAAGGAAAACCCTTTTCCACCGTAGCAACCTTCTATACCCGTGACTTCCCATCTAGGGGCCTTTTCCGGCATCCTGCCGAAGGGGGATTCGATCACGGAGGGATTCTACATCAACACCATTTCCCTTCCGATGAAGCATGAGTAGTTTACGTCAGACCTACGAGTCCATAGCTAGTAACTAGATGGCTTCTTCTCTCTCTTTGATTCTCAATACCATGTTCTCCTCGATGTTCTTGGAGATCTATTCGATGTAATACTCTTTTGCGGTGTGTTTGCCGAGATCCGATGAATTGTGAATTTATGATCAAATTATCTATGAATATTATTTGAGTCTTCTCTGTATTCTCATATGCATGATTTGATATCTTTGCAAGTCTCTTCAAATTATCGGTTTAGTTTGGCCTACTAGATTGGTTTTTCTTTCAATGGGAGAAGTGTTTAGCTTTGGGTTCAATCTTGTGGTGTCCTGTCCCAGTGACAGTAGGGGCAGCAAGGCACGTATTGTATTGTTGCCATCAAGGATAAAAAGATGGGGTTTTCATCATATTGCTTGAGTTAATTCCTCTACATCATGTCATCTTACTTAATGCGTTACTCTGTTCTTTATGAACTTAATACACTAGATGCAGGCAGGAGTCGTCGATGTGTGGAGTAATAGTAGTAGATGCAGAATCGTTTCGGTCTACTTGACATGGACGTGATGCCTATGTTCATGATCATTGCCTTAGATATCGTCATAATTATGCGCTCTTCTATCAATTGCTCGGGAGTAATTTGTTTACCCACCATATTATTTGCTATCTTGAGAGAAGCCACTAGTGAAACCTATGGCCCGGGGTCTCTTTTCCATTATATTAACTCACTTTTCCTTCATATTTGTTTTCGATCTACTATTTTGCAATATTTTACTTTCCGATCTATAAACCAGAAATACCAAAAATATTTACTTTACCGTTTATCTATCTCTATCAGATCTCACTTTTGCAAGCATTCGTGGAGGGATTGACAACCCGTTTGTCGCGTTGGGTGCAAGTTTATTGATTGTTTGTGCAGGTATTTGGTGACTTGTGCGTTGTATCCAACTGGATTGATACCTTGGTTCTCAAACTGAGGAAAATACTTACTCTACTTTGCTGCATCACCCTTTCCTCTTCAATGGAAAAACTAATGCAAGCTCAAGAAGTAGTAGGAAGAATTTCTGGTGCAATTGCCGGGGAGATCTACGCCAAGTCAAGACATACCAAGTAATCATCATAAACTCTCATCTCTTGCATTACATTATTCGCCATTCGCCTCTCGTTTTCCTCTCCCCCGCCTCTAAAACGATTTTGGAAAAGATTTGCCTTTTCTTCACCCCTCTTACGTTCGTCTTCTTCGCTTGCTTTTTGTGAACTTGTGTGTTGATGTGCCTATTTGCCTTTATGGCGCAACCAAAAAGCATTGATCCTCACCTTAGGAGGTTGGTAGAAATTGAAAATAATATTAGTAGCTTTATGTCTTTACAACTTGAGCATAATAGTTTCTTTAGAAACAAGCTTAAGGAGAAAAAAAAGTTTTATGGAGTATATGAATAAAGAGCTCGATGATATGTCTAAGGAATTTTATGGTTTGAAATCTCAGTTTGCTCATCTTGAAAAATTAGTAGGCCAAATTTCTTATAAACAAGCCACCTTAGTTAATAAGATGGCCGCTAAACCGGTAGCTTTAAATAATGATGAAGATCTAAAAGTGATTGATGTGACTCCTATTGAATCTTTGTTTTCCAATATTAATCTTGATAAAGATGGGACTGGAGATGAGTCAACTTTAGTTAAAAGGTGTCCCAATGATTTGGAGTTTTTAGATCTAGATGCAAAAATAGATAAAAGTGGGATTGGAGAGGTCAAGACATTAAGTAGCAATGAACCAACTCTTTTGGATTTCAAGGAATTTCATTATGATAATTGTTCTTTAATAGATTTCATTTCCTTGTTGCAACCCGTGTTGAATTCTCCTCATGCTTATAATCAAAACAAAGCTTTTACTAAACATATTGTTGATGCTATGATGCAATCTGTTGAAGAAAAGCTTGAATTGGAAGTTTCTATCCCTAGAAAACTTTATGATGAGTGGGAACCTATTATTAAGATTAAGATTAAATATTATGAGTGCCATGCTTTGTGAGTTTTGGGTGCTAGCGTTTCCACGATTCCAAAAACTTTATGTGATGTATTAGGTTTCCGTGAATTTGATGATTGTTCTTTAAATTTGCATCTTGTGGATTCCACTATTAAGAAACCTATCGGAAGGATTAATGATGTTCTTATTGTTGCAAATAGTAATATGTGCCCGTAGATTTCATTGTTCTTGATATATATTGCAATGCTACATGCCATGTTATTCTTGGTAGACCTTTTCTTAGAACGATTGGTGCAATTATTGATATGAAAGAAGGAGTCATTAGATTCCAATTTACGTTAAGGAAGGGAATGGAACACTTTCCTAGGAAGAAAATTAAATTGCCAGATGAATATATTATGAGAGCCACATATGGATTGCATACCAAAGAAGACAATACATAGATCTATTCATGTTTTATGCCTAGCTAAGGGCGTTAAACGATAGCGCTTGTTGGGAAGCAAACCAATTTTATTTTTGTTATTTAATTTTTGTTCCTGTTTAGTAATAAATAATTCATATAGCCTCTGGTTAGATGTGGTTTTGTGTTTTAATTAGTGTCTGTGCCCAGTTAAACCTTTAGGATAGCTTATGGTGATAGTTGTGTTGATCCTGCTGAAAAACAGAAACTTTTGCGCCCAGTAAATAGTTTCCAGAATTTTATTGAAACGTGCTTTTGATCTGTTTCTTTTTTCTCTGGATTGGTGCACAAATTTCTCAGGTTTTTCTAATTTTTCAGAATTTTTGGAGTTACGGAAGTATTCGAGAGTTACAGATTACTACAGGTTGTTCTGTTTTTTATAGATTCTCTTTTCTATGTGTTGTTTGCTTATTTTGATGAATCTATGGATAGTATCGGGTTATGAACCATGGAAAAGTTGGAATACAGTAGATATTACACCAATATAAATAAAGAATGAGTTTGCAACTGTACCTTAAAGTGGTGATTTATTTTCTTATACTAACGGAGCTTATGAGATTTTCTGTTGAGTTTTGTGTTGTGAAGTTTTCAAGTTTTGGGTAATGATTTGATGGACTATGGAATAAGGAGTGTCAAGAGCCTAAGCTTGGGGATGACCGAGGTACCCCAAGGTAATATTCAAGGACAACCAAAAGCCTAAGCTTGGGGATGCCCCGGAAGGCATCCCCTCTTTTGTCTTTATCTATCGGTAACTTTACTTGAGGCTATATTTTTATTAACCACATGATATGTGTTTTGCTTGGAGCGTCTTGTATGATTTGAGTCTTTGCCTGTTAGTTTACCACAATGATCCTTGCTGTAAACACCTTTTGAGAGAGACACACATGAATCATGATTTATTAGAATACTCTATGTGCTTCACTTATATCTTTTGAGCTAGGCAATATTGCTCTAGTACTTCACTAATATCTTTTTAGAGCACGGTGGTGGCTTTATTTTGTTGAAATTGATGAACTCATGCTTCACTTATATCATTTGGAGAGTCTTTTAGAACAGCATGGTAATTTACTTTGGTTATAAATTTAGTCCCAATATGATAGGCATCCAAGAGGGATATAATAAAAACTTTCTTATAATGTGCATTGAATACTATGAGAAGTTTGATTCTTTATGAATGTTTTTTAGATATGAAGATGGTGATATTAGAGTCATGCTAGTGAGTAGTTGTGAATTTGAGAGATAATTGTGCTAAAGTTTGTGATTCCCATAGCATGCACGTATGGTGAACCGTTATGTGATGAAGTCGGAGCATGCTTTATTTTTTTGATTGTCTTCCTTATGAGTGGCGGTCGGGGACGAGCGATGGTCTTTTACTACCAACCTATACCACTAGGAGCTTGCGTGTAGTACTTTGTTTTGATAACTAATATATTTTTGCAATAAGTATGTGAGTTCTTTATGACTAATGTTGAGTCCATGGATTATACGCACTCTCACCCTTCCACCATTGCGCCTTGTGTCGCGCAACTCTCGCCGATACCATACACCCACCATATACCTTCCTCAAAACAGCCAGCATACCTACCTAATATGGAATTTCCATAGCCATTCCGAGATATATTGCCATGCAACTTTCCACCGTTCCGTTTATTATGACACGCTTCATCATTGCACTACTGCAGGATGCTGCTAACACGACACTACGATGAGAGACCCTTCAACGAAACTGTGTGCGATGCAATAATTTCAAAAGATGGTGTAAAAGAACCATACAAAAAGGTGCAAAATGTTCGCGATGATGGATGCATCAAACACGATTCAGATTTTACTTGCGTGTGCGATGTTGGGCATATGGTTGATCCAGCAGAACTATTGCAATGAGGAAGAACAACAGAAATGGGCAGCCATATCAATGTGTGTGCGATATGTGACATACAGTTTGCTCCGATGAACTGTGTGCTATTAGGGAATGCAACATAAACGGTCAGCCAGATCAAGGTGTGTGTGATATACAACATACGGTTTACTCCGACAAACTGTTTTCGATTAGGTAAGAGAACTAAAACGGTTCATCTTAACAAGATGTGTGTGATATGTAGCATTTGCGATCAGCCAAAAGAACACAAATGATTCATGTAAACCAGATGTGTGTGATACGCAGCAAACAACCCACTCAGATGAACTATTTGCGATGAGAAATTATAACATGGACGGTAACTATAGTAAGTTTGTGTGCGTTTCTGTTCGTACAAAAAACTTTGAAAAATGCAAACTAGTTGCTTGAGGTGGCTAGGAGTATCGCACACGATGCGTCTGCGAGTACTCGTGTGCGATGATTAGTAAGTTACACATACGTTTCATTATGTTAACATATGTGTTAATTTGCAATATGGACAGTTAATATGCAAATGCCTTCTAGACATCGGGCACATGCTTAAACTCAAAGAAATGTGTACGATACTAATACTTTCCATGAAAATTTAAGAACTTGGCTTACATCATTTGAGTAACATATATATAGTGGTTACACTATTTGACAAAAGGAGGATCTTGGTAACACGGTTTTGAGAACCATATGTTCCATATCTAGATACGTAACATGTAACAACTATCACATTTTAAGAGGCAAACGGCCAACAACCATATGATCCATATCTACATACTTAACATAGTAACAGCTAGCACATTTTAAGAGGCTAAGGGCCAACAACCACAACTATCTGCTGGAAGTAGCTTGATCACGGCGACTTGGCATCTCTTCAATGAAAAGGAAGAGCCCTCCTGTGCCTTGATAGAGCATGAGTAGAACAGTGTCTCCAATTTTCCAATATGGATGCATTTCCACGACAAGCGAGAACTTGTTAATTTGAATGGTTCCATTTCTGCGGGAAATGTAGTACCTTGCAATCACTTTGACATTATAAGCAGGCACAAGTGTAATTCGACCACATCGGGAAATCAAACAAGGAACTGCTACAACGGGCAATTTCTATTGAAATGTAGAATAAAAACCAATTGTAACATATCATTGAAGATATATATAGTTTATGAGCATCAACATTAAAATAAGACTTTTTACCAGTGTTTTGTGCACACAATTGGTCTTGTTTAATGTGTGCACCATAGGTATATTATTCCCATCCAAAATCATGCATTCATACATTGTGCTATCTCTGTCAGATTATCAACAAAGTTTATGACATGCTTCAAGTCCTTCCAGTGAAATTTGGTACGCTTAGTAACATATGGATCGTTCACTTTGCATCCAACATATCATGCTTAAAAGGTGGAAAGGTATTATTTATTCCGAACATGGCAGAAGAATATATAGTGTGCATAATTTTGTAAATAGAATTTGTTATTGCCTAGGAACGGAGTTAGAAAATGAAATCACAATTGGTTGCTTAAATAGTGATCAATTAGTCAAAACAAATACCCCGATTTTGCTAAGTAATATGACAGCACGGAGAAAGTTGAAAGGACACTAACCTCGATCAGACTTTGATCGGCTGATGACGTTGGGGAAGTAAACATCCATGTTAGTTGGACCAGGTTGTGGTGGACGCACTAGAATTTTATTGCCAGCTCTCAGTTCATAACACTTAGACATTTTTCTCCAAAGATCTGCATTAAAATAGGAGTGATCATCTTTATCAAGTTTTACACTAACCATCATTGTATATCCATGTTGCGTTGTCAATATGACATCCTGGGAGTCATCAACAAAGTAAAGCGCAAGATTTCCTTCTACTCCTGTTCTTGCAAAGCAAGGGATGTACTACTTGAAATGAAAATTAAGATTGTAAATCAGATATATTGAAATAATATAGCAAGATGCAAATGTGGGAGTAACTGGTAGAACAGATTAATATATAGATGAAAGCAAAGTACAAAAATATATAATTAATAGTAGATAATGTAACAAAGATTTGATGCAAAAATATAGATAATGTACCAACATACGGTATATGTTCATATATGTAGGCCATGCCCACCGTGGTAGGTTAAGATTGAACATACCGAACACTCCCTGAAGTCATCCGAAATGGTGAGATAGAACTTCATTTCTGACTGGCCATGACCACACTCGCCCGATTTGTGCTTGCATTGTGGACACATGAATGAACACCCACGAATCATCTAGAACAAAAATGGTTCCACGTCGATTTCCACCAGTTGATTAATGGCGACGGACGGACTGCGGTAGGAGATGAGTGAATGTTTCGCTAAGTTGATTACCTTCTCCATGAGCAAAATCCCCGGGCCAATCCCGCAGAAAAACCCACTCGACCAGAGCCTAGAATGTCGGTGCAGATAGGCAGTGGAAAGCGGTAGGGGTGAAATCCCGTGCCGTTTGGAGCGCGACCTCCGCCCGCCGACAACAGCGCCGTCAAGCTTAGGGTGGCCGCCGCGAAATAAGTTGATGAGGTGCATAGTTGCGGAGGAGTCCGCGATGAGTGGGTGGGGACGAGGGGGCGAGGGTTTTCTTTTTTCCTTTTGCATGTGTGAGTGAACACACATGGTTCGCAGAGGCGATGGAGATGAATCGTGTGCGATAGAGATTGAATGGGAATCCAAATTTCCTTTATCCTTTGCCCATGAGTTATTTCTACGATGAACATAAACCCTGCTAATCACCGTGTTCAAATTTGGCACTTTTCCGGGTTCATTTACAATATTTAGTTGATTATGTGCATTTTCTAGGCATTTAATGCATATAATTCAAATTTAGACAATCGGAAAAGGTGCACGAGAACGGTCTGGAAAACCATGGTCGTGCTATTCAGTAATTTATCATGCCTTTTACAAGGAATGGGCAGATATTTCAAGGAAATGTGTGGCCTCACCAAGCCCTGGTAAAAAATTGAGAATGTTTGTCTTATGTTGTCATGCACACCATTCATAAATCGAACCATCACCTAGGAAATTTCATGGTTTCGAGGGGAATCGGCAAGATTGAAGGGGCTGGGAATCCAAATTTCCTACCTAGCTTGTCATTCAGGTTTTTCTACAATCAACATACCCTCTCGAATGCAACATGCTCAAATTTGGCATTTTTCCAGGCTCATTTACCATATTAGGGGATTATGTTCATTTTCTAGGCATTAATCCACATAATTCAAATTCAAACAATCGGTGCATGAAAAGGTGCACACGAACAGTGTGAAGAAACCATACTCGTGGTACTTATAGAAACGGGGAAAGATTTCAAGAGAATGTGTGGCAATAGTCAACCAAAATGCGTCATTTACTGGGTTAGCAATTATAGAAAAATGAAATACGTGTTTGAGAAACATGACGCCTGGCATGGTGCCATCATGGTATGGCCTCACCTTGCCCTGGTTAAAAGCTGAGAAGGTTTGATTAATGTTGTCATGCACGTCCTTCACAAATCGAACCATCACCAAGGAAGTTCCTTGCTTTCGAGAGGGAAATCACCAAGATTGAAGGGGAATCCATATTTCCTTCCTAGTTTGTCATTTAGTTTTTTCCAATGATCAACATACTTCCTCAGATGCAACGTGTTCAAATTTTTTATTTTTCCGGGCTCATTTACCATATTTAGGGGATTATTTGCATTTTCTAGGCATTAATGCACATAATTCAAATTCGAACAATCGGTGCATGAAAGGTGCACAAGAACGGTCTGGAAAACAATCCTCGTGCTATTTAGTACATTCTCATGCCTTTTACAAGGAATGGGCAGATATGTCAAGGAAATGTGTGGCAATAGTCAACCATAAACACGTCGTTTACTAGCTTAACAACTATACAAAAATGAAATACATGCTTGGAAAACATGACGCCTGGCAAGGTGCCATGGTATGGCCTCATTGTGCCCTGGTAAAATTTGAGAATCTTTTCCTTGTGTTGTCATACATGCCTTTCACAAATCGAACCATCACCGAGGAAGTTCCATGGTTTTGAGGGGGAAGTCACCAAGATTGAAGGGGAGGGTCCAAATTTCCTTTGTCCTTTGTGCATGAGTTTTTTCTACGATGAACATACACTCTATAAATCACCACGTTCAATTTTCACACTTTTCCGTGTTCATTTACCATATTTAGGGGATTATTTGCATTCTCTAGGCATTAATGCACATAATTCAAATTCAAACAATCGATGCATGAAAAGGTGCACAAGAACGGTCTGAAAAACCATCCTCGTGCCATTTAGTAAATTCTCATGCCTTTTACAAGGAATGGATAGATATTTCGAGGAAATGTGTGGCAATAGTCAACCATAAACGCGTCATTTACTGGGTAACACCTATACAAAAATGAAATAAATGCTTGAAAAACATGACGCCTGGCGTGGTGCCATGGTATGGCCTCACCATGCCCTGGTAATTTTTTTAGAATGTTATCCTTATGTCGTCATGCACGCCTTTCATAACTCGAACCATCACCGAGGAAGTTTCATGGTGTTGAGAGGGAAATCACCAAGATTGAAGGGGGGTCCAAATTTCCTTTGTCCTTGTCCATGAGTTTTTTCCGAAGATGAACATACACCCTGCAAATCACCATGTTCAAATTTGACACTTTTCCTGGTTCATTTACCATACTTAGGGGATTATGTGCATTTTCTAGGCATTAGTGCACATAATTCAAGTTCAAAAAATTGGTGCATGAAAGGGTGCATAAGAACGGTCTGGAAAATGATGCTCGTGCCATTTAGTAAATTTTCATGCCTTTTATAAGGAATGGATAGATATTTTGATGAAATGTGTGGCAATAGTCAACCACAAATGTTTGTTTATTGAGTTTTCAACTATAGAAAAAATGAAATAAATGATTGAAAAACATGACGCCTGGAATGGTGCCATGGTATGACCTCACCATTCCCTGGTGAAAATTTGAGAAGGTTTGGCTTATGACGTCATACACGCCCTTTATAAATCGAACCATCGACGGGGAAGTTCCATGCTTTCGAGAGGGAAATCACCAAAATTGAAGGGGAATCCAATTTTTCTTTGTTCTTTGCCATGTAGTTTTTTCTACGAAGAACATACACCCTGCAAATCATCGTGTTCAAATTTGGCATTTTTGGGCTCATTTACCACATTTAAGGGATTATGTGCATTTTCTAGGCATTTGGCGCATATAAATCCAATCCAGCTACAGCTGCACGGATGTGATGTGAGGGATGTGGATTGCCGTTTGATCGCGACGCATCCTATGGTCCAGACGCGCGATCCGCGTGGCTGGAGTTTCGGCCAATCATAGCACAACACACAATAGCCTCAGCGCACATTGTTTCCGGAAGCGACCGAGATGAACCATGTGCAATAATGAATGAGCAAAACTGTAAGGGAAGCCAAATTTCCTTTGTAGTTTGTTGTTGAACTATTAAAAACCACCGCACTGTATGGCTACCTGGCACCTCCGTCCCGGAGTTCTCTCCAAGCATCGTTCATGGCTGGCGCACAGTAACCGGTAAGGAAGCAATGGCATCTCGCCGCGCCGAGTTCATCACCGTCGGCGGCCACACAATTACATGGGCGGACTTTGAGGCTGCCATGGCCGAATGGGCAGTGGATCTAGAGGCGTCCAAAACCGCACATGAGGATCAAAAAAGGCAAAAAGCAGTCAAGAAAAGAGAGTCCCGCCGCCGCAAGAAAGAAGAGGCCGCACGTCATGATGAGGAGAGCTTGGCGGAGATCGAAGCATGGTTGGCTGCCGCCTTGATACGTCTCCAACGTATCTATAATTTTTTATTGCTCCATGCTACTTTATCTACTGTTTTGGACAATATTGGGCTTTATTTTCCACTTTTATATTATTTTTGGGACTAACCTATTAACCGGAGGCCCAGCCCAGAATTGTTGTTTTTTGCCTATTTTAGTGTTTCGAAGAAACGGAATATCAAATGGAGTCCAAATGGAATGAAACCTTCGGGAACGTGATTTTCTCACCGAACGTGATCTAGGAGACTTGGACCCTACTCCAAGAAGTGTCAGAGGCAGTCACGAGGGTGGAGGGCGCCCCCCCTGGGCGCGTCCCCTACCTCGTGGGCCCCCTGTTGCTCCACCGACGTACTCCTTCCTCCTATATATACCTACGTACCCCCAACAGATCAGAAAGGAGCCAAAAAACCTAATTCGACCGCCACAACCTTTTGTATCCACGAGATCCCATCTTGGGGCCTATTCCGGAGCTCCGCCGCAGGGGGCATCCACCATGGAGGGCTTCTACATCAACACCATAGCCCCTCCGATGAAGTGTGAGTAGTTTACTTCAGACCTTCGGGTCCATAGCTAGTAGCTAGATGGCTTCTTCTCTCTTTTTGGATCTCAATACAATGTTCTCCCCCTCTCTTGTGGAGATCTATTCGATGTAATCTTCTTTTTGTGGTGTGTTTGTTGAGACCGATGAATTGTGGGTTTATGATACAGTATTATCTATGGAAAATATTTGAATCTTCTCTGAATTCTTTTATGTATGATTGAGTTATCTTTGCAAGTCTCTTCGAATTATCCTTTTTGGTTTGGCCAACTAGATTGGTAGTTCTTGCAATGGGAGAAGTGCTTAGCTTTGGGTTCAATCTTGCGGTGTCCTTACCCAGTGACAGAAACAATTGAGAGGCACGTATTGTATTGTTTCCATCGAGGATAACAAGATGGGGGTTTTATCATATTGCATGAATTTATCCCTCTACATCATGTCATCTTGCTTAAGGCTTTACTCTATTTTTAACTTAATACTCTAGATGCATGCTGGATAGCGTTCGATGAGTGGAGTAATAGTAGTAGATGCAGAATTGTTTCGATCTACTTGTCTCGGACGTGATGCCTATATACATGATCATTACCTAGATATGCTCATAACTATGCTCACTTCTGTCAATTGCTCAACAGTAATTTGTTCACCCACCGTCGAATATCTATGCTCTTGAGAGAAGCCACTAGTGAAACCTATGGCCCCCGGGTCTATTCTCATCATATCAATCTCTATCGCTTTATTTACTTGCTTTGTTTTTACTTTGCCTTTTACTTTTCACTTTGCATCTATCTATCAAAAATACCAAAAATATTATTTATCATCTCTATCAGATCTCACTCTCGTAAGTGACCGTGAAGGGATTGACAACCCCTAATCGCGTTGGTTGCGAGTAGCTATCGTTTTGTGTAGGTACGAGGGACTTGTGCGTGGTCTCCTACTGGATTGATACCTTGGTTCTCAAAAACTGAGGGAAATACTTACGCTACTTTGCTGCATCATCCTCTCCTCTTCAGGGAAATCTAACGTAGTGCTCAAGAGGTAGCAAGAAGAATTTCTGGCGCCGTTGCCGGGAAGGCTCACACAAGCAAGTCAACAATACCAAGTACCCATCACAATCCCTATCTCTCGCATTACATTATTTGCCATTTGCCTCTCGTTTTCCTCTCCCCCACTTCACCCTTGTCGTTTTATTCGCCCTCTCTTTCCCAATCTTCTTCTCTTTTCCTTTTTCGTTTGCTTTCTTCCTCCTTGCTTCTGTTGCAGCTATGTCTGAAATTGGGGAGATTATCGTTGATATGGACAATAAAGATAACACAGAAAATCTCGAGGCTCCGGCTGATGAACCTCCTATCTTGCATACTAAAAAGTTTCGAATTGGTAGTGGTAACATCATTGGCAAAGGTGTTATTCAAGATTTCTTTACTTGTGCCGGTGCTTTACCTTCCATGGGTTGTTTTATTATTCACAGAACTAGTAGTCTTGCGGATGCTATCGCTATGCTTGTGGTTGAACTTGAAAGACAATTTATGCATATGCATCGTTGCATACAGAGAATTTTCTTAGAATTATCTAATATTGAGCACTCTTCTGTTAAGCACGCTGTTACTATCTTTTTGGCTCATGAATTTAGATTTATCTTAAGAGAAGCCAAAGAAATCTTTGCGCACTATAGGGTGGATGCCAGTCGTCCACCCATAGAAGCGATCCTCTATGATCAAGAGGAAATTAGACGTTTTCAATCTTCGGACTATGTAGCTTTCAACGAAAACCTAAGAAAAAAGATTCCTATCAATGTCTTGGTTGATTGCATTAACGAGCTTAATAATGATCTTGCACTTAGAAATAATGAGCTAGGATACTCTCTTGAGTATAGGCTCACAAGATTTTGCCAAAAGAATGCTTTCAGTGATGAAATAGTTGTGCACTATGAAGGGCCAAGGGAGGAACCCGTTCCTCCTGTGATTAATCTTGGGGATCTTTGTCCCACTCAATTTAGCCCTTTTGATTACTTTTGCTTGCCTCAAAGGAAGCTTGCTGCCGAACATAGAGAATATGAGATGATCTTTCAAGATCTATCTTATTATTACGGCAGCACCTAGATCTATCTTTGCTTTTATGCCTAGCTAGGGGCGTTAAACGATAGCGCTTGTTGGGAGGCAACGCAATTTTATTTTGTGTTTTTTGTTTTTGCTTCTGCTTAGGAATAAATAATCCATCTAGCCTCTGTTTGGATGTGGTTTTGTCTTTTAATTAGTGTTTGTGCCAAGTAGAACCTATAGGATAACCTACGATGATAGTTGATTTGATTCTGCTGAAAAACAGAAACTTTGCACGCACGAATATAATTTTGTTAAATCCCAGGAACGTGCTTTTGCGTTGATTCTTTTTTATGCGGTTCTATAAACAAATTGTACAGGACTTCCTATTTTGGTAGAATTTGTAGAGTTCCAGAAGTTTGCGTTAGTTACAGATTGCTACAGACTGTTCTGTTTTTGACAGATTCTGTTTTACTAGTGTTGTTTGCTTATTTTGTTGAATCTATCGCTAGTAAAATAGTTTATAATCCATAGAGAAGTTGGAATACAGTAGGTTTAACACCAATATAAATAAAGAATGAGTTCATTACAGTACCTTGAAGTACTATTTTGTTTTCTTTCTCTAACGGAGCTCACGAGATTTCTGTTGAGTTTTGTGTTGTGAAGTTTTCAAGTTTTGGGTGAATTCTTTTGATGGATTATGGAACAAGGAGTGGCAAGAGCCTAAACTTGGGGATGCCCATGACACCCCCAAGATAATCCAAGGACACCAAAAAGTCAAAGCTTGGGGATGCCCCGTAAGGCATCCCCTCTTTCGTCCACTTCCATCGGTAATTTACTTGGAGCTATATTGTTATTCATCACATGATATGTGTTTTGCTTGGAGCGTCTTGTATTATTTGTGTCTTTGCTTGTTAGTTTACCACAATCATCCTTGCTGTACACACCTTTTCAGAGAGACATACATGAATTGGAATCTGTTAGAATTCTCTATGTGCTTCACTTATATCTTTTGAGCTTGATAGTTTTTTGCTCATAGTACTTCACTTATATCTTTTGAGCGTGATAATTTTTGCTATAGTGCTTCACTTATACCTTTTAGAGCATGGTGGTGGATTTGTTTTAAAGAAACTATTGAGCTCTCATGCTTCACTTAGATTATTTTGAGAGTCGTTAATAGCATGGTAATTTGCTTAATGTTAATATACTTGGTATTCAAGATATGTGAAACTTTCTTTTGAGTGAATTGAATACTGAGATAAGTTTGATGCTTGATAATTGTTTTGAGATATGGAGGTGATAATATCAAAGTCATGCTAGTTGGGTGATTATGAATTTGACAAATTCTTGTGTTGAAGTTTGCAAGTCCCGTAGCATGCACGTATGGTTAAAGTTGTGTAACAAATTTGAAGCATGAAGTGTACCTGGCTTGTGCATCCTTATGAGTGGCGGTCAGGGACGAGCGATGGTCTTTTCCTACCAATCTATCCCCTAGGAGCATGCGTGTAGTACTTGATTTTTGATGGCTTCTAAATTTTTGCAATAAGTATATGAGTTCTTTTGACTAATGTTGAGTCCACGGATTATACGCACTCTCACCTTTCCGCCTTTGCTAGCCTCTTCGGTACCGTGCATTGCCCTTTCTCAGCTTGAGAGTTGGTGCAAACTTCGCTGATGCATCCAAACCCCGTGATACGATATGCTCTATCACACATAAACCTCCTTACATCTTCCTCAAAACAACCACCATACCTACCTATTATGGCATTTCCATAGCCATTCCGAGATATATTGCCATGCAACTTCCACCATCATCATCATGACATACATTACTTTTGTCATATTGCCATTGCATGATCATGTAGTTGACATCGTATTTGTGGCAAGGCCACCATGCATTATTTTTCATACATGTCACTCTTGATTCATTGCACCATCCCGGTACACTGCCGGAGGCATTCATATAGAGTCATATCTTGTTCTAAGTTTCGAGTTGTAATCATTATTAGAGCATTGCCCAAAAAAAGGCCAAAAGAAAAGAAGGAAAGGCCCAAAAAAAAGAAAAGAAAAAAGGGCAATGCTACTATCTCTTTTTCCACACTTGTGCTTCAAAGTAGCACCTTGTTCTTCATGTAGTGAGTCTCATATATTGTGCTTCAAAGTAGCACCTTGTTCTTCATGTAGTGAGTCTCATAAGTTGTCTTTTTATACTAGTGGGAATCTTTCATTATAGAACTTGGCTTGTATATTCCTATGATGGGCTTCCTCAAATGCCCTAGGTCTTCATGAGCAAGTGAGTTGGATGCACACCCACTAGTTTTCTTTTGTTGAGCATTCATAGCTCTAGTGCATCCGTTGCATGGCAATCCCTACTCCTCATGTTGACATCAATTGATGGGCATCTCCATAGCCTGTTGATTATCCTCGTCAATGTGAGACTTTCTCCTTTTTTGTCTTCTCCACACAATCCCCATCATCATATTCTATTCCACCCATAGTGTTATATCCATGGCTCACGCTCATCTATTGCGTGAAGGTTGAAATTTTTTGAGATTAATGAAGTATGAAACAATTGCTTGGCTTGTCATCGAGGGTATAGAAGTTGGGAACATCTTTGTGTGACGAAAATGAAGCATAGCCTAACTATATGATTTCGTAGGGATGAACTTTCTTTTGCCATGTTATTTTGAGAAGACATGATTGCTTTGATTAGTATGCTTGAAGTATTATTATTTTTGTGTCAATATTAACTTTTGTCTTGAATCTTTCGGATCTGAATATTCATATCACAATTAAGAAGATTTACATTGAAATTACGCCAAATTATCAATCCGCATCAAAAATCCTTTTTTTATCATTTACCTACTCGAGGACGAGCGGGAATTAAGCTTGGGGATGCCTGATACGTCTCCAATGTATCTATAATTTTTGATTGCTCCATGCTACTTTATCTACTATTTTGGACTATATTGGGCTTTATTTTCCACTTTTATATTATTTGTGGGACTAACTTATTAACGGGAGGCCCAGCCCAGAATTGCTGTTTTTTGCCTATTTCAGTGTTTCGAAGAAACACAATATCAAACGGAGTCCAAACGGAATGAAACCTTCGGGAACGTGATTTTCTCACCGAACGTGATCCAGGAGACTTGGACCCTACTCCAAGAAGTGCCAGAGGTAGTCACGAGGGTGGAGCCCCCCCCCCCCCCCGACGCGCCCCCCTACCTCGTGGGCCTCCTATTGCTCCACCGACGTACTCCTTCCTCCTATATATACCTACATACCCCCGACGGATCAGAAAGGAGCCAAAAAACCTAATTCCACCGTCGCAACCTTCTGTATCCACGAGATCCCATCTTGGGCCTGTTCCGGAGCTCCGCCGGAGGGGGCATCCACCATGGAGGGCTTCTACATCAACACCATAGCCCCTCTGATGAAGTGTGAGTAGTTTACTTCAGACCTTCGGGTCCATAGCTAGTAGCTAGATGGCTTGTTCTCTCTTTTTGGATCTTAATACAATGTTCTCCCCCTCTCTTGTGGAGATCTATTCGATGTAATCTTATTTTTACGGTGTGTTTGTTGACACCGATGAATTGTGGGTTTATGATCCAGTATTATCTATGGAAAATATTTTAATCTTCTCTGAATTCTTTTATGTATGATTGAGTTATATTTGCAAGTCTCTTCGAATTATCCTTTTTGGTTTGGCCAACTAGATTGGTAGTTCTTTCAATGGGAGAAGTGCTTAGCTTTGGGTTCAATCTTGCGGTGTCCTTACCCAGTGACAGAAAGGGTTGCAAGGCACGTATTGTATTGTTGCCATCGAGGATAACAAGATGGGTTTTTTTATCATGTTGCATGAATTTATCCATCTACATCATGTCATCTTGCTTAAGACGTGATGCCTATATACATGATCATTACCTAGATATGCTCATAACTATGCTCACTTCTGTAAATTGCTCAACAGTAATTTGTTCACCCACAGTAGAATATCTATGCTCTTGAGAGAAGCCACTAGTGAAACCTATGGCCCCCGGGTCTATTCTCATCATATCAATCTCTATCGCTTTATTTACTTGCTTCGTTTTTACTTTGCCTTTTACTTTTCACTTTGCATCTATCTATCAAAAATACCAAAAATATTATTTATCATCTCTATCAGATCTCACTCTCGTAAGTGACCGTGAAGGGATTGACAACCCCTAATCGCGTTGGTTGCGAGTAGCTATCGTTTTGTGTAGGTACGAGGGACTTGTGCGTGGTCTCCTACTGGATTGATACCTTGGTTCTCAAAAACTGAGGGAAATACTTACGCTACTTTGCTGCGTCATCCTCTCCTCTTCAGGGAAATCCTACGCGGTGCTCAAGAGCTAGGACGCCTACAAGGCCGGGAAGGAGAACGCCGGCGTCTGGCCAGCACGCCCTGATGGCAGCATGTGAGAAGTAGTTTAAGTTTGTAGTATTAGAGCAAATTACCAGTAGTACTTTATGTTTGGAGTATTAACGTACAATGTCTCCTATGTATCTACTTTTCCAAACACTTTTGCCCTTGTTTTGGACTCTAACTTGCATGATTTGAATGAAACTAATCCGGACTGACATTGTTTTCAGCAGAACTGCCATGATGTTGTTTTATGTGTAGAAAACAAAAGTTCTCGGAATGTCCTGAAAATCCTAGGAGGCACTTTTTGGAAAATATAAGAAATACTAGAGAAAGAATCAAGACCTGGGGGCCCACACCCTGTCCACGAGGGTGCCCCCCCAGGGCGCGCCCCCTATCTCGTGGGCCCCCTGAGGCTCCGCCGACATCAACTCCAACTCCATATATTCTGTCTCACGGACAAAAAAATCAAAGAGAAAGTTTCATCGCGTTTTACGATACGGACCCGCCGCCAAGCTCTAATCTCTCTCAGGAGGACTGATCTGGAGTCCGTTTGGGGCTCCGGAGAGGGGGATTCGTCGACGTCGTCATCATCAACCATCCTCCATCACCAATTTCATGATGCTCGCCGCCGTGCGTGAGTAATTCCATCGTAGGCTTGCTAGACGGTGATGGGTTGGATGAGATTTACCATGTAATCAAGTTAGTTTTGTTAGGGTTTGATCCCTAGTATCCACTATGTTCTGAGATTGATGTTGCTATGACTTTGCTATGCTTAATGCTTGTCACTAGGGCCCGAGTGCCATGATTTCAGATCTGAACCTATTATGTTTTCATGAATATATGTGTGTTCTTGATCCTATCTTGCAAGTCTATAGTCACCTATTATGTGTTATGATCCGACAACCCCAAAGTGACAATAATCGTGATACTTCTCGTTGATGACCATAGTTTGAGGAGTTCATGTATTCACTATGTGCTAATGCTTTGTTCCGGTTCTCTATTAAAAGGAGGCCTTAATATCCCTTAGTTTCCTCTAGAACCCCGCTGCCATGGGAGGGTAGGACAAAAAATGTCATGCAAGTTCTTTTCCATAAGCACGTATGACTATTTACGTAATACATGCCTACATTACATTGATGAACTGGAGCTAGTTCTGTGTCACCCTATATTATAGCTATTACATGAGGAATCGCATCCGACATAATAATCCATCACTGATCCATTGCCTATGAGCTTTTCACATATTGTTCTTCGCTTATTTACTTTTCCGTTGCTATTGTTACAATCACTACAAAACCCAAAAGCATTACTTTTGCTACCGTTACCTTTATTATCATATTACTTTGATACTAAATACTTTGCTGCAGATACTAAGTTATCCAGGTGTGGTTGAATTGACAACTCAACTGCTAATACTCAAGAATATTCTTTGGCTCCCCTTGTGTCGAATCAATAAATTTGGGTTGAATACTCTATCCTCAAAAGTTGTTGCGATCCCCTACACTTGTGGGTTATCAAGACTAATTTCTGGCACCGTTGCCAGGGAGCATAGCTCTATTCTCAGTGTCACTTGGGATTTATATCTGTTGATCACTATGAGGAACTTGAAAGACGAAAGAACCAAGATTTTTCCCTTAACTACGAGGGGAGGTAAGGAACTATCATCTAGCTCTGCACTAGATTCTCCTTCTCTTTTGAGTAAGCTTGCGACACCTAAACCTGTTACTGCTATGAATTCTAATATGTCGCATGTTATTGATGATGCTACTTCTGCTATGCATGATACTTATGATGAAACTACTTCTGTGCGTGATACTACTTTGCCATTAGGTGAATTTCTTGATAAACAACTTGCTAGGGCTAGAGAGAATGAAATTATTGAAGATGCTATTATTGATGATAGTGATGATGAAAGTTCTCCTAATGATTATGAATTGCCTGTTGTTCCTGAGGGTTATGTTATGAATGAAGAAGCTGCTAGAGCTATCTTTGCTTGCAATCATAGATATGATCTTAAGAAGTTATCAGCTAAATGGAAGCAACAGTATCTTAATGCTAGAATGAAACCTGACCCTGCTTTTGCTACTTCACCTATCTGTGTTACTGATAAGTATTATGAATTCTTTGTTGATCCTAAGATTATTACTTTAGTTGAATCCGATCCTTTTTATGGCCTTG
Organism: Triticum aestivum; assembly: GCF_018294505.1. Classification (NCBI taxonomy): domain Eukaryota; kingdom Viridiplantae; phylum Streptophyta; class Magnoliopsida; order Poales; family Poaceae; genus Triticum; species Triticum aestivum. Next base: position 91,416,819 of record NC_057798.1, read on the forward strand.
AATCTGAAACTGCTGTGGCACATCTTACCAAGTTGAATGATATAGCCACCCTGTTTACTCATGATGATAAATCTCGCTATTATTATATCCTTAAGATATTTCCATTCTCGTTAAAGGGTGATGCTAAGACTTGGTATAATTCTCTTTCTCCTGGTTGTGTGCGTAGTCCCCAGGATATGATTTATTACTTCTATGCAAAATATTTCCCTGCTCATAAGAAACAAGCAGCCTTGCGGGAAATATATAATTTTGTGCAAATCGAAGAAGAGAGTCTCCCACAAGCTTGTGGGAGGCTTCTCCTATTACTAAATGCTTTGCCTGATCATCCTCTCAAGAAAAATGAAATACTTGATATCTTTTATAATGGACTAACTGATGCTTCCAAGGACTACTTGGATAGTTGTGTTGGTTGTGTTTTCTGGGAAAGAACAGTCGATGAAGCTAAATTACTATTGAATAATATGTTGACTAATGAAAATAATTGGACTCTTCCTGAGCCAATTCCTGAGGCAATTCCTAAACCAATTGAGCCAACTCCTGAGCCTATTCCTAAACCCACTCCGAAGAAGAGAGGTGTTTTATTTCTCAGTCCTGAAGATATGCAAGAGGCAAAGAAATCAATGAAAGAAAAAGGTATTAAAGCTGAAGATATTAAGAATTTACCACCTATTGAAGAAATACATGGTCTTAATATACCGCCTGTTGAAGAACCACATTGTCTTGATAACCCGACACAGGTAGTAAAGGTAAATTCTCTCTATAGATATGATAAAGTTGAAATCCCCTCTACTAAATTTCATAGCCCGTGCTTAGATGAATTTGATGACTTTATGGCTAGACAAGAAAGTTTTAATGCTTATGTTGGTAGAGAGTTAAAGAATAATGCTTTCGAGATAGGACGTGTGAGCGATAATATGGCTAGAGTTAAAGGTGAACTAAACTCATTAGGAAATATGCTTCTATGGTTGCTACTCAAGCTGAGCAAGTACTTAAAGCTCAAAATGATTTGCTTGGTGAATTAAATAATAAAAATGACTTTGCTGTTAGAGTGGCTACTAGAAATGGTACAATGACTCAGGAACCTTTGTATCCTGAAGGCCACCCTAAGAGAATCGAGCAAGATTCTCAGAGAAATAATTTAGAAGCACCTAGTTCTTCTAAAAAGAAGAAAAAGAAAAACGATAGGACTTTGCATGCTTCTAGTGAACCTATTGTAGACGCACCTGAGAATCCCAATGATATTTCTATTTCTGATGCTGAAACACAATCAGGTGATGAACATGAACCTAGTGATTATGTTAATGATAATGTTCATGTTGATGCTCAACCTAGCAAAAACAATGAAGTAGAGATTGAACTTGCTGTTGATCTTGATAACCCACAATCAAAGAATCAATGTTATCATAAGAGAGATTTTGTTGCTAGGAAGCACGGTAGGGAAAGAGAACCATGGGTTCAGAAACCCATGCCCTTTCCTCCTAAGCCATCCAAGACAAAGGATGATGAGGATTTTGAGCGCTTTGCTCAAATGATTAGACCTATCTTCTTACGTATGCGCTTAACTGATATGCTTAAGGTAAACCCTTATGCTAAATATATGAAGGATATCATTACAAATAAACGCAAGATACCGGAAGCTGAAATTTCCACCATGCTTGCTAATTACACTTTTAAAGGTGGAATACCAAAGAAACTTGGAGATCCGGGGGTACCAACTATACCATGCTCCATTAAAAGAAATTATGTTAGAACTGCTTTATGTCATCTTGGAGCCGGTGTTAGTGTTATGCCTCTCTCTTTATATCGTAGACTTGAATTGAATAAGTTGACACCTACTGGAATATCTTTGCAAATGGCTGATAAATCAACTGCTATACCTGTCGGTATTTGTGAGGATGTGCCTGTTGTGGTTGCAAATGTCACTATCTTAATGGACTTTGTTATTCTTAATATTCCCGAGGACGATAGTATGTCGATTATCCTTGGTAGACCATTTTTGAATATTGCAGGGGCTATTATTGATTGCAACAAAGGCAATCTCACTTTTCATGTTAATGGTAACGAGCATACGGTACACTTTCCGAGGAAACAATCTCAAGTTCATAGCATCAATTCTATTGGAAAAGTTCCAACTATCATTATTGGAGGTTTTGAATTTCCTCTCCCTACTGTCAAGAAAAAGTATGATATCCTTATTGTTGGGGATTTTCATATCCCCGTTGAGGTAACTTAGTGTTATTCAAAATTTCTCCGGTTCCGTGTTATTCGGAATGAGTTTGTTAACAAGACTTGATCAACCTTGTTAGTGGATTCATTTTGATGATCACAAGATGGATGAAACTAGAAGGCACAACCTTCTGTACCCTCTTTTTACTTTCTGTTATTTAGAATAAATAAAGCAAAAATAGCACTATCCGTCTATTTTCTGAATTATCCGTGCATTAAAAAATATCCCGAAAATAAAAGTGCTCCAAATGCCCTGCAAATTTAGTATGATTTTTATGGAATATTTGAGGATTTTAGGAACTGAAATCACTGCAAGAGGGGCAAGCACCAGGCCACGAGAGTGGAGGGCGCGCCACCTACCCTGGGCGCGCCCCCTGTCTCGTGGGCCCCTGGTGGCCCCGTGTCGGTGTCAAAACCAGTGGATCTCGGGTAGGGGATCCCGAACTGTGCGTCTAGGCGGATGGTAACAGGAGACAAGGGACACGATGTTTTTACCCAGGTTCGGGCCCTCTCGATGGAGGTAAAACCCTACTCCTGCTTGATTAATATTGATGATATGGGTAGTACAAGAGTAGATCTACCACGTGATCAAAGAGGCTAAACCCTAGAAGCTAGCATATGGTATGATTGTTGTTCGTCCTACGGACTAAAACCCTCCGGTTTATATGGACACCGGAGAGGGTTAGGGTTACACAGAGTTGGTTACAATGGTAGGAGATCTACATATCTGTATCGCCAAGCTTGCCTTCCATGCCAAGGAAAGTCCCATCCGGACACGGGATGAAGTCTTCAATCTTGTATCTTCATAGTCCGGGAGTCCGACCAACGGTGATAGTTCGGCAATCCGGACACCCCCTAATCCGGGACTCCCTCACCCCCTCCACTTATGCCAGCACCCACACACTCCATCTTATTCCCAAAAAAAATCCCCATACAGCTCAAGCACTAGCTCTAGCTCGTTTTGCTGCGATTTTCGATCTCCTTGCTCAAAGCTCCATTCACAAAACTGCTTTGGGAGATTGTTGCTTGGTATGTGACTCCTCCATTGGTCCAATTAGTTTTTGTTCTAGTGTTTTATTCATTGCAATTTTTTGCTGCTTAGGTGACCATGTTCTTGAGCTTGCATGTTAAATTTATGAGGTCCCAAGTAATTCCAATGCATGATATAGGCTCTAGGCACTTCTAGGAGTAGTTGCTACCAATCTTGTTTAGTTTTATTCACTTTTATTTTGAGTTCTAAAATTTCAGAATTTTTTTAGAAAAAGAATTATGTCTAGGAGATTGTACCAAGGTGGTCCTTTGGTAAAGAAAGGACCCAGGATTGCTATACGTGAGCAAGATGTTGAATTACCGAGGGATGCGGATGTACGAGCTTGTGAGTGGACATCCGATGATTTCATGATCGAAGCAGGCTTTAAGGAGGAATTTGACGCGTATGTGCGTAATGCTGAGCTGGAAGACTTCTTACAATCAACTGACTTATTCCTTTGTGCGGAGGTTTAAATATAACTGTACGCGTAATTCTCCTAGTGTCCTATTTGATATTTATGATACATCTTATACCATGGACTTAGAGGATTTTACAACTGCTTGCAAACTTCCACAGTGGGGTAATATTAATGATCCCCATAAATCTGAATTTAGAGATTTCCTTGCTAGTATTACTGTGGGAGAATCCAGGGACATAGCACAAGCTACCATAGGGAGCATTCATTTTCCTCCTATACATTATTTCGCTCTCTTCATTGGTAGATGCATTAACGGTAAAGATGAAGCATGTCATATGTGTGTCCCTGATCTTTGTGTCCTCAAGAGTGCTGTGTTAGGTTATAAAGGTTATAACTTGGGGGCAATAGTTGCACGTAGGTTGCAGAATAATGGTAGAGCTGGAGATTTATTTGGAGGAATTTTTGCAACCCGTGTGGCTAATTTTCTTGGTATAGCCCCACGAGAGGGGGATATGATGTTACCTCCTGCTTATTTAGATTATGACGCTATGGTCAACCATCACTTTCTTAGGAGGAATGAACAATTCCTCCAATATCGACTAATCTATGACAGACGCAACGTCGTCCATGTTACTCTGCATGCTCCTCTCCTTTTTGATTATCAGGCAAAAGGAAGATATGTTGTTACTAGGGAGGAAGCAGCTGAACACGAGGAGAGAGCGGAGTCCGCTCGCCAACATGCTGCAGCTCAGGAGGCAATTGCTGCTGCATCTCAGTACGACCCCAGGTACAACTACGGATATCAGCCAGGCGGTCCTTGGTATTAGACCAACTTAGGACAAAATCCTAAGCTTGGGGGAGTACGTATTTCTCACCGACTTTACATTCATGTTCACACACTATTCTAGTCATCGGTGCTCATTCTCTTTCATTGTATTATCCATGTTAGTTTAATTTCTTTTTCTCGCTTTCTTCTTGTGTGTTTGATAAACCTTGAGAAAAAACAAAAAAATAGTTAGTTTAATTTCCGTGCTTGTAGTAGAATTAAAATGAAAATCCAAAAAGATTTCTCGTTCTTCTTCTTACTTGTTGGGAGCTTTCCCGTGTAAATAGTTTTATTTTTTTTTCTTTTCTTTGGGGGTCGAGAGTAGAAGACCATATGGAAAATGTTTAGTGTCTCTCATATGCATGATTGTTTATTTAACTTAGAGCCCATATTACCTTGTCTTCTCTCTCTTGATTTGAATGCTTGCAGATTCCAGCTTAGTCCAATGCACGTGCACTATTATTATTATACACGTCATTCGGTCGTGCAAGTGAACGGCAATAATGACGATATATGATGGACTGGTTGAGATGAGAAAAGCTGGTATGAACTCGACCTCTCTTGTTTTTGTAAATATGATGAATTCATCGTTCCTGATTCAGCTTATTATGAAGTAAACATATTTGCAATGACATTTAGAGATTATAGTTTTTTGTGCCATGCTTGATTAGCTATGATTTATAATGGTTTGCCTTGCGTGCCAACATGCTATTAGAATGATTATGATGTGGTATGATGGGATGGTATCCTCCTTTGAATGAATTGAGTGACTCGACTTGGCACTTGTTCACGCATGTAGTTGAAACAAATCAACATAGCCTTCATGATATTTATGCTCATGGTGGATTATATCCTACTCATGCTTGTACTCGGTGTGAATTAATTTTAATGCATGTTTATGAATATTGTCGCTCTCTCAGTTGGTCGCTTCCCAGTCTTTTTCTAGCCTTCACCTGTACTAAGCGGGAATACTGCTTGTGCATCCAAACTCATTAAACCCCAAAGTTATTCCATATGAATCCACCATACCTTCCTATATGCGGTATTTACCTGTCGTTCCAAGTAAATTTGATATGCCAAACTCCAAACCTTCAAATGAAATTATGTTTTGTATGCTCGAGCAGCTCATGTTTAAACTAGGGCTGCCTATATCTTCCATGCTAGGTGGGTTATTCTCAAGAGGAGTGGACTCCGGTCCTCATTCACGAGAAAGGGCCGGTAACCGGGGTGCCCAGTCCCATGATCCAAAAAGATCAAAGCAAATCAAAATAATTAAACAAAACTCCCCCAGGGTTGTTGTTAGTTGGAGGCACTCGTTGTTTCGAGCAAGCCATGGGTTGATGCTTGTTGGTGGTTAGGGGAGTATAAACCTTTACCATTCTGTTTGGGAACTGCTTATAATGCATGTAGTATGGAAGATACAACCATCTCATAGTTGTTGCGTTGACAGCGAAAGTATGCCACTCAAAATGTTATTCAATCTCTATTTTAAAATCAAGCTCTGGCACCTCTACAAATCCCTGCTTCCCTCTGCGAAGGGCCTATCTATTTACTTTTATGTTGAGTCATCACCCTCTTATTAACAGGCGCCCGCTGGAGACCACACTGTCATTTGCATTCATTACTATTGGTTTATATTGGTTATGACTTGACTGGATTTCTTTTACCATGAATTACAATTTTTAGTCAGTCCTTGATCTTTAAAGGTGCTCTGTATTTATGTTTTGCGGTCTCAGAAAGGGCTAGCGAGATACCATTTTGTTATATCATGTTATGATTGTTTTGAGGAAGTGTTGTCAGCCGAGTTTTATTATTATGGCTCGCTAGCTGGTTATGCCAATTATATGAGTAATTGTGAGACCGAGGTGTTATTATGAGTATGGTTAGTTCATAATAATTGCTGAAACCTGAATGTTGGCTTTGCATGTTTACAACAACAAGAGCAAACAGAGTTTGTAAAAGTTTTTCTTTATCACTTTCAGTTTATCAACTGAATTGCTTGAGGACAAGCAAAGGTTTAAGCTTGGGGGAGTTGATACGTCTCCAACGTATCTACTTTTCCAAACACTTTTGCCCTTTTTTGGACTCTAACTTGCATGATTTGAATGAAACTAACCCGGACTAATGTTGTTTTGAGCAGAACTGCCATGATGTTGTTTTATGTGTAGAAAACAAAAGTTCTCGGAATGTCCTGAAAATCCTCGGAGGCACTTTTTGGAAAATATATAAAATACCGGAGAAAGAATCAAGACCAGGGGGCCCACACCCTGTCCACGAGGGTGGGGGGCGCGCCCACACCCCCCTGGGCGCGTTCCCCTGTCTCGTGGGCCCCCTGAGGCTCCGCCGACCTCAACTCCAACTCCATATATTCCATCTCGCGGAGAAAAAATCAGAGAGAAACTTTCATCGCGTTTTACAATACGGAGCCGCCGCCAAGCCCTAATATCTCTCGGGAGGGCTGATCTGGAGTCCGTTCGGGGCTTCGGAGAGGGGGATTCGTCGCCGCCGTCATCATCAACCATCCTCCATCACCAATTTCATGATGCTCACCGCCGTGCGTGTGTAATTCCATCGTAGGCTTGCTGGACGGTGATGGGTTGGATGAGATTTACCATGTAATCAAATTAGTTTTGTTAGGGTTTGATCCCTAGTATCCACTATGTTCTGAGATTGATGTTGCTATGACTTTGCTATGCTTAATGCTTGTCACTAGGGCCCAAGTGCCATGATTTCAGATCTGAACCTATTATGTTTTCATGAATATATGTGTGTTCTGATCCTATCTTGCAAGTCTATAGTCACCTATTATGTGTTATGATCCGACAACCCCAAAGTGACAATAATCGGGATACTTCTCGGTGATGACCGTAGTTTGAGGAGTTCATGTATTCACTATGTGCTAATGCTTTGTTCCGGTTCTCTATTAAAAGGAGGCCTTAATATCCCTTAGTTTCTGCTAGAACCCTGCTGCCATGGGAGGGTAGGACAAAAGATGTCATGCAAGTTCTTTTCCATAAGCACGTATGACTATTTACGGAATACATGCCTACATTACATTGATGAACTGGAGCTAGTTCTGTGTCATCCTATGTTATAGCTATTACATGAGGAATCGCATCCGACATAATTATCCATCACTGATCCATTGCCTACGAGCTTTTCACATATTGTTCTTCGTTTATTTACTTTTTTGTTGCTATTGTTACAATCACTACAAAACTCAAAAACATTACTTTTGCTACCGTTACCTTTATTATCATATTACTTTGCTACTAAATACTTTGCTGCAGATACTAAGTTATCCAGGTGTGGTTGAATTGACAACTCAACTGCTAATACTCAAGAATATTCTTTGGCTCCCCTTGTGTCGAATCAATAAATTTGGTTTGAATACTCTACCCTCGAATGATGTTGCAATCCCCTACACTTGTGGGTTATCAATTAGCATGTGTGACCGTGTGCGCTTTTTGCGTTAATCATTAGAAGATCACAAAACACACGGGTTTCTATGCCATACCCGTGTGCGTTTTTTGGCGTTAATTATCCATAAGTCTGTTACCTGTGCGATGGTTCCTAATAAACCAGGCGTACCATTGACCGAAAAAATGACTACATGTGTACATTTTTTGGAGACGGGAACTGCCAATTTTCTATTTCTTGCACACAAATATTTTACGCGCTTCGTCTCTGTTGTGTGTTCCCCCCGCCCAAGTTTCAAGTTTCGCAGTGAAATTTTCATTAGGCGCATTTTTTTTGGAGACGGGAACTGCCAAATTTTTGTTTTCTCGCACACGAGTATTTTATGTGCTTCGTAGCCTTATGTGTTTCCCCCGCCCAAATTTCAAGTTTCACAGTGAAATTTTCATTAGGCGCGCGATTTCAAAATTTATTCCTCCAACCACATCCCCACCCATCAAATTTCCTCAGTATACCCCCGCCCCCCCCACCCACTTCCCCCCTGCCCCCCCCACCCACTTCCCCCTGCCCCCCCCCCCCGCACCTCCCCCTACCGGCAGATCAAACCGCCGCCGGCGCAACCATAGCTTCAACCACGTCTACAATTTGCTCGGATCCAGTCAGGTAACCCACCGATCTCTATCACGATCCCAGCCTGATTGCTTAAATGGTGCCTGCAAAACATCCTCATGCCTCCAAATCCCCACCATCCGTACCTCCAGAGCATTGCCGCGCAAGCCCAACCACATATCACGTGGAGGTCGAGGAGCTGATGGCGTTCAATGGCGCGATGGCCACTGTGCGTGATGACCCGTAGGAGCCTCAGCCTCCGCCGACATGGTGCAGGCTCTGGCCCAGAAGAAGTACCCGGCGACTACCCCCCAGGACTTAACAGGGATGATCTGACCAGCTAAATCTTACCAATACCACTTGCAATGGCTATGTTTTGTACGGTTCATGTATTAAGCATGTTCATGTCTTGTTTATTTCAGTACTGCACACTTTGTGATGTTCAAGTATTAACTGTTCAGTTCAATTTCACCAATACCATCAGCAAACTTTGCTACCATGCTACTCTCTGTAATGAAGATATTTTTGGTGGATGCTAACCCTGTTGTACTTAACATGCCTATCCATGTACTTACGCAGGGCCATAACGGGCGATGTTGTTGTTTGCTGTCGAGGTTAGCTACACCCCATGTCTTACAGTATTTTACATCATTTGTGCAATTGCAGTTTGGATTCTAACATTTCCTTGCTTCTTGTAGGTACACATGTAGGGGGCACTGATCCATGCTTCTACCCGGAGGAAGAGCTCGCCTCCGCCGCCACTGACTTTGGGCGGGCTCTGGCCAAGATGAAGTGCCCCAGCAACTACCTCTCAGGACTTATCAAGTATGAACTCACTAGTTCAATCTTACCAATACCACTTGCCATTAATGGCTATGTTTTATACGGTCGATGTCTTAAGCATCTTGTAGTAAACATGTCTAACACGTTTTAGCTATTTTCCCTACCTATTTATAGACAATTGGGACATTATCTACTCTGGCAGCACCTGCCTTGTGATGTTTAACTCTGCCAATTGCATTTTTATTAGTACCGGTTTCAATGGCCATTAAGCCTGTTGTAATTAACAATTTTATACATTCTTAAACAGTTGTATTTAATGGCTACAAACTTACAAAACATGAATTAGGATGCTGTTAAGCCTGTTGCAATTAATAGTTGCATCCATTTTTAATCCATCCTTTGCTACCATGTTACTCTTTCGCAATGAAGATATCACTACAGATGCTACCGTTTTATTATCATTTGCTATTTTTGGTGGATGTTAACCCTATTGTAGTTAACATTGGCTTTCCATGTACTTACATAGGGCTATAATGGGGGATGCTATTGTTTGCCATCGAGGTTAGCTGCATCCCATGTCTGATACACCATCTATTCCTAAATTTAAGTATTTTTAGAGATTCCAATATAGACTACATAAGGACCAAAATGAGTGAATCTAGATTCTAATCTAAACTATATCTATAATTCTATATACATCCGTATGTAGTTCATATTGAAATCTCTAAAAATACTTGTACTTAGGAATGTAGGTAGTTGTATTTTACATCATTTGTGCAATCTCATTTATCTTCGAACATTTACTGGTTGCTTGTAGGTATGTATATGAGCGGTACTAATCCACGCTTTGATCCCTTTTGCATATGGGGCAATGAGATATTCATGAACAAGCGTCAAGTGAGGAAACTAAGAAATATTGTTAGGCGAAAGATACGGGTGATGGGAATTAAGCTCTTTATTTACACTTTGTCCCAGACATCAGTGAACTTTAGGATGGTAAGTAATATGTTGTGTTTTCCCCCTGCCCACAACAGGTTACTCTATTAGACCTCATGACCTGATATTTTTCTCTTTTCAATGGTTTCCGAAGCTATTTACTGATCATTACCTTCCAAACTACATGATCGGAGTGGAGGCAACTAAGGTTAAAGTATAGGACTGTGCTAACCACCAGTCGACTGGTGGTTAGCAACAAATCCGCATGATCGATCCTTTCGCTCGTCCCGCTGCGTCGTTCCTCCCGCTTCCACTGATTTTTTTACTTCTCTCAAAAACTGTAGTAAATTGCTAGTGGTTTTTTCTGGTTTTTCGCTGCATAATATGAAAAGAAAATAAAAGTGCTTGAAAGAGGATTCGAACCAAGGTCTATGTAATACCTATCGAGCCTAATAACCAACTAAGCCACCTTTTGTTGTTGTCCATTATAGAATTACAATGTTATTTGAACCTTTCTTATTTCTGCCATATCGAAAGAAAAAATAAAGTTTGGCTTGGTAACTTTGGCAATGACCAGCGTGATAACTATGGTCTGAGTAACATGATAACTATACCATGATAAGGCTGGTAACTACAGTACGAGAAAGTTAAAAGCATGTGAAAGTATGGTAATTTAACATAGAAATTACCGGTGAAATGTTTCAAAAACTTTTTCCCCTTGGATGAAAGACACCATGGTGTTTAAATGTAAAATATTAGTTATCAAGTCTGCGATGATACATCATCATGTTATTTACACGGAAATTATCGGGTGTATGTTTTTCACCAAAAAAGTTTCAGGTCAAAAGTTACAGTGGCGTTTGTATGGGAGTTATCAATTTTGTATGTTTCTATTACCATATTATTTACACAGAAATTAGCGGGGCATCATCCCCCTCGCCACAGTCGCCATATTACCAGGATCGGGTACATAAGTTATCAAGTCTGCGATGTGTGAGTTATCATGTTATTTGCATAAGAGTTATCGTGGTATGGTTCAACAACTCCTCCCACCCCTACCCCCACCGACAAAGTTACAAGGACTGGGTACATAATTTATCATGTCTATGATGTGTGATTTATCATGTTATTTGCATGGAAGTTACCGTGGTATCTTTCAACGACTCCCCCCACCCCTACCCCACCGACAAAGTTACCAGGACTTGGTACATAATTTATCATGTCTACGATGTATGAGTTATCATGTTATTTGCATAAAAGTTATCAAGACAGTGATGCATAAACTATCATCATATTTACACAGAAGTTATTGAGAGTATATTTCATCAAAACCCCTCCCTCCGGTGGAGGGAAAAGTTATCATGTTTGCGGTGTGTAAATTATTGGGGGTATATTTCAGCACCACTTCTCGCCAAAGTTACCAGGACCAGGGTGCATAAGTTATCGGGTCTCTGATGTCTGAGTTACCATGTTGTTCACATCAGAGCAACTGGGGATATTTCATCAACACAACTTCCCTCAAAGTTACCAGGATCGAGGTACATAAGTTTATCAGGTATGTGATGTGTGAGTTATCATGATATTCGCACAAAAATGACCTGGGATATTTCATCAACGCCTTCCTCCCGATCGTCAAAGTAATCAGTACCGAGTACATAAGTTATCAGGTATGTGATGTGTGAGTTACCATGCTATACACACACAAAAATTACCAACGGTATATTTCATCAACCTCCCCCACCAAAATTACCATGGTATCATCAACCCGAGACGAGTTGGTAAAATAATCTACTTAAGTGCGGAAAAGATCGGATATTGCATTCACTTTTGTGCAAACATAGAAAAGGAGACAGGTTAAAAAGCCTATTTGCTTTCATTTTTACAAAAAAGGAACGTAAGTGAGGTGGTTCGCTAGTGGGTTACCTTGTAAAAGTTACAAGGATCGAATCATGTTGGCACACCATTTTTTGACGAGAAAGATTAATGCGAGTTAACTACTCACCACGTGAAAATCGGGAATCAGAGAGATTTACGCGAGGTAATTACGCACCTGAGAATCGGCAGTCAGAGAGATTAAGGCGAGTTAGTTAAGCACCACCTGAAAATCGGGAATCAAAGAGATTAACAGAGTTAATTAGGCACCTGAAAATCGGGAGTCGCAGAGAGACATGCGTGCGCGCGATGAATATCTGACGGCTCGCAGGTCGTGCGGATTTGTTGCAGATTATGGTTTAGCGATGCAGGAGGAAAGGAAAATCGGAGGGACCGACGGTCAAGGGAACTCGTACGAGCGGTGCATAAAAAAATGGTTCAACGACGCGGGAGGAAAAGAAAATCGCTCGATGGAACGCGACGTGGGAGAAAAAGAAAATGGCTCGATCAAATAGAATCGTCTGTGCCTGACGCTAACCACCAGTCGACTGGTGGTTAGATTTCTCGTATTTATTTTTCTGTGCGTGTCCACTGTCCATTAGCATTTAATTAGCAGCTACTAATTATATACATGCAGAAAAAACAAAATTGATGATGTCATCAAAGATTCTTCCCAATGCGAAAATTTAAAATATTTTGTAGCTCAAATCATTGTCCGATTGAGAAACTATTTTCACATAAAAGATTCGTCGCGATGAGACCTTCGAAACTAGATCCCATGTTGGTATGTTTCGACGATATTTTTTTTGGATCAAAAGTTACCACGCGTGTGCTACACGAGTTATCATGCGGTTGTATATAAGTTATCATGTTATTTATACAGAAATTACTGGGACATAAAAGATAGTTCTTGTAATTTCTCTTCACATGCACATGGATGCATGCATTAGAAGGGAAAAAAATGGATGTGTCCTTCATTCTACATATTTCAAAACTTTAGAATGTGTTATAGGTCAAAGCGTCGGAAGTTATCGTGACATTTGTACGAAAGTTATCGGAAGGGGTGTGTTTTCAAATTACTTTCTCCCCTCCCACCACCCCAGATCAAAGTTGTCGTGGTATTTATGCATAAGTTATCACGTATAAGGTGTGTATAGTACCAAGCTATTTACACGAAAGTTTCCGAGGGTGTTTTTAAACACCTTCCCACATCCCACACCCGTCGCCAAAGTTACTAAGACTAGGGTACAAAAGTTGTCAGGTTTGTGGTGTGTGAGTTACCGGAGGGGTATCATCACGCCCCCCCCCCCCCCCCCGGTCGGCAAAGTTACCAGGACTGAGCTACATAAGTTATCATGTCTGCAACGTGTGAGTTACCATGGGTATATTTCATCACCCCCTTCCTCCCCCGCCCCCCAAAGCTACCAGGACCGAGGCACATAAGTTATCAGGTCTGCAACGTGTGAGTTATCATGTTATTCACACAAAAAGTTACCGGGGGTATATTTTATCAACCCACTCCCCCCTGCGGTCGTCGGAGTTACTAGGACTGGGGTCATAAGTTATCATGTCTGCGACGTGTGAGTGCACATAAGTTATCACGTCAGCAATGTGTGAGTTATCATGCTATTCACACAAAAGTAATGGGGGGCTATTTAATCAACCCCCACTCCCCATGGCAAAGTTATCAGGACCGCGATACATAAGTTATTAGGTTTGTGATGTGTGAGTTACCATGTTGTACACAAAAAAAATCAATGATATATTTCATCACTCCCCCTCCCTCCAAGTCGCCAAAGTTACCATGGTGTCGTCAACTCGAGATGAGTTGGTAAAATAATCTACCTAAGTGCGGAAAAGATCAGACATCACATTAACTTTTGTGCAAACCTAGAAGGGAACGTAGGTGAGGTGGTTGGCTAGTAGAGTTGCCTCATAAAGTAATAAGGTGTACAAAGGATCGAAACATCTTATGCATATATAACCATACTAATAGAGTAGATGAGTTATCGGACTAGAAAACAATAAAAAACAAATCCCAAAATGGTAAGAAAAAAGGCGAGCACTGGGAAACACAAGCTTAGTGTAGGGCATGTAGGTTACCTGCCACAGTTTTCTACCAGGAGCAAATAAAATAATGTGCACACGGTTAGAAAGAAAACAGCGTGTGCGATGAAAAAAGAAAACAGACGGTTCTTTGACGTGAAACATTTGTGATGCCCTTCGGACGCACACACGGTTTCGTCTCATATGCGCGTGTGGTTCATGGTAATACGGCAAACGTTTCAAAACAATGTGTGTGTGATAGGAATACCAATCGCACACAGTTACGAAATGTACACGTTGGCGTTAGTAGAGGCACCGCACACATTTTACATTCTTGAATCATGTGCAATAACATACCTATCACAAACATATCGGCAGATTAAATGTTGATGTCCACCTTTTTCACACGACTATAGCGGCCTAATCGTTTGGGATGTACATACGAATGGAAACTTTTCCCTGGATTAACTATGTGGGATGTACATACGAATGGAAACGTTTTCTCTGGATTGACTGTGTGGGAAGTACATACGAACGGAAACGTTTTCCCTGGATTCACTGTGTGGGATGTACATAAGAACGGAAACGTACTCCTTGGATTGACTATGTGTGATATACATACTAACAGAAATGTTTTTATGGAATTCACTGTGTAGGATGTACATACGAATGAAAACAATTGGGTTTCGATGCCTTGCCCGATCACACATGAGCCAGCTTGTGTGCCAGGAGGGCATATCCCCGATGGTTTCTGGGTCATGTAGGAAGGGCCCCCTATCGCCCACACTCACTTGGCGACGGTTCCAAATGCTATCGTGGAAAGGGGTTTAAAACCGTTTGTATAGCACTGACGCGTACCAGTGTTGTCATATTGCTTTGCATGATCCTGTAGTTGACATTGTATTAGTGGCAAAGCCACCATTCATAATTCTTTCATACATGTCACTTTTGAGTCATTTCACATCCTGGTACACCGCCGGAGGCATTCACATAGAGTCATATTTTGTTCTAAGTATTGAGTTGTAATTCTTGAGTTGTAATTAAATACAAGTGTGATGATCTTCATTATTAGAGCATTGTCCAATATGAGGAAAGGATGATGGAGGCTATGATTCCCCCACAAGTCGGTATGAGACTCCAGACGAAAAATAAAAAAACAAAGGGCATAAAAAGAGAAAGGCCTAAACAAAAAATGTGAAAAAAAGAGAGAAGGGGCAATGTTACTATTCTTTTACCACACTTATGCTTCAAAGTAGAACCATGATCTTCATGATAGAGAGTCTCCTATGCTGTCACTTTCATATACTAGTGAGAATTTTTCATTATAGGACTTGGCTTGTATATTCCAATGATGTGCTTCCTCAAATTGCCCTAGGTCTTCGTGAGCGAGCAAGTTGGATGGACACCAACTTATTTTCTTTTTGAGCTTTCATACACTTATAGCTCTAGTGTATCTGTTGCATGGCAATCCCTACTCACTCACATTGATATCTATTGATGGGTATCTCCATAGCCCATTGAGACACCTAGTTGATGTGAGAATATCTCCCTCTTTTTGTCTTCTCCACAACCACCATATTCTCATCCACCATAGTGCTATATCCATGGCTCACGCTCATGTATTGCGTGAAAGTTGGAAAAGTTTGAGAACATCAGAAGTATGAAACAATTGCTTGGCTTGTCATTGAGATTGTGCATGATTTAAATATTTTGTGTGATGAAGATAGAGCATAGCCAGACTATATGATTTTGTAGGGATAGCTTTCTTTGTCCATGTTATTTTGAGAAGACATGATTTCTTTATTAGTACGCTCGAAGTATTATTGTTTTTATGTCAATAATAATTTTTTGTTTTGAATCTTACGGATCTGAATATTCATGCCACAATAAAGAGAATTACATGGATAAATATGTTGGGTAGCATTCCACATCAAAACTTCTATTTTTATCACTTACCTACTCGAGGACGAGCGGGACTTAAGCTTGGGGATGCTTGATACGTCTCCAACGTATTTATAAATTTTTTTAATTCCATGCTATTATATTATCTGTTTTGGATGTTTTATATGCATTTTTATGCCATTTTATATTATTTTTGGGACCAACCTATTAACCTAGAGCCCAGTGTCAGTTTCTGTTTTTTTGCCTGCTTTAGAGTTTTGTAGAAAAGGAATACCAAACGGAGTCCAAATGGAATAAAACTTTCGCGATGATATTTCTTGGACCATAAGCAAACCTGGAGACTTGGAGATGAAGACGGAGAAGCAACGAGGTGGTCACGAGGGTGGAGGGTGCGCCCAGGGAGAAGGGCGCGCCCCCCTACCTCGTGGCCCCCTTCGGTACCAGTGAGTTCCCATCAGGGGATCCATGAAAACCCTTTTCCACCGCCGCAACCTTCGGTACCAGTGAGTTCCCATCTAGGGGCCATTTTTGGCGTCCTTCCGGAGGGTGATTCGATCATGGAGGGCTTCTACATCAACACCATTGCCCTTCCGATGAAGCATGAGTAGTTTACCTCGGACCTACGGGTCCATAGCTAGTAGCTAGATGGCTTCTTCTCTCTCTTTGATTCTCAATACCATGTTCTCCTCGATGTTCTTGGAGATCTATTCGATGTAATACTCTTTTGCGGTGTGTTTGCCGAGATCCGATGAATTGTGGATTTATGGTCAAATTATCTATGAATATTATTTGTGAATTCTCATATGCATGATTTGATATCTTTGCAAGTCTCTTGAAATTATCGGTTTAGTTTGGCCTACTAGATTGGTTTTTCTTTCAATGGGAGAAGTGTTTAGCTTTGGTTTTTTTGCCTATTTTAGTGTTTCGAAGAAACGGAATATCAAATGGAGTCCAAATGGAATGAAACCTTCGGGAACGTGATTTTCTCACCGAACGTGATCTAGGAGACTTGGACCCTACTCCAAGAAGTGTCAGAGGCAGTCACGAGGGTGGAGGGCGCCCCCCTGGGCGCGTCCCCTACCTCGTGGGCCCCCTGTTGCTCCACCGACGTACTCCTTCCTCCTATATATACCTACGTACCCCCAACAGATCAGAAAGGAGCCAAAAAACCTAATTCGACCGCCACAACCTTTTGTATCCACGAGATCCCATCTTGGGGCCTATTCCGGAGCTCCGCCGCAGGGGGCATCCACCATGGAGGGCTTCTACATCAACACCATAGCCCCTCCGATGAAGTGTGAGTAGTTTACTTCAGACCTTCGGGTCCATAGCTAGTAGCTAGATGGCTTCTTCTCTCTTTTTGGATCTCAATACAATGTTCTCCCCCTCTCTTGTGGAGATCTATTCGATGTAATCTTCTTTTTGTGGTGTGTTTGTTGAGACCGATGAATTGTGGGTTTATGATACAGTATTATCTATGGAAAATATTTGAATCTTCTCTGAATTCTTTTATGTATGATTGAGTTATCTTTGCAAGTCTCTTCGACTTATCCTTTTTGGTTTGGCCAACTAGATTGGTAGTTCTTGCAATGGGAGAAGTGCTTAGCTTTGGGTTCAATCTTGCGGTGTCCTTACCCAGTGACAGAAATAGTTGCAAGGCACGTATTGTATTGTTTCCATCGAGGATAACAAGATGGGGTTTTTATCATATTGCATGAATTTATCCCTCTACATCATGTCATCTTGCTTAAGGCTTTACTCTATTTTTAACTTAATACTCTAGATGCATGCTGGATAGCGTTCGATGAGTGGAGTAATAGTAGTAGATGCAGAATTGTTTCGATCTACTTGTCTCAGACGTGATGCCTATATACATGATCTTTACCTAGATATGCTCATAACTATGCTCACTTCTGTCAATTGCTCAACAGTAATTTGTTCACCCACCGTCGAATATCTATGCTCTTGAGAGAAGCCACTAGTGAAACCTATGGCCCCCGGGTATATTCTCATCATATCAATCTCTATCGCTTTATTTACTTCTTTGTTTTTACTTTGCCTTTTACTTTTCACTTTGCATCTATCTATCAAAAATACCAAAAATATTATTTATCATATCTATCAGATCTCACTCTCGTAAGTGACCGTGAAGGGATTGACAACCCCTAATCGCGTTGGTTGCGAGTAGCTATCGTTTTGTGTAGGTACGAGGGACTTGTGCGTGGTCTCCTACTGGATTGATACCTTGGTTCTCAAAAACTGAGGGAAATACTTACGCTACTTTGCTGCATCATCCTCTCCTCTTCAGGGAAATCCAACGTAGTGCTCAAGAGGTAGCAAGAAGAATTTCTGGCGCCGTTGCCGGGGAGGCTCACACAAGCAAGTCAACAATACCAAGTACCCATCACAATCCCTATCTCTCGCATTACATTATTTGCCATTTGCCTCTCGTTTTCCTCTCCCCCACTTCACCCTTGTCGTTTTATTCGCCCTCTCTTTCCCAATCTTCTTCTCTTTTCCTTTTTCGTTTGCTTTCTTCCTCCTTGCTTCTGTTGCAGCTATGTCTGAAATTGGGGAGATTATCGTTGATATGGACAATAATGATAACACAGAAAATCTTGAGGCTTCGGCTGATGAACCTCCTATCTTGCATACTAAAAAGTTTCGAATCGGTAGTGGTAACATCATTGGCAAAGGTGTTATTCAAGATTTCTTTACTTGTGCCGGTGCTTTACCTTCCATGGGTTGTTTTATTATTCACAGAACTAGTAGTCTTGCGGATGCTATCGCTATGCTTGTGGTTGAACTTGAAAGACAATTTATGCATATGCATCCTTGCATACAGAGAATTTTCTTAGAATTCTCTAATCGCGTTGGTTGCGAGTAGCTATCGTTTTGTGTAGGTACGAGGGACTTGTGCGTGGTCTCCTACTGGATTGATACCTTGGTTCTCAAAAACTGAGGGAAATACTTACGCTACTTTGCTGCATCATCCTCTCCTCTTCAGGGAAATCCTACGCGGTGCTCAAGAGGTAGGACGCCTACAAGGCCGGGAAGGAGAACGCCGGCGTCTGGCCAGCACGCCCCGATGGCAGCATGTGAGAAGTAGTTTAAGTTTGTAGTATTAGAGCAAATTACCAGTAGTACTTTAAGTTTGTAGTATTAACGTACAATGTCTCCTACGTATCTACTTTTCCAAACACTTTTGCCCTTGTTTTGGACTCTAACTTGCATGAGCTGAATGAAACTAACCCGGACTGACGTTGTTTTCAGCAGAACTGCCATGATGTTGTTTTATGTGTAGAAAACAAAAGTTCTCGGAATGTCCTGAAAATCCTAGGAGGCACTTTTTGGAAAATATAAAAAATACTGGAGAAAGAATCAAGACCTGGGGGCCCACACCCTGTCCACGAGGGTGCCCCCCCCCAGGGCGCGCCCCCTATCTCGTGGGCCCCCTGAGGCTCCGCCGACATCAACTCCAACTCCATATATTCTGTCTCGCGGACAAAAAAATCAAAGAGAAAGTTTCATCGCGTTTTACGATACGGACCCGCCGCCAAGCCCTAATCTCTCTCAGGAGGACTGAGCTGGAGTCCGTTTGGGGCTCCGGAGAGGGGGATTCGTCGACGTCGTCATCATCAACCATCCTCCATCACCAATTTCATGATGCTCGCCGCCGTGCGTGAGTAATTCCATCGTAGGCTTGCTAGACGGTGATGGGTTGGATGAGATTTACCATGTAATCAAGTTAGTTTTGTTAGGGTTTGATCCCTAGTATCCACTATGTTCTGAGATTGATGTTGCTATGACTTTGCTATGCTTAATGCTTGTCACTAGGGCCCGAGTGCCATGATTTCAGATCTGAACCTATTGTGTTTTCATGAATATATGTGTGTTCTTGATCCTATCTTGCAAGTATATAGTCACCTATTATGTGTTATGATCCGACAACCCCAAAGTGACAATAATCGTGATACTTCTCGTTGATGACCATAGTTTGAGGAGTTCATGTATTCACTATGTGCTAATGCTTTGTTCCGGTTCTCTATTAAAAGGAGGCCTTAATATCCCTTAGTTTCCGCTAGAACCCCGCTGCCATGGGAGCGTAGGACAAAAAATGTCATGCAAGTTCTTTTCCATAAGCACGTATGACTATTTACGTAATACATGCCTACATTACATTGATGAACTGGAGCTAGTTCTGTGTCACCCTATATTATAGCTATTACATGAGGAATCGCATCCGACATAATAATCCATCACTGATCCATTGCCTATGAGCTTTTCACATATTGTTCTTCGCTTATTTACTTTTCCGTTGCTATTGTTACAATCACTACAAAACCCAAAAGCATTACTTTTGCTACCGTTACCTTTATTATCATATTACTTTGCTACTAAATACTTTGCTGCAGATACTAAGTTATCCAGGTGTGGTTGAATTGACAACTCAACTGCTAATACTCAAGAATATTCTTTGGCTCCCCTTGTGTCGAATCAATAAATTTGGGTTGAATACTCTATCCTCAAAAGTTGTTGCGATCCCCTACACTTGTGGGTTATCAAGACTAATTTCTGGCGCCGTTGCCGGGGAGCATAGCTCTATTCTCAGTGTCACTTGGGATTTATATCTGTTGATCACTATGAGGAACTTGAAAGACGAAAGAACCAAGATTTTTCCCTTAACTACGAGGGGAGGTAAGGAACTATCATCTAGCTCTGCACTAGATTCTCCTTCTCTTTTGAGTAAGCTTGCGACACCTAAACCTGTTACTGCTATGAATTCTAATATGTCGCATGTTATTGATGATGCTACTTCTGCTATGCATGATACTTATGATGAAACTACTTCTGTGCGTGATACTACTTTGCCATTAGGTGAATTTCTTGATAAACAACTTGCTAGGGCTAGAGAGAATGAAATTATTGAAGATGCTATTATTGATGATAGCGACACCTAAACCTGTTACTGCTATGAATTCTAATATGTCGCATGTTATTTGTGACGCCCCCGATTCAATCATACACTAATCATGCATGCAAATGTGTACGATCAAGATCAGGGACTCACGGGAAGATATCACAACACAACTCTACAATTAAAATAAGTCATACAAGCATCATAATACAAGCCAGGGGCCTCGAGGGCTCGAATACAAGTGCTCGATCATAGACGAGTCAGCGGAAGCAACAATATCTGAGTACAGACATAAGTTAAACAAGTTTGCCTTAAGAAGGCTAGCACAAACTGGGATACAGATCGAAAGAGGCGCAGGCCTCCTGCCTGGGATCCTCCTAACTACTCCAGGTCGTCGTCAGCGGGCAGCACGTA
This sequence comes from Triticum aestivum, assembly GCF_018294505.1. NCBI lineage: Eukaryota > Viridiplantae > Streptophyta > Magnoliopsida > Poales > Poaceae > Triticum > Triticum aestivum. Next base: position 91,438,216 of record NC_057798.1, read on the forward strand.
GTAGTAGGCACCTCCGGTGTAGTAGGGGTCGTCGTCGACGGTGGCGTCTGGCTCCTGGACTCCAGCATCTGGTTGCGACAACCAGGAAGAAAGGAAAGGGGAAAAGGGGGGAGAAAGCAACCGTGAGTACTCATCCAAAGTACTCGCAAGCAAGGAACTACACTACATATGCATGGGTATATGTGTAAAGGGCCATACCAGTGGACTGAACTGCAGAATGCCAGAATAAGAGGGGGATAGCTAGTCTTATCGAAGACTACGCTTCTGGTCACCTTCGTCTTGCAACAGGCAGAAGAGGGTAGGTCGAAGTCCTCCAAGTAGCATCTCCAAGTAACATCTCATAGCATAATCCTACCCGGCGATCCCCTCCTCATAACCCTGAGGTAGAGCGACCACCGGTTGTATCTGGCACTTGGAAGGGTGTGTTTTATTAAGTATCCGGTTCTAGTTATCATAAGGTCAAGGTACAACTCCAAGTCATCCTGTTACCGAAGATCACGGCTATTCGAATAGATTAACTTCCCTGCAGGGGTGCACCACATAACCCAACACGCTCGATCCCATTTGGCCGGACACACTTTCCTGGGTCATGCCCGGCCTCGGAAGATCAACACGTCGCAGCCCCACCTAGGCAAAACAGAGAGGCCAGCACGCCGGTCTAAACCTAAGCGCGCAGGGGTCTGGGCCCATCGCCCTGAGCACACCTGCACGTTGCGTGGGCGGCCGAAAGCAGACCTAGCCTAGTGGCGTTCCAGTCCAATTCGGCGCGCGCCGCTCCGTCGCTGACGTCTGAAGTGCTTCGGCTGATACCACGACGTCGGGATACCCATAACTACTCCCACGTAGATGGTTAGTGTGTATAGGCTCGTAGGCAGACTCAGATCAAATACCAAGATCTCGTTAAGCGTGTTAAGTGTCCGCGAACACCGAACAGGGCCAGGCCCACCTCTCTCCTAGGCGGTCTCAACCTGCCCTACCGCTCCACCTCAAAGATCCACTCGCGGGTGCTCCACCAGCCGACCCAACTTTAGTCTCCACATGTATCATGTACAAAGTATATAGTATATACCCGTGATCACCTCCCGAGTGACCACGGCCCAATAGTATAGCAAGGCAGACTGACAAGAATGTAGGGCCAATGATGATAAACTAGCATCCTATACTAAGCATTTAGGATTGCAGGTAAGGTATCAACAGGTGTAGCAACAATGTCAGGCTATGCATCAGAATAGGATCGACGGAAAGCAGTAACATGCTACACTACTCTAATGCAAGCAGTATAGAGTAGAATAGGCGATATCTGGTGATCAAGGGGGGGCTTGCCTGGTTGCTCTGGCAAGAAGGAGGGGTCGTCAACTCCGTAGTCGAACTGGGCAGCAGCAGCGTCGGTCTCGTAGTCTACCGGAGAGAAGAGGGGGAAGAAACAATGAATACAATGCAAACAAATGCATAACGATGCATGACATGACAAGTAACGATGCTAGGTGTGCCCAATCGCGGTAGTAGGTGATACCGGTTAAGGGGGGAAACATCCGGGAAAGTATTCCCGGTGTTTCGCGTTTTCGGACAGATGAACCGGAGGGGGAAAGTTGCGTGTTTGGTATGTTAGAGGTGTGTGGTGGACGAACGGGCTGCGTATCCGGGTTCGCCTCGTCGTTCTGAGCAACTTTCATGTTGAAAATATTTTAATCCGAGTTACTGATTAAAAGATATGATTTTTTTTAAAGATTTTATTAATTTCTGGAATTTAATTAATTATTTATTTGTCACATCCCTAGCTTCAGGCATTGCTCTAGGTTAGCTTCATGTGTGCATCATGTCTATATTTTTGAAACTTGAATTGAGGAATATTGGAAGCCTCAAAACCCTAAATAAAAGAGGGGCAAAACCCTAGAAATCTCATTCATTGCTCCAAAAGGCTCTTCTTAAATGTTTGATAATTTTTGGTAAGGGTTCTGGTCCCAACCAAAATATTGAACATTTTTAAGGATTTATTTTTGGGACTTTGAATTTAAATCATTAGCTATTTGAATTTGAATTATATTCATATAATTAGAATATAATTTCAAATACCCCTGAAATATTTTATGAGCTTTTGGAAAAGTCCATCTAGCCAAATAAAATTATTCAGAGGAGTTTTGGGCATTGTTTGAATTTGTTTAAAATTCAAAACAGTGGCAAAATAAATTAAATAAAACAAACAGAACAAAAAAAATAAAAGGGAGCAAGGCCACCTGGGCCACTTACCTGGCACCACGAGCCGGCCCAGCTCCCCCCCCCCTGGCCGGCCCAGCCCACCAGCGCCTCCCCTGTCGCCTTCCTCCTCTGCCAGGAGGACGAGCACGCGCCCGGCGCGCGCGGCCACGCGCCCCGGCCACCTCCTCCCTGCTTCGGCCACCTCCTGCCTCCCTGCTTGCCTCCACTACTCCCTGGAGACGCCACGCGCCCCCCACGAACTCCCTCACTCTCTCCCGAGCTCTCCCCCTCCTCTGTTTCCCTCTCCCTCTCGTGCCGAGCGCAGCCGTCGCCACCGACGCTGTTCGCCGCGGCCACCGACCACCCCTCGCCTCGCCGATGCCTCCAGAAGAACCACCGCACCTTCTTCTTCGTCTCCACCAACCCATGTGACGCCGGAAGCCCCGGAGCGCCGTCCCCGACGTCTTCTTCCTCCTCGGGCCACCGAGATCGCCGGCGACCTCCCGTCGTCACCAGCCCCTCCCCGAGCTCGCTGACCTCCTCTACGGCACCGCTGTGAGCTCCTACGCCTCCCCTCCCTCTTCCCCCCTTCGATTGCGCCCTGTAGCCCCGATCCCACCGGAGCCGCGAGCTCGGCTCCGCCGGCGATGTCGCCGCCGTCACTGCAGACAGCAAGGCTCGAAACCGAGCACGGCACCGTGCTCCTAGCATCCTTAGGAGCTCGGCGAGCCCCTTAACCATCCCTCCCGTCCTCTGTGGCCTCGCCCCGCTCGAACCCGAAGCTCCGGCCGCCGCCGCGAGCTCCGTTCCGACGAGCTCCAGCGCCCCCGCCACCACCCTCCTGCTCCTTTGGATACGGGAGAGCACGGGCTACGCCCCGGTGGTCTCCGCGCGTTTTTCCGCCGCCTGTAGCCCATTCCGGCGAAGCACCGCCGCGCGGTTTGGTCGTCGCCGGCCGAACCCCGGCGAGGCTGACGTGGCGGCTTATTTAGCGCTAATCCCCACCATTAGCCACCCCACCAGCCGCTGACAGTGGGCCCCGTAGTGGGTCAAAGCCCGGGTCAACGCGGGATTAGCCCCAGTGTCACTGACCAGTGGACCCCACTGGTCAGGTTTGACTGGAGGCGCTCGGTTGACCCTGCTGACGTCACTATTACGTCATGCTGACGCAGTATTTGTTCTGGAATTTAAATAAATCCTAAATGATTTATAAATTTCAGAAAATGCCTAAAACTTCTAAAAATCATAGAAAATTAACCGTAACTCCAAATTAAATAAATTATATATGAAAAATTATCAGAAAAATTCTAGGAATCCATCTGTACCATTTTCATGCATGTTAGAACAACTTATCACTACTGTTTAGGACAAATGAAGTGAATGACATTTAAATAACCCCATATGGAGTTTGAATTTGAATCTTGGATTCAAACCAACTTCATTTAATCTGGTTTTAGGTGCATTAACCCAAAACACATTCATATTGCCATGTCATAGCATGCATCATATTGCGCATTGCATTGATTGTGTTCCCTTCTGTATTTGCCGGTATTTGTCCCCTCTCGATAGACGTGATACCGATGATGCGATCGTTGACCCTGATGAAGACTCAATGTTATCTTCAGAAGTGCCAGGCAAGCAAAACCCCCCTTGTTCATTCCGATACAATCCTACTCTCTCGCTCCTGCTCTCTTTTAATGCATTAGGACAACACCGATTCATCTGTTACTTGCTGCGGTAGCTGAACCCCTTTATCCTTTGCATGACCTGTCATTGCCACAGTAAATAGATGAAACCCACTAGCATGAGTAGGAGTTGTTTGAGCCCTGTTGTGCCTACTCATTCATGCTTGTTTGTCATGCCTGCTACTGCTTAGAGTCGAGTCAGGTCTGATTCATCCGGGATGAATCAGAGGTGTGTGAACATGTCCTACTGTGTGTGAGCTAAGTGTGTGAATACGATTTGGTAAAGGTAGCGGTGAGAGGCCATGTAGGAGTACATGGTGGGTTGTCTCATTGAAGCCGTCCTTAGGAACTGAGTTCTGTGTTTGTGATCCATGATTCAGCTACTACCATACATTGGGCCCTGAAATATGACCCCGCTCGACTTCTTATTCACCCTCGTCCTCTGTCCAGGAGTTGCAAGTAGTTTCTGGTGTTTGTAGTATGCTGGAGGCCGTGGACAGCGCTGACCGTAGGGGTGGGCTGTGATGCGGTAGGCACGTGGCCGGGTAAACCGGGCGCCCGTTTGGTGTCACGAAACCCTGTTCACATCGTTTGGGGCTGTGAGCGAAACTCCGGCCGGATCTCCTCATGGATGGAACCCGAATAGGCGATAAACCTGGACTAGAGACTTAGGTGTTTAGGTAGGTCGTGGTCTACACCCACGTCGGCTTTCGCTTGAAGTCTGCCGAGCACATGTCGTGTGCAGACGCTAAGTGGTGGAAACATGTATGAAGAAGTACACCCCTGCAGGGTTAATATCATCTATTCGAATAGCCGTGTCCACGGAAAAGGACTTCTGGGTTGCTTATATCAGTTCATAGACAAGTGAAAGTGGATACTCTAAAAATACGCAAGATAAGCGTGAGTGCTATGGATGGCGTTCTCGTAGGGAGACGGGAGCGATTCCATAGTGGTGTATTGATATGGTGAATATGTGGACTCGTGTGCGCCACCTCAAAAGAGTCGCTTGCAGTCGTAGTTTAGGATAGCCACCGAGTCAAAGCTGGCTTGCTGCAGTCAAACTCCACCATCCCCTTTGTTGATAATGATGCATGTGTAGATAGATCTGATGTAAGTCTTGCTGGGTACATTTGTACTCACGTTTGCCTATTTTATGTTTTTGCAGAGAGACTTCAGTCTCACTAGTATTTCCGCGTGGACTTCGACGTTTAGCTTGATACCTCAGCTACGATCTTGTGCCCTCGGCAGGATCTGATAGATAGTCAGGCTTCTCAGCCTTTTTCATTTATAGATGTCTGTACTCAGACATGATAGCTTCCGCGTGTGCTTTGATTTGTATGCTCTGATTGTTGGGTCATGAGACCCATGTTTGTAATATCTCGCTCCCCGGAGCCTATTGATAAATTACTTGAGTCATAGAGTCATGTTGTGATGCCATGTTGTGTTTGCACATATCGAGCATATTGTGTGTATGTTATTGAAATGCTTGGTATGTGTGGGATCTGACCATCTAGTTGTTTATCTTTAGTAGCCTCTCTTACGGGAAATGTCTCCTAGTGTTTCCACCGAGCCATGGTAGCTTGCTACTGCTCCGGAACACTTAGGCTGGCCGGCATGTGTCCTTCTTCGTTCCTGTGTCTGTCCCTTCGGGGAAATGTCACGCTTGAGTACCGGAGTCCTGTTAGCCCGCTACAGCCCGGTTTACCGGAGTCCTGCTAGCCCAGTGCTACAGCCTGGATTCACTCGCTGATGACCGACACGTTCGATGCTGGGTCATGGATGCCTGTCCCTGTAAGTCTGTGCCACTTTGGGTTTACGACTAGCCATGTCAGCCCGGGCTCCTTATCATATGGATGCTAGCGACACTGTCATATACGTGTGCCAAAAGGCGCAAACGGTCCCGGGAAAAGGTAAGGCGACACCCGTGGGAATACCGTGCGTGAGGCCGCAAAGTGATATGAGGTGTTACATGCTAGATCGATGTGGCATTGAGTCGGGGTCCTGACAGCGTTGGTATCAGAGCTTGACTGCCTGTAGGATTACCAAGCCAAACTGGTCGAAGTTGAGTCTAGATATTCTTTAGTTATATAAGGGAATTGATTGTGGGATGGAACGTAAGGCTCTTTTTACTCCTTATACCTTATGCCTTCTGATCTGAGTCATCTTATTTTTCCTGCGGGGATTAAGAACTAGGCTTTCTCTTCTTTCTATCAGGATTACGTATTACTAGTCCGTAGACTTATAAGATTGTTCGTTAAGCTTGTGTCCAGTTCCTACTACTTCTGTATGTTAACTGATGATCTCGAAACCTTGATATTGTGCTTCTGAGTGGTTATGCCACCATTTTTGTGAATGTCTCAAATCTTTTCTGAGCATTTACAGCCGTTATGCTGTCCGAGTCATCCCAGGTTTCTAAATAGTCTGATGCATTTGCAAAATCCTTTCCCTCTGGTTTCGATGTTCCTTTATGCCAGCTCAATCACACTAATTGTTGAGTTGAGGTATTCTATTGCCTTGACATTATATTGGAGTTACTATTATGACCCTAGGTGTCTTAGGGGATCATCTAGTAATTAGCCAGGATTTGTGTTCCCAGTGTGATGATTCTGGCCATCATTCTCGAAAGCATCCCGTGATGCTACTTAGTAGTAGGTATTCTACTCCTTGAGCTTTGAACCCGAGATTCACTCTACTTACTTCATGTTGATAGTGTTTGCTAGTTCCTTCAGGATATTAGTAACTTTGCGATAGTCCTCGAGGTCCGTGGTATTTCCTTCTTCCAAATACTATGAACCGCTTATGGCAGATGTTTATTGGATCAAAAGATCACAATTAGAGTACTCTTGAGGAGTTCTCCATTCATAAATCGTGACTCTGCCAGTTCTACCTTTCTGCATGGGTTATCCGGAAGAAACATGTTGAACTTGGTTCGACATACTAATCTATGCGTCCACAACTCAGAAAATTATATGATCCTTTGAGTTGATCTCTTTAGTTGCATTCTGACCCTAGTCTATCAATTGATAGTCAAGAGTATGCGTGCGTTCGTTTATCGATGCCTAATACCCTTGTGGTCCGTCAAGCCATTCTATCGCAGAATGACTAGGAGAAACAAACTCCAGTACCTCTTCCATATCCAGGATTGGGTCAAAGAAGTTGTGCCCCGCAGATCAAATTGCTAATCCAGCCTTTGATCCTGTTCTACCCTGAAGTATTACCATCTTTATATCGGGATTGTTATAGGAATTGCACACCATCCTATGAACTCCTGGTACAGTGATACTTCTTGTCGTCATTAGACATTCCTCGGTCTTCGTGTTGATGCAACCGGAATACCGACAAATGAATTGTGATGTGTGAGATCAATACTCCCAGCAACCTCGTTGCTTGGTAGTTAAAGGATAATAATATCATTCTTAGTATGTTGGTTTTTGAATCATCCTTCTAAGACTGATCGTGCTACCTAGTCCTTATTTCGGTGCACCCTTCGATTGATGAGTTAGGATCTTGTCAAGTCCTCACTCATTTGATCATATCGTCTTGCCCTCAAAAGCGAGATTGTTCTCGAGCTTAGTAACATACCGGTGGTTCATGCTTTTCTGAATATCTTCTCGGAAGTATCACCAGGTCGTCACCTGACCGTTATGTTGAGCCCGTGATCAAGTTGGTTTCTTGTGAACCACCTTCTCTCCAAGAATCGGTGTTAGATATCCCTGAGCTAGTTGGTTAAGCTAGACAACAACTTGGAGAGTTGGAAGATAAAAGCTTGTCTGACTTAGTTCGTTCCAAAGGGATATTCTTGTGTAGTGTGTGTTGAAGAAAGATGATATCTTCATCGATTGGTCCCTGTGATCAGTTGCTGGACCTATTGTCTTATCAATCCTTTGATTTGAGTGTGGGCTATCGTCAAATCAAATCAGTACCAACGATGCTCGTAATGTTGTCTTACTCGTGGTTGATCCCTCGAGCATACACCCTTACATCTTTGGTCTGACCAATGCTATCACTTGTTCACTTAACTATGGAATTCCTTTTAAAAGGAAACCCGGATGAATTGTTGTTGAGCCCATTGGCAACATCCTTCTCTCCTCCATGGTGTTGTTGAACATTAAGCTAGTGTTGGAAACTTTTGAAAGCATTTCTTCATGCTAGTTCATGGAGCAAATGTTCGGATGTAAGAAGTGACTTCCTCCAGTCCATGTGCATTTGATGCAAGTTGCCGTCGTGGATTCGAGAAAGTCAATGTTGTTTCCTTTGGAATCATCCCAAATCAGTCATGCATACGTGCGAAGTATTCTCTGGTTCGGAGACTTGCAACCTCCATTCTATATGGGTCCCTAGCACACCAAGCCACTGATTGATTTGTTCAAGATTAATAAGTTTTAAGTGCTAGTCCCGAAGGTACCAGACGGATTTGTACAAAACTTCGATATCCTCGCTGATGGTTCCCCCTCCTGAACTCGGTAGTGTTTTATTATAAGACTACTTTGTGGTCATGCTTGTCTTGGACAACGTGTTCACATGTTTGTAGCAGAACCAACTCATGTTTTGGAGCTTACTATCGTAGTTCATTCCCCGAGAATCTCGCAGCGTTGTCTCGTCGGATTGTGTTGCAAACTTTCATTTTTCTTCCTAGATTCGATGAGTCTGGAATATCCTAACACCAACCAGATCTGAATCTCAGGCAGATATGATGGTTGGAACATTTCCCAAGAACTATAATATTGGTCTCTCGATAACCGGTAAGGTGGATGTCGTGGCCAACACACCCATGCGGTAGACCTATTATTGTAGTATCTTGATTGAGGAAGTTGGCCACCTCCCCATAAGGATTTCGTAGGATTTACCTCCCTAATTGTTCCTTATGGATTCTTGTGCTCCCAAAGTCCGACCTTTTTACTTGATGTTCTAGATATCAAACCATTTCTATGAATGGGTTACACTAGCACATCAAGGAGAACATTAGAAGCGGAGTGCTAAATGTCTCTCGGTCGATCGTCCAGATTTTGTTTCCTTGGCCTCGCTAAGGTGAAATCTGAGAAAGTGTTATCTTCCTTTGCATCTGCGTCATCCTTCCTCATTCATCATGGTAGTAAGTTGTGTTGCCAGAATCCTTGACACGGATATTGGTAAAATCTTGATGAATATGGAAATGCTCAAGTTCTTGAGAGTACGCACAAGCGTTAGGTGTTACCGTCGACACTAACTAGGTCTGCTCTCAACTTCCTCGGTTATGCTATAACCATTCCAATAGTGGAATAACTCTCTATTGTTGAGCCTCTCCCCAGTTACTAGAATCATTCCCAGCATTTGCATTTTGTTCCCAGCTTGCACCGCCAATGTGTCATTCTACCATGAGTCCCTTCCATTTCCGGTGATAAGCAAAAATCATCCATTACGTTGTCTTCAACAAGGTAATCCACATCATCCAAGTTTGAGTATGCCATTCTACCGACCCCCTCCAAACGATCGCTCGAGAATTGTCTTAGGCTGGTTTAAAGAGTTTCAATGATCTCTGAATCAAAAGTAATTCTTTTTGCCACTTAAGGGAATATCTCTACGAGTCACGGTTCCGAAGGTGTCTCGTTGTGGTTTCATGGCAACTCAACTCCTCGCTACGTTGACAATCGATTACCACCTTCTTAAGCGTGAAATTGTTGTCTACCTAGTGAACCTTCGTCATCCGCTTCTTTCCACCCCTCTTGATGTGTATCTCGTGTCTCAACCGAGAGATGGTTCTATGTCTCATTCCGGAAGTTAATCCTGAGTTGTTCGATCTTCGAGAAGACCGATCCTTCCAGAGTTTTCCTTCCTCTTCTTGTCATGATTAACTGGAGTTCTCAGAGCAAGACGACAACACAAAGATGGTGTTCAAATCAACGTTCTTTTGAAGTGCAACCTGGATCGTGAAGATTGTGCTAGTTTGCGTTCCCCTTTCACCTTACCCTACGCTTGAATCTCGAGACGAGATTCTTGTTTAGTGGGGGTGAGTTGTCACATCCCTAGCTTCAGGCATTGCTCTAGGTTAGCTTCATGTGTGCATCATGTCTATATTTTTGAAACTTGAATTGAGGAATATTGGAAGCCTCAAAACCCTAAATAAAAGAGGGGCAAAACCCTAGAAATCTCATTCATTGCTCCAAAAGGCTCTTCTTAAATGTTTGATAATTTTTGGTAAGGGTTCTGGTCCCAACCAAAATATTGAACATTTTTAAGGATTTATTTTTGGGACTTTGAATTTAAATCATTAGCTATTTGAATTTGAATTATATTCATATAATTAGAATATAATTTCAAATACCCCTGAAATATTTTATGAGCTTTTGGAAAAGTCCATCTAGCCAAATAAAACTATTCAGAGGAGTTTTGGGCATGTTTGAATTGTTTAAAATCAAAACAGTGGCAAAAATAAAATAAATTAAAATAAAACAGAGCAAAAAAAATAAAAGGAGCAAGGCCACCTGGGCCACTTACCTGGCGCCACGAGCCGGCCCAGCTCCCCCCCCCCTGGCCGGCCCAGCCCACCAGCGCCTCCCCTGTCGCCTTCCTCCTCTGCCAGGAGGACGAGCACGCGCCCGGCGCGCGCGGCCACGCGCCCCGGCCACCTCCTCCCTGCTTCGGCCACCTCCTGCCTCCCTGCTTGCCTCCACTACTCCCTGGAGACGCCACGCGGCCCCCACGAACTCCCTCACTCTCTCCCGAGCTCTCCCCCTCCTCTGTTTCCCTCTCCCTCTCGTGCCGAGCGCAGCCGTCGCCACCGACGCTGTTCGCCGCGGCCACCGACCACCCCTCGCCTCGCCGATGCCTCCAGAAGAACCGCCGCACCTTCTTCTTCGTCTCCACCAACCCATGTGACGCCGGAAGCCCCGGAGCGCCGTCCCCGACGTCTTCTTCCTCCTCGGGCCACCGAGATCGCCGGCGACCTCCCGTCGTCACCAGCCCCTCCCCGAGCTCGCTGACCTCCTCTACGGCACCGCTGTGAGCTCCTACGCCTCCCCTCCCTCTTCCCCCCTTCGATTGCGCCCTGTAGCCCCGATCCCACCGGAGCCGCGAGCTCGGCTCCGCCGGCGATGTCGCCGCCGTCACTGCAGACAGCAAGGCTCGAAACCGAGCACGGCACCGTGCTCCTAGCATCCTCAGGAGCTCGGCGAGCCCCTTAACCATCCCTCCCGTCCTCTGTGGCCTCGCCCCGCTCGAACCCGAAGCTCCGGCCGCCGCCGCGAGCTCCGTTCCGACGAGCTCCAGCGCCCCCGCCACCACCCTCCTGCTCCTTTGGATACGGGAGAGCACGGGCTACGCCCCGGTGGTCTCCGCGCGTTTTTCCGCCGCCTGTAGCCCATTCCGGCGAAGCACCGCCGCGCGGTTTGGTCGTCGCCGGCCGAACCCCGGCGAGGCTGACGTGGCGGCTTATTTAGCGCTAATCCCCACCATTAGCCACCCCACCAGCCGCTGACAGTGGGCCCCGTAGTGGGTCAAAGCCCGGGTCAACGCGGGATTAGCCCCAGTGTCACTGACCAGTGGACCCCACTGGTCAGGTTTGACTGGAGGCGCCCTGTTGACCTGCTGACGTCATAATGATGTCAGGCTGACGCAATAAGTATTTTCTGGAATTTAAATAATCTTAAATGATTTAATAATTCCAGAAAATAGCTAAAACTTCAATAAATCATAGAAAATTAACCGTAACTCCAAATTAAATAAATTATATATGAAAAATTATCAGAAAAATTCAAGGAATCCATCTGTACCATTTTCATGCATGTTAGAACAACTTATCACTACTGTTTAGGGCAAATGAAGTGAATGGCATTTGAATAATCACATATGGAGTTTGAATTTGAATTTTATATTCAAACCAACTTCATTTAATCTGTTGCTAGTTGCATTAGCCCAAAACACATTCATATTGCCATGTCATAGCATGCATCATATTGTGCATTGCATTGATTGTGTTCCCTTCTGTGTTGCCGGTATTTGTCCCCTCTCGATAGACGTGATACCGATGATGTGATCGTTGACACTGATGAAGACTCAATGTTATCTTCAGAAGTGCCAGGCAAGCAAAACCCCCTTGTTCATTCCGATACAATCCTACTCTCTCGCTCCTGCTCTCTTTTAATGCATTAGGGCAACACCGATTTTTCTGTTACTTGCTGCGGTAGCTGAACCCCTTTATCCTTTGCATGACCTGTCATTGCCACAGTAAATAGATGAAACCCACTAGCATGAGTAGGAGTTGTTTGAGCCCTGTTGTGCCTACTCATTCATGTTTGTTTGTCATGCCTGCTACTGCTTAGAGTTGAGTCAGGTCTGATTCATCGGGGATGAATCAGAGGCGTGTGAACATGTCCTACTGTGTGTGAGCTAAGTGTGTGAATACGATTTGGTAAAGGTAGCGGTGAGAGGCCATGTAGGAGTACATGGTGGGTTGTCTCATTGAAGCCGTCCTCAGGAACTGAGTTCTGTGTTTGTGATCCATGATTCAGCTACTACCATACATTGGGCCCTGAAATATGACCCCGCTCGACTTCTTATTCACCCTTGTCCTCTGTCCAGGAGTTGCAAGTAGTTTCTGGTGTTTGTAGTATGCTGGAGGCCGTGGACAGCGCTGACCGTAGGGGTGGGCTGTGATGCGGTAGGCACGTGGCCGGGTAAACCGGGCGCCCGTTTGGTGTCACGGAACCCTGTTCACATCGTTTGGGGCTGTGAGCGAAACTCCGGCCGGATCTCCTCATGGATGGAACCCGAATAGGCGATAAACCTGGACTAGAGACTTAGGTGTTTAGGTAGGTCGTGGTCTACACCCACGTCGGCTTTCGCTTGAAGGTCTGCCGAGCACATGTCGTGTGCAGAAGCGTAAGTGGTGGAAACGTGTGTGAAGAAGTACACCCCTGCAGGGTTAATATCATCTATTCGAATAGCCGTGTCCACGGAAAAGGACTTCTGGGTTGCTTATATCAGTTCATAGACAAGTGAAAGTGGATACTCTAAAATACGCAAGATAAGCGTGAGTGCTATGGATGGCGTTCTCGTAGGGAGACGGGAGCGGATCCATAGTGGTGTATTGATATGGTGAATATGTGGACTCGTGTGCGCCACCTCAAAAGAGTTACTTGCAGTCGTAGTTTAGGATAGCCACCGAGTCAAAGCTGGCTTGCTGCAGTTAAACCCCACCATCCCTTTGTTGATAATGATGCATATGTAGATAGTTCTGATGTAAGTCTTGCTGGGTACATTTGTACTCACGTTTGCCTATTTTATGTTTTTGCAGAGAGACTTCAGTCTCACTAGTATTTCCGCGTGGACTTCGACGTTTAGCTTGTTACCTCAGCTACGATCTTGTGCCCTCGGCAGGATCTGATAGATAGTCAGGCTTCTCAGCCTTTTTCATTTATAGATGTCTGTACTCAGACATGATAGCTTCCGCTTGTGCTTTGATTTGTATGCTCTGATTGTTGGGTCATGAGACCCATGTTTGTAATATCTCGCTCCTCGGAGCCTATTGAATAAATTACTTGAGTCGTAGAGTCATGTTGTGATGCCATGTTGTATTTGCACATATCGAGCATATTGTGTGTATGTTATTGAAATGCTTGGTATGTGTGGGATCTGACCATCTAGTTGTTTATCTTTAGTAGCCTCTCTTACCGGGAAATGTCTCCTAGTGTTTCCACCGAGCCATGGTAGCTTGCTACTGCTCCGGAACACTTAGGCTGGCCGGCATGTGTCCTTCTTCGTTCCTGTGTCTGTCCCTTCGGGGAAATGTCACGCGATGAATACCGGAGTCCTGTTAGCCCGCTACAGCCCGGTTCACCGGAGTCCTGCTAGCCCAGTGCTACAGCCTGGATTCACTCGCTGATGACCGACACGTTCGATGCTGGGTCATGGATGCCTGTCCCTGTAAGTCTGTGCCACTTTGGGTTTACGACTAGCCATGTCAGCCCGGGCTCCTTATCATATGGATGCTAGCGACACTGTCATATACGTGTGCCAAAAGGCGCAAACGGTCCCGGGCAAAGGTAAGGCGACACCCGTGGGAATACCGTGCCTGAGGCCGCAAAGTGATATGAGGTGTTACATGCTAGATCGATGTGGCATTGAGTCGGGGTCCTGACATTATTTAATTCGAAAATGAATTTATGACGTCAGCATGATGTCATGCTGACGTCAGCAGTCAACAGGGTTGAATTGGTCAACCTGACATGTGGGTCCCGTTCGTCATACTCTATTAACTTAATTAGCCTAATCAAAGTTAATTAACCTTAGTTAATTAGGTTAATTAGTGGTTAGGGTTAATTAAACAGAATTAATTAGATTAATTAAATACTTAATTAATTAATTAATTAATTAATTAATTAATTAGTTTTAATTCATTTTCATTTTATTTTTATCTTTGTTTTAATAAAAACCGTTCCTTTTAGGGGGGTGGGGCCCCCATGTCATTGGCCCAGGGCCAAACGGGTGCGGGTCCAATGGGCAGGCGGGCGACGGGCGCCCGTAGCCTGCCCGGGGCGGGGCGTGGCCGTGGCCACGGCGGGGTTGCCGCAGCGGGGCACCAGGAGCACCGGGGAGGCGTGGCCGTGGGCGCGGCGAGGGCGGTCGGCGCAGGCCACCGGGGCACAGTGGGGCGCCGGCCAATGGTCGCCGGCGCAAGGTCGAGGCAAGGCAGGGCCAAGAGGGAACGGGGCCGCAACCGGGGCTAGCGGCGCCCAAGACGGAGGGTCGAGCGGTCCGGTGACCGGGGGGGAAACGAGGGCGAGGTTCGGGTCGCCGGAGACGGAGCTCCGGCGACGGCGCCGTTCGGGAAGAGGAGAGGATAGGGACCCGGGGGTTCGGTGGCCGGGAGGGGGGGAACGAGGGCGCCGTTCGGCGAGGGGGGAAGGAGAGGGCATGGGGGGGGAAGGCGGCGTGGCCGCGGGTGGCCGGAGCCGGGGCGGAGCCGGCGACGGGGCTCCGGGCGCGGCGTCGTTCGGGAGGGGGGAGAGAGGGGAACGACGGAGGGGGAGGGGGCGAGCTCACATCGGGGCGCGCCGGGTCTATGCGAGCGGGCTCGGTGGAGGGCGGTGACGACCGGCGAGGAGGCGGGCGGGGGCGAGCTCGCCGGCGTCGGGGAGGCGAAGGGGGTCGGGATCGAGCGGGGGCCGATCCGGATCGGCGCGAGGGGGAGAAAGGGGATCGGGGGGGGAGTGGTTGCGGCTAGGGTTGCGGGGGGGATAAGGAGAGGAGTGGGGTTGGCCGGTTGGGCCTTTGGCCGGTTGGGCCGGCCTGTTCGGGCGGCGGAGGCCAGCTGGGCCACTTGGCCCAGCGGGGGGGGGGGGGGTGTCTGTTGTTTTTGTTTTTGTTTTTTTTTAATTTATTTTCCTTTCTGTTTTATTCAATTTAAAATATTTATGCATTTTATAAAAATGTGTTTACTTCACCATAATTACCTTTGTAATATTTGACAACCCCCGAACATTTTAGATTTAATTTTTGAAAACTTTTATTGTTTGCCTATGTTTTCAATTGAATTTGAACCGGGTTCGAATCACCGTGAGTTTAATCACGGTAACCGAGGTGACGTGGCATCATTAGCAGGGATTACTGTAGCTTAATTATCCGGGCGTTACATTATTGATGATGCTACTTCTGCTATGCATGATACTTATGATGAAACTACTTCTGTGCGTGATACTACTTTGCCATTAGGTGAATTTCTTGATAAACAACTTGCTAGGGCTAGAGAGAATGAAATTATTGAAGATGCTATTATTGATGATAGTGATGATGAAAGTTCTCCTAATGATTATGAATTGCCCGTTGTTCCTGAGGGTTATGTTATGAATGAAGAAGCTGCTAGAGCTATCTTTGCTTGCAATCATAGATATGATCTTAAGAAGTTATCAGCTAAATGGAAGCAACAGTATCTTAATGCTAGAATGAAACCTGACCCTGCTTTTGCTACTTCACCTATCTGTGTTACTGATAAGGATTATGAATTCTTTGTTGATCCTAAGATTATTACTTTAGTTGAATCCGATCCTTTTTATGGCCTTGAATCTGAAACTGTTGTGGCACATCTTACCAAGTTGAATGATATAGCCACCCTGTTTACTCATGATGATAAATCTCGCTATTATTATATCCTTAAGATATTTCCATTCTCGTTAAAGGGTGATGCTAAGACTTGGTATAATTCTCTTTCTCCTGGTTGTGTGCGTAGTCCCCAGGATATGATTTATTACTTCTATGCAAAATATTTCCCTGCTCATAAGAAACAAGCAGCCTTGCGGGAAATATATAATTTTGTGCAAATCGAAGAAGAGAGTCTCCCACAAGCTTGTGGGAGGCTTCTCCTATTACTAAATGCTTTGCCTGATCATCCTCTCAAGAAAAATGAAATACTTGATATCTTTTATAATGGACTAACTGATGCTTCCAAGGACTACTTGGATAGTTGTGTTGGTTGTGTTTTCTGGGAAAGAACAGTCGATGAAGCTAAATTACTATTGAATAATATGTTGACTAATGAAAATAATTGGACTCTTCCTGAGCCAATTCCTGAGGCAATTCCTAAACCAATTGAGCCAACTCCTGAGCCTATTCCTAAACCCACTCCGAAGAAGAGAGGTGTTTTATTTCTCAGTCCTGAAGATATGCAAGAGGCAAAGAAATCAATGAAAGAAAAAGGTATTAAAGCTGAAGATGTTAAGAATTTACCACCTATTGAAGAAATACATGGTCTTAATATACCACCTGTTGAAGAACCACATTGTCTTGATAACCCGACACAGGTAGTAAAGGTAAATTCTCTCTATAGATATGATAAAGTTGAAATCCCCTCTACTAAATTTCATAGCCCGTGCTTAGATGAATTTGATGACTTTATGGCTAGACAAGAAAGTTTTAATGCTTATGTTGGTAGAGAGTTACAGAATAATGCTTTCGAGATAGGACGTGTGAGCGATAATATGGCTAGAGTTAAAGGTGAACTCAAACTCATTAGCAAATATGCTTCTATGGTTGCTACTCAAGCTGAGCAAGTACTTAAAGCTCAAAATGATTTGCTTGGTGAATTAAATAATAAAAATGACTTTGCTGTTAGAGTGGCTACTAGAAATGGTAGAATGACTCAGGAACCTTTGTATCCTGAAGGCCACCCTAAGAGAATCGAGCAAGATTCTCAGAGAAATAATTTAGAAGCACCTAGTTCTTCTAAAACGAAGAAAAAGAAAAATGATAGGACTTTGCATGCTTCTAGTGAACCTATTGTAGACGCACCTGAGAATCCCAATGATATTTCTATTTCTGATGCTGAAACACAATCAGGTGATGAACATGAACCTAGTGATAATGTTAATGATAATGTTCATGTTGATGCTCAACCTAGCAAAAACAATGAAGTAGAGATTGAACTTGCTGTTGATCTTGATAACCCACAATCAAAGAATCAATGTTATGATAAGAGAGATTTTGTTGCTAGGAAGCACGGTAGGGAAAGAGAACCATGGGTTCAGAAACCCATGCCCTTTCCTCCTAAGCCATCCAAGACAAAGGATGATGAGGATTTTGAGCGCTTTGCTGAAATGATTAGACCTATCTTCTTACGTATGCGCTTAACTGATATGCTTAAGGTAAACCCTTATGATAAATATATGAAGGATATCATTACAAATAAACGAAAGATACCGGAAGCTGAAATTTCCACCATGCTTGCTAATTACACTTTTAAAGGTGGAATACCAAAGAAACTTGGAGATCCGGGGGTACCAACTATACCATGCTCCATTAAAAGAAATTATGTTAGAACTGCTTTATGTCATCTTGGAGCCGGTGTTAGTGTTATGCCTCTCTCTTTATATCGTAGACTTGAATTGAATAAGTTGACACCTACAGGAATATCTTTGCAAATGGCTGATAAATCAACTGCTATACCTGTCGGTATTTGTGAGGATGTGCCTGTTGTGGTTGCAAATGTCACTATCTTAATGGACTTTGTTATTCTTAATATTCCCGAGGACGATAGTATGTCAATTATCCTTGGTAGACCATTTTTGAATATTGCAGGGGCTATTATTGATTGCAACAAAGGCAATCTCACTTTTCATGTTAATGGTAACGAGCATACGGTACACTTTCCGAGGAAACAATCTCAAGTTCATAGCATCAATTCTATTGGAAAAGTTCCAACTATCATTATTGGAGGTTTTGAATTTCCTCTCCCTACTGTCAAGAAAAAGTATGATATCCTTATTGTTGGGGATTTTCATATCCCCGTTGAGGTAACTTAGTGTTATTCAAAATTTCTCCGGTTCCGTGTTATTCGGAATGAGTTTGTTAACAAGACTTGATCAACCTTGTTAGTGGATTCATTTTGATGATCACGAGATGGATGAAACTAGAAGGCACAACCTTCTGTACCCTCTTTTTACTTTCTGTTATTTAGAATAAATAAAGCAAAAATAGCACTATCCGTCTATTTTCTGAATTATCCGTGCATTAAAAAATATCCCGAAAATAAAAGTGCTCCAAATGCCCTGCAAATTTAGTATGATTTTTATGGAATATTTGAGGATTTTAGGAACTGAAATCACTGCAAGAGGGGCAAGCACCAGGCCACGAGAGTGGAGGGCGCGCCACCTACCCTGGGCGCGCCCCCTGTCTCGTGGGCCCCTGGTGGCCCCGTGTCGGTGTCAAAACCGGTGGATCTCGGGTAGGGGGTCCCGAACTGTGCGTCTAGGCGGATGGTAACAGGAGACAAGGGACACGATGTTTTTACCCAGGTTCGGGCCCTCTCGATGGAGGTAAAACCCTACTCCTGCTTGATTAATATTGATGATATGGGTAGTACAAGAGTAGATCTACCACGTGATCAAAGAGGCTAAACCCTAGAAGCTAGCATATGGTATGATTGTTGTTCGTCCTACGGATTAAAGGGCCCATGGGGCCCCCTCCACTATGCCAGCACTCACACACTTTCAGCCTTCTACCAAAAAATCCCCATCCAGCTCAAAGCACGAGTCTAGCTCATTTTCTGCGATTTTCGATCTCCTTGCTCAAAGCTCCATTCACAAAACTGCTTTGGGAGATTGTTGCTTGGTATGTGACTCCTCCATTGGTCCAATTAGTTTTTTGATCTAGTGTTTTATTCATTGCAAATTTTTGCTGCTAGCGTGACCATGTTCTTGAGCTTGCATGTTAAATTTATGAGGTCCCAAGCAATTCCAATGCATGATATAGGGTCTAGGCACTTCTAGGTGTAGTTGCTACCAATCTTGTTTAGTTTTATTCACTTTTATTTTGAGTTCTAAAATTTCAGAATTTTTTTAGAAAAAGAATTATGTCTAGGAGATTGTACCAAGGTGGTCCTTTGGTAAAGAAAGGACCCAGGATTGCTATACGTGAGCAAGATGTTGAATTACCGAGGGACGCGGATGTACGAGCTTGTGAGTGGACATCCGATGATTTCATGATCGAAGCAGGCTTTAAGGAGGAATTTGACGCGTATGTGCGTAATGCTGAGCTGGAAGACTTCTTACAAGATAAGTGTCCTCAGTACTATCAACTGACTGATTCCTTTGTGCGGAGGTTTAAATATAACTGTACGCGTAATTCTCCTAGTGTCCTATTTGATATTTATGATACATCTTATACCATGGACTTAGAGGATTTTACAACTGCTTGCAAACTTCCACAGTTGGGTAATATTAATGATCCCCATAAATCTGAATTTAGAGATTTCCTTGCTAGTATTACTGTGGGAGAATCCAGGGACATAGCACAAGCTACCATAGGGAGCATTCATTTTCCTCCTATACATTATTTCGCTCTCTTCATTGGTAGATGCATTAACGGTAAAGATGAAGCATGTCATATGTGTGTCCCTGATCTTTGTGTCCTCAAGAGTGCTGTGTTAGGTTATAAAGGTTATAACTTGGGGGCAATAGTTGCACGTAGGTTGCAGAATAATGGTAGAGATGGAGATTTATTTGGAGGAATTTGTGCAACCCGTGTGGCTAATTTTCTTGGTATAGCCCCACGAGAGGGGGATATGATGTTACCTCCTGCTTATTTAGATTATGACGCTATGGTTAACCATCACTTTCTTAGGAGGAATGAACAATTCCTCCAATATCGACTAATCTATGACAGACGCAACGTCGTCCATGTTACTCTGCATGCTCCTCTCCTTTTTGATTATCAGGCAAAAGGAAGATATGTTGTTACTAGGGAGGAAGCAGCTGAACACGAGGAGAGAGCGGAGTCCGCTCGCCAACATGCTGCAGCTCAGGAGGCAATTGCTGCTGCATCTCAGTACGACCCCAGGTACAACTACGGATATCAGCCAGGCGGTCCTTGGTATTAGACCAACTTAGGACAAAAGCCTAAGCTTGGGGGAGTACGTATTTCTCACCGACTTTACATTCATGTTCACACACTATTCTAGTCATCGGTGCTCATTCTCTTTCATTGTATTATCCATGTTAGTTTAATTTCTTTTTCTCGCTTTCTTCTTGTGTGTTTGATAAACCTTGAGAAAAAACAAAAAAATTAGTTAGTTTAATTTCCGTGCTTGTAGTAGAATTAAAATGAAAATCCAAAAAGATTTCTCGTTCTTCTTCTTACTTGTTGGGAGCTTTCCCGTGTAAATAGTTTTATTTTCTTTTCTTTTCTTTGGGGGTCGAGAGTAGAAGACCATATGGAAAATGTTTAGTGTCTCTCATATGCATGATTGTTTATTTAACTTAGAGCCCATATTACTTGTCTTCTCTCTTGAGTTGAATGCTTGCAGATTCCAGCTTAGTCCAATGCACGTGCACTATTATTATTATACACATCGTTCGGTCGTGCAAGTGAAAGGCAATAATGACTGATATAAGATGGACCTATTGAGGATGAGAAGAAGCTGGTATGAACTCGACCTCTCTTGTTTTTGTAAATATGATGAGTTCATCGTTCCTGATTCAGCTTATTATGAAGTAAACATATTTGCAATGACATTTAGAGATTATAGTTGCTTGTGCCATGCTTGATTAGCTATGAGTTATAATGGTTTACCTTGCGTGCCAACATGCTATTAGAATGATTATGATGTGGTATGATGGATGGTATCCTCCTTTGAATGAATTGAGTGACTCGACTTGGCACATGTTCACGCATGTAGTTGAAACAAATCAACATAGCCTTCATGATATTTATGTTCATGGTGGATTATATCCTACTCATGCTTGTACTCGGTGTGAATTAATTTTAATGCATGTTTATGAATATTGTCGCTCTCTCAGTTTGTCGCTTCCCAGTCTTTTTCTAGCCTTCACCTGTACTAAGCGGGAATACTGCTTGTGCATCCAAACTCATTAAACCCCAAAGTTATTCCATATGAGTCCACCATACCTTCCTATATGCGGTATTTACCTGTCGTTCCAAGTAAATTTGATATGCCAAACTCCAAACCTTCTAATGAAATTATGTTTTGTATGCTCGAGCAGCTCATGTTTAAACTAGGGCTGCCTATATCTTCCATGCTAGGTGGGTTATTCTCAAGAGGAGTGGACTCCGGTCCTCATTCACGAGAAAGGGCCGGTAACCGGGGTGCCCAGTCCCATGATCCAAAAAGATCAAAGCAAATCAAAATAATTAAACAAAACTCCCCCAGGGTTGTTGTTAGTTGGAGGCACTCGTTGTTTCGAGCAAGCCATGGGTTGATGCTTGTTGGTGGTTAGGGGAGTATAAACCTTTACCATTCTGTTTGGGAACTGCTTATAATGCATGTAGTATGGAAGATACAACCATCTCATAGTTGTTGCGTTGACAGCGAAAGTATGCCACTCAAAATGTTATTCAATCTCTATTTTAAAATCAAGCTCTGGCACCTCTACAAATCCCTGCTTCCCTCTGCGAAGGGCCTATCTATTTACTTTTATGTTGAGTCATCACCCTC
Organism: Triticum aestivum; assembly: GCF_018294505.1. Taxonomy (NCBI): domain Eukaryota; kingdom Viridiplantae; phylum Streptophyta; class Magnoliopsida; order Poales; family Poaceae; genus Triticum; species Triticum aestivum. The sequence continues at coordinate 91,460,017 of NC_057798.1, forward strand.
TTATTAACAGGCACCCGCTGGAGACCACACTGTCATTTGCATTCATTACTATTGGTTTATATTGGGTATGACTTGACTGGATTTCTTTTACCATGAATTACAATTTTTAGTCAGTCCTTGATCTTTAAAGGTGCTCTGTATTTATGTTTTGCGGTCTCAGAAAGGGCTAGCGAGATACCATTTTGTTATATCATGTTATGATTGTTTTCAGGAAGTGTTGTCAGCCGAGTTTTATTATTATGGCTCGCTAGCTGGTTATGCCAATTATATGAGTAATTGTGAGACCGAGGTGTTATTATGAGTATGGTTAGTTCATAATAATTGCTGAACCCTGAATGTTGGCTTTGCATGTTTACAACAACAAGAGCAAACAGAGTTTGTAAAAGTTTTTCTTTATCACTTTCAGTTTATCAACTGAATGGCTTGAGGACAAGCAAAGGTTTAAGCTTGGGGGAGTTGATACGTCTCCAACGTATCTACTTTTCCAAACACTTTTGCCCTTTTTTGGACTCTAACTTGCATGATTTGAATGAAACTAACCCGGACTAATGTTGTTTTGAGCAGAACTGCCATGATGTTGTTTTATGTGTAGAAAACAAAAGTTCTCGGAATGTCCTGAAAATCCTCGGAGGCACTTTTTGGAAAATATATAAAATACTAGAGAAAGAATCAAGACCAGGGGGCCCACACCCTGTCCACGAGGGTGGGGGGCGCGCCCACACCCCCCTGGGCGCGTTCCCCTGTCTCGTGGGCCCCCTGAGGCTCCGCCGACCTCAACTCCAACTCCATATATTCCATCTCGCGGAGAAAAAATCAGAGAGAAACTTTCATCGCGTTTTACAATACGGAGCCGCCGCCAAGCCATAATATCTCTCGGGAGGGCTGATCTGGAGTCCGTTCGGGGCTTCGGAGAGGGGGATTCGTCGCCGCCGTCATCATCAACCATCCTCCATCACCAATTTCATGATGCTCACCGCCGTGCGTGTGAAATTCCATCGTAGGCTTGCTGGACGGTGATGGGTTGGATGAGATTTACCATGTAATCAAGTTAGTTTTGTTAGGGTTTGATCCCTAGTATCCACTATGTTCTGAGATTGATGTTGCTATGACTTTGCTATGCTTAATGCTTGTCACTAGGGCCCAAGTGCCATGATTTCAGATCTGAACCTATTATGTTTTCATGAATATATGTGTGTTCTGATCCTATCTTGCAAGTCTATAGTCACCTATTATGTGTTATGATCCGACAACCCCAAAGTGACAATAATCAGGATACTTCTCGGTGATGACCGTAGTTTGAGGAGTTCATGTATTCACTATGTGCTAATGCTTTGTTCCGGTTCTCTATTAAAAGGAGGCCTTAATATCCCTTAGTTTCTTCTAGAACCCTGCTGCCATGGGAGGGTAGGACAAAAGATGTCATGCAAGTTCTTTTCCATAAGCACGTATGACTATTTACGGAATACATGCCTACATTACATTGATGAACTGGAGCTAGTTCTGTGTCATCCTATGTTATAGCTATTACATGAGGAATCGCATCCGACATAATTATCCATCACTGATCCATTGCCTACGAGCTTTTCACATATTGTTCTTCGCTTATTTACTTTTTGTTGCTATTGTTACAATCACTACAAAACTCAAAAACATTACTTTTTGCTACCGTTACCTTTATTATCATATTACTTTGCTACTAAATACTTTGCTGCAGATACTAAGTTATCCAGGTGTGGTTGAATTGACAACTCAACTGCTAATACTCAAGAATATTCTTTGGCTCCCCTTGTGTCGAATCAATAAATTTGGTTTGAATACTCTACCCTCGAATGATGTTGCAATCCCCTACACTTGTGGGTTATCAATTAGCATGTGTGACCGTGTGTGCTTTTTTGCGTTAATCATTAGAAGATCACAAAACACACGGGTTTCTATGCCATACCCGTGTGCGTTTTTTGGCGTTAATTATCCATAAGTCTGTTACCTGTGCGATGGTTCCTAATAAACCAGGTGTACATTTTTTGGAGACGGGAACTGCCAATTTTCTATTTCTTGCACACAAATATTTTACGCGCTTCGTCTCTGTTGTGTGTTCCCCCCGCCCAAGATTCAAGTTTCGCAGTGAAATTTTCATTAGGCGCATTTTTTTTGGAGACGGGAACTGCCAAATTTTTGTTTTCTCGCACACGAGTATTTTATGCGCTTCGTAGCCTTATGTGTTTCCCCCGCCCAAATTTCAAGTTTCACAGCGAAATTTTCATTATGCGCGCGATTTCAAAATTTATTCCTCCAACCACATCCCCACCCATCAAATTTCCTCAGTATACCCCCGCCCCCCCCCCACCGCACCTCCCCCTACCGGCAGATCAAGCCGCCGCCGCCGCAACCATAGCTTCAACCACGTCTACATTTTGCTCGGATCCAGTCAGGTAACCCACCGATCTCTATCACGATCCCAACCTGATTGCTTAAATGGTGCCTGCAAAACATCCTCATGCCTCCGAATCCCCACCATCCCTACCTCCAGAGCATTGCCGCGCAAGCCCAACCACATATCACGTGGAGGTCGAGGAGCTGATGGCGTTCAATGGCGCGATGGCCACTGTGCGTGATGACCCGTAGGAGCCTCAGCCTCCGCCGACATGGTGTAGGCTCTGGCCCAGAAGAAGTACCCGGCGACTACCCCCCAGGACTTAACAGGTATGATCTGACCAGCTAAATCTTACCAATACCACTTGCAATGGCTATGTTTTGTACGGTTCATGTATTAAGCATGTTCATGTCTTGTTTATTTCAGTACTGCACACTTTGTGATGTTCAAGTATTAACTGTTCAGTTCAATTTCACCAATACCATCAACAAACTTTGCTACCATGCTACTCTCTGCAATGAAGATATTTTTGGTGGATGCTAACCCTGTTGTACTTAGCATGCCTATCCATGTACTTACGCAGGGCCATAACGGGCGATGCTGTTGTTTGCTGTCGAGGTTAGCTACACCCCATGTCTTACAGTATTTTACATCATTTGTGCAATTGCAGTTTGGATTCTAACATTTCCTTGCTTCTTGTAGGTACACATGTAGGGGGCACTGATCCATGCTTCTACCCGGAGGAAGAGCTCGCCTCCGCCGCCGCTGACTTTGGGCGGGCTCTGGCCAAGATGAAGTGCCCCAGCAACTACCTCTCAGGACTTATCAAGTATGAACTCACTAGTTCAATCTTACCAATACCACTTGCCATTAATGGCTATGTTTTATACGGTCGATGTCTTAAGCATCTTGTAGTAAACATGTCTAACACGTTTTAGCTATTTTCCCTACCTATTTATAGACAATTGGGACATTATCTACTCTGGCAGCACCTGCCTTGTGATGTTTAACTCTGCCAATTGCATTTTTATTAGTACCGGTTTCAATGGCCATTAAGCCTGTTGTAATTAACAATTTTATACATTCTTAAATAGTTGTATTTAATGGCTACAAACTTACAAAACATGAATTAGGATGCTGTTAAGCCTGTTGCAATTAATAGTTGCATCCATTTTTAATCCATCCTTTGCTACCATGTTACTCTTTCGCAATGAAGATATCACTACAGATGCTACCGTTTTATTATCATTTGCTATTTTTGGTGGATGTTAACCCTATTGTAGTTAACATTGGCTTTCCATGTACTTACATAGGGCTATAATGGGGGATGCTATTGTTTGCCGTCGAGGTTAGCTGCATCCCATGTCTGATACACCATCTATTCCTAAATTTAAGTATTTTTAGAGATTCCAATATAGACTACATAAGGACCAAAATGAGTGAATCTAGATTCTAATCTAAACTATATCTATAATTCTATATACATCCGTATGTAGTTCATATTGAAATCTCTAAAAATACTTGTACTTAGGAATGTAGGTGGTTGTATTTTACATCATTTGTGCAATCTCATTTATCTTCGAACATTTACTGGTTGCTTGTAGGTATGTATATGAGCGGTACTAATCCACGCGTTGATCCCTTTTGCATATGGGGCAATGAGATATTCATGAACAAGCGTCAAGTGAGGAAACTAAGAAATATTGTTAGGCAAAAGATACGGGTGATGGGAATTAAGCTCTTTATTTACACTTTGTCCCAGACATCAGTGAACTTTAGGATGGTAAGTAATATGTTGTGTTTTCCCCCTGCCCACAACAGGTTACTCTATTAGACCTCATGACCTGATATTTTTCTCTTTTCAATGGTTTCCGAAGCTATTTACTGATCATTACCTTCCAAACTACATGATCGGAGTGGAGGCAACTAAGGTTAAAGTATAGGACTGTGCTAACCACCAGTCGACTGGTGGTTAGCAACAAATCCGCATGATCGATCCTTTCGCTCGTCCCGCTGCGTCGTTCCTCCCGCTTCCACTGATTTTTTTACTTCTCTCAAAAACCGTAGTAAATTGCTAGTGGTTTTTTCTGGTTTTTAGCTGCATAATATGAAAAGAAAATAAAAGTGCTTGAAAGAGGATTCGAACCAAGGTCTATGTAATACCTATCGAGCCTAATAACCAACTAAGCCACCTTTTGTTGTTGTCCATTGTAGAATTACAATGTTATTTGAACCTTTCTTATTTCTGCCATATCGAAAGAAAAAATAAAGTTTGGCTTGGTAACTTTGGCAATGACCAGCGTGATAACTATGGTCTGAGTAACATGATAACTATACCATGATAAGGCTGGTAACTACAGTACAAGAAAGTTAAAAGCATGTGAAAGTATGGTAATTTAACATAGAAATTACCGGTGAAATGTTTCAAAAACTTTTTCCCCTTGGATGAAAGACACCATGGTGTTTAAACGTAAAATATTAGTTATCAAGTCTGCGATGATACGTCATCATGTTATTTACACGGAAATTATCGGGTGTATGTTTTTCAACAAAAAAGTTTCAGGTCAAAAGTTACAGTGGCGTTTGTATGGGAGTTATCAATTTTGTATGTTTCTATTACCATATTATTTACACAGAAATTAGCGGGGCATCATCCCCCTCGCCACAGTCGCCATATTACCAGGATCGGGTACATAAGTTATCAAGTCTGCGATGTGTGAGTTATCATGTTATTTGCATAAGAGTTATCGTGGTATGGTTCAACAACTCCTCCCACCCCTACCCCCACCGACAAAGTTACCAGGACTGGGTACATAATTTATCATGTCTATGATGTGTGATTTATCATGTTATTTGCATGGAAGTTACCGTGGTATCTTTCAACGACTCCCCCCACCCCTACCCCACCGACAAAGTTACCAGGACTGGGTACATAATTTATCATGTCTACGATGTATGAGTTATCATGTTATTTGCATAAAAGTTATCAAGACAGTGATGCATAAACTATCATCATATTTACACAGAAGTTATTGAGAGTATATTTCATCAAAACCCCTCCCTCCGGTGGAGGGAAAAGTTATCATGTTTGCGGTGTGTAAATTTTTGGGGGTATATTTCAGCACCACTTCTCGCCAAAGTTACCAGGGCCAGGGTGCATAAGTTATCGGGTCTCTGATGTCTGAGTTACCATGTTGTTCACATCAGAGCAACTGGGGATATTTTATCAACACCACTTCCCTCAAAGTTACCAGGATCGAGGTACATAAGTTTATCAGGTATGTGATGTGTGAGTTATCATGATATTCGCACAAAAATGACCTGGGATATTTCATCAACGCCTCCCTCCCGATCGTCAAAGTAATCAGTACCGAGTACATAAGTTATCAGGTATGTGATGTGTGAGTTACCATGCTATACACACACAAAAATTACCAACGGTATATTTCATCAACCTCCCCCACCAAAATTACCATGGTATCATCAACTCGAGACGAGTTGGTAAAATAATCTACTTAAGTGCGGAAAAGATCGGATATTGCATTCACCTTTTGTGCAAACATAGAAAAGGAGACAGGTTAAAAAGCCTATTTGCTTTCATTTTTACAAAAAAGGAACGTAAGTGAGGTGGTTCGCTAGTGGGTTACCTTGTAAAAGTTACAAGGATCGAATCATGTTGGCACACCATTTTTTGACGAGAAAGATTAATGCGAGTTAACTACTCACCACGTGAAAATCGGGAATCAGAGAGATTTACGCGAGGTAATTACGCACCTGAGAATCGGGAGTCAGAGAGATTAAGGCGAGTTAGTTAAGCACCACCTGAAAATCGGGAATCAAAGAGATTAACAGAGTTAATTAGGCACCTGAAAATCGGGAGTCGCAGAGAGACATGCGTGCGCGCGATGAATATCTGACGGCTCGTAGGTCGTGCGGATTTGTTGCAGATTATGGTTCAGCGATGCAGGAGGAAAGGAAAATCGGAGGGACCGACGGTCAAGGGAACTCGTACGAGCGGTGCATAAAAAAATGGTTCAACGACGCGGGAGGAAAAGAAAATCGCTCGATGGAACGCGACGTGGGAGAAAAAGAAAATGGCTCGATCAAATAGAATCGTCTGTGCCTGACGCTAACCACCAGTCGACTGGTGGTTAGATTTCTCGTATTTATTTTTCTGTGCGTGTCCACTGTCCATTAGCATTTAATTAGCAGCTACTAATTATATACATGCAGAAAAAACAAAATTGATGATGTCATCAAAGATTCTTCCCAATGCGAAAATTTAAAATATTTTGTAGCTCAAATCATTGTCCGATTGAGAAACTATTTTCACATAAAAGATTCGTCGCAATGAGACCTTCGAAACTAGATCCCATGTTGGTATGTTTCGACGATATTTTTTTTGGATCAAAAGTTACCACGCGTGTGCTACACGAGTTATCATGCGGTTGTATATAAGTTATCATGTTATTTATACAGAAATTACTGGGACATAAAAGATAGTTCTTGTAATTTCTCTTCACATGCACATGGATGCATGCATTAGAAGGGAAAAAAATGGATGTGTCCTTCATTCTACATATTTCAAAACTTTAGAATGTGTTATAGGTCAAAGCATCGGAAGTTATCGTGACATTTGTACGAAAGTTATCGGAAGGGGTGTGTTTTCAAATTACTTTCTCCCCTCCCACCACCCTAGATCAAAGTTGTCGTGGTATTTATGCATAAGTTATCACGTATAAGGTGTGTATAGTACCAAGCTATTTACACGAAAGTTTCCGGGGGTGCTTTTAAACACCTTCCCACATCCCACACCCGTCGCCAAAGTTACTAAGACTAGGGTACAAAAGTTGTCAGGTTTGTGGTGTGTGAGTTACCGGAGGGGTATCATCACGCCCCCCCCCCCCCGGTCGGCAAAGTTACCAGGACTGAGCTACATAAGTTATCATGTCTGCAACGTGTGAGTTACCGTGGGTATATTTCATCACCCCCTTCCTCCCCCGCCCCCCAAAGCTACCAGGACCGAGGCACATAAGTTATCAGGTCTGCAACGTGTGAGTTATCATGTTATTCACACAAAAAGTTACCGGGGGTATATTTATCAACCCACTCCCCCCTGCGGTCGTCGGAGTTACTAGGACTGGGGTCATAAGTTATCATGTCTGCGACGTGTGAGTGCACATAAGTTATCATGTCAGCAATGTGTGAGTTATCATGCTATTCACACAAAAGTAACGGGGGGCTATTTAATCAACCCCCACTCCCCATGGCAAAGTTATCAGGACCGCGATACATAAGTTATTAGGTTTGTGATGTGTGAGTCACCAACTTAACATAACTTTCACACAAAAGTAACCAGGGGATATTTTATCAACCCCCCCCCCCCGGCGCCAAAGTTATCAGGACCGGGGTACATAAGTTATCAGGTTTCCGATGTGTGAGTTACCATGATATTGACACAAAAGTGACCGGGGGATATTTCACCACCCCCCCCCCCCCCCGCTCGCCAAAGTTATCAGGATCGGGGTGCATAAGTTATCAGGTCTGTGATGTGTGAGTTACCATGTTGTACACAAAAAAAATCAATGATATATTTCATCACTCCCCCTCCCTCCAAGTCGCCAAAGTTACCATGGTGTCGTCAACTCGAGATGAGTTGGTAAAATAATCTACTTAAGTGCGGAAAAGATCAGACATCACATTAACTTTTGTGCAAACCTAGAAGGGAACGTAGGTGAGGTGGTTGGCTAGTAGAGTTGCCTCATAAAGTAATAAGGTGTACGAAGGATCGAAACATCTTATGCATATATAACCATACTAATAGAGTAGATGAGTCATCGGACTAGAAAACAATAAAAAAACAAATCCAAAAATGGTAAGAAAAAAGGCGAGCACCGGGAAACACAAGCTTAGTGTAGGGCATGTAGGTTACCTGCCACAGTTTTCTACCAGGAGGTATGGGATCGCGCGCGCACCATGCGATTTAAAATTAACAGTGTCTCCTGCGTTCGTATCTATTGCGAGTTTCCAGTCGACTCGGAGTTAACTTTCTCGTATTTACATAGAAAATATCGGATTACGTTTCAACATACATTTTTCACTGGGTCAAAAAGTAAGTTATCAAGTCTACGATGTGTAAACTACTATGATATTTGCACATAATTTATCAGGATATGCTTGAACAAAAAATATTAGCGGGTAAAAGATTACCATAGTGTTTTTAGGCGTAAGTTATCTAGACTTTTAGCGCGTCTTCTAACTAGAAAAAAGGAAAGAAAATGTTCAAACAAGGGGAAAGAAATTTGGTTCACAAAGAAGAAAAGAAATAAAATATTTTTGTCACTGCATGTAAAAAAAATACCTAACTAATCATATAACAAAGATCTGGACCTTATTGACAAGAACTAATCAGGTGTGAGTTGGCTAGCTTGATGCATTTGTTGCATGAGGTCGTGGCTTCGATCCTCATCCCCACGTAATTCTTTTTCTCGCCCCAGAAAATTGGATCAGTAAAAAAGGCAAGCGCCGGGATTACGCTGGCGAGCGCGTGATATGCGGGATGGCAGTTCGATCGCGACGTGCTAGGAAGGTTTGCTGAAAAATCAGGAAAACAGATCGAGGTCCAGGCGTGCGCATCGGACGGCGATGAGATCGTACGGATCTGTTGCGAAATTCCGGTCGACTGTAATTTAGCTTTATCGTAAAGTATATAATTCATACTACCATGATAATTCTCTAGAAGTCTTCCTGAAGGCGGTGAAGGATGGGCGGGCGATCGTCACAAGAGGTTGGACAAAAGTTGTTCGTGCCTATGGCATGCAGGAAGGCACATTATGGGCATTCCGCTTCTTCAACAACATTGGCAGTCAAAATGATTTACACTTGTCTCTTCACCTTTACCTCCTATAAATATTATGGTTCATCGTAGTTAATTGTTGTCTAATCTTGTAATTACTGAACATATTGTACTGACAATTTTATTTATAGATTCGTTGTTGAAAACCACTGTGCTGAGAATTTGAATTGCACGTTTCATATTTCAAAATTTCCAATTCGAATAATGTATTACAGCCAAAAAATTGTATAGGAGCAAATAAAATAATGTGCACACGGTTAGAAAGAAAACAGCGTGTGCGATGAAAAAAGAAAACAGACGGTTCTTTGACGTGAAACATTTGTGATGCCCTTCGGACGCACACACGGTTTCGTCTCATATGCGCGTGTGGTTCATGGTAATACGGCAAACGTTTCAAAACAATGTGTGTGTGTGATAGGAATACCAATCGCACACAGTTACGAAAATGTACACGTTGGCGTTAGTAGAGGCACCGCACACATTTTACATTCTTGAATCATGTGCAATAACATACCTATCACAAACATATCAGCAGATTAAATGTTGATGTCCACCTTTTTCACACGACTATAGCGGCCTAATCGTTTGGGATGTACATACAAATGGAAACTTTTCCCTGGATTAACTATGTGGGATGTACATACGAACGGAAACGTTTTCTCTGGATTGACTGTGTGGGAAGTACATACGAACGGAAACGTTTTCCCTGGATTCACTGTGTGGGATGTATATAAGAACGGAAACGTACTCCTTGGATTGACTATGTGTGATATACATACTAACAGAAATGTTTTTATGGAATTCACTGTGTAGGATGTACATACGAATGAAAACAATTGGGTTTCGATGCCTTGCCCGATCACACATGAGCCAGCTTGTGTGCCAGGAGGACATATCCCCGATGGTTTCTGGGTCATGTAGGAAGGGCCCCCCTATCGCCCACACTCACTTGGCGACGGTTCCAAATGCTATCGTGGAAAGGGGTTTAAAACCGTTTGTATAGCACCGACGCGTACCAGTGTTGTCATATTGCTTTGCATGATCCTGTAGTTGACATTGTATTAGTGGGAAAGCCACCATTCATAATTCTTTCATACATGTCACTTTTGAGTCATTTCACATCCTGGTACACCGCCGGAGGCATTCACATAGAGTCATATTTTGTTCTAAGTATTGAGTTGTAATTCTTGAGTTGTAATTAAATAAAAGTGTGATGATCTTCATTATTAGAGCATTGTCCAATATGAGGAAAGGATGATGGAGGCTATGATTCCCCCACAAGTCGGTATGAGACTCCAGACGAAAAATAAAAAAACAAAGGCCATAAAAAGAGAAAGGCCTAAACAAAAAATGTGAAAAAAGAGAGAAGGGGCAATGTTACTATTCTTTTACCACACTTATGCTTCAAAGTAGAACCATGATCTTCATGATAGAGAGTCTCCTATGCTGTCACTTTCATATACTAGTGAGAATTTTTCATTATAGAACTTGGCTTGTATATTCCAATGATGTGCTTCCTCAAATTGCCCTAGGTCTTCGTGAGCGAGCAAGTTGGATGCACACCAACTTATTTTCTTTTTGAGCTTTCATACACTTATAGCTCTAGTGTATCTGTTGCATGGCAATCCCTACTCACTCACATTGATATCTATTGATGGGTATCTCCATAGCCCATTGAGACACCTAGTTGATGTGAGAATATCTCCCTCTTTTTGTCTTCTCCACAACCACCATATTCTCATCCACCATAGTGCTATATCCATGGCTCACGCTCATGTATTGCGTGAAAGTTGGAAAAGTTTGAGAACATCAGAAGTATGAAACAATTGCTTGCCTTGTCATTGAGATTGTGCATGATTTAAATATTTTGTGTGATGAAGATAGAGCATAGCCAGACTATATGATTTTGTAGGGATAGCTTTCTTTGTCCATGTTATTTTGAGAAGACATGATTTCTTTATTAGTACGCTCGAAGTATTATTGTTTTTATGTCAATATTAATTTTTTGTTTTGAATCTTACGGATCTGAATATTCATGCCACAATAAAGAGAATTACATGGATAAATATGTTGGGTAGCATTCCACATCAAAACTTCTATTTTTATCACTTACCTACTCGAGGACGAGCGGGACTTAAGCTTGGGGATGCTTGATACGTCTCCAACGTATTTATAATTTTTTTTAATTCCATGCTATTATATTATCTGTTTTGGATGTTTTATATGCATTTTTATGCCATTTTATATTATTTTTGGGACCAACCTATTAACCTAGAGCCCAGTGTCAGTTTCTGTTTTTTTGCCTGCTTTAGAGTTTTGTAGAAAAGGAATACCAAACGGAGTCCAAATGGAATAAAACTTTCGCGATGATATTTCTTGGACCATAAGCAAACCTGGAGACTTGGAGATGAAGACGGAGAAGCAACGAGGTGGTCACGAGGGTGGAGGGTGCGCCCAGGGAGAAGGGCGCGCCCCCCTACCTCGTGGCCCCCTCAGAGGTCTCCTGACCTAATTCTTTCGCCCATATATACTATTATACCCCAAAACCATCAGGGGATCCATGAAAACCCTTTTCCACCGCCGCAACCTTCGGTACCAGTGAGTTCCCATCTAGGGGCCATTTTTGGCGTCCTTCCGGAGGGTGATTCGATCACGGAGGGCTTCTACATCAACACCATTGCCCTTCCGATGAAGCATGAGTAGTTTACCTCAGACCTACGGGTCCATAGCTAGTAGCTAGATGGCTTCTTCTCTCTCTTTGATTCTCAATACCATGTTCTCCTCGATGTTCTTGGAGATCTATTCGATGTAATACTCTTTTGCGGTGTGTTTGCCGAGATCCGATGAATTGTGGATTTATGGTCAAATTATCTATGAATATTATTTGTGAATTCTCATATGCATGATTTGATATCTTTGCAAGTCTCTTGAAATTATCGGTTTAGTTTGGCCTACTAGATTGGTTTTTCTTTCAATGGGAGAAGTGTTTAGCTTTGGTTTTTTTGCCTATTTTAGTGTTTCGAAGAAACGGAATATCAAATGGAGTCCAAATGGAATGAAACCTTCGGGAACGTGATTTTCTCACCGAACGTGATCTAGGAGACTTGGACCCTACTCCAAGAAGTGTCAGAGGCAGTCACGAGGGTGGAGGGCGCCCCCCTGGGCGCGTCCCCTACCTCGTGGGCCCCCTGTTGCTCCACCGACGTACTCCTTCCTCCTATATATACCTACGTACCCCCAACAGATCAGAAAGGAGCCAAAAAACCTAATTCGACCGCCACAACCTTTTGTATCCACGAGATCCCATCTTGGGGCCTATTCCGAAGCTCCGCCGCAGGGGGCATCCACCATGGAGGGCTTCTACATCAACACCATAGCCCCTCCGATGAAGTGTGAGTAGTTTACTTCAGACCTTCGGGTCCATAGCTAGTAGCTAGATGGCTTCTTCTCTCTTTTTGGATCTCAATACAATGTTCTCCCCCTCTCTTGTGGAGATCTATTCGATGTAATCTTCTTTTTGTGGTGTGTTTGTTGAGACCGATGAATTGTGGGTTTATGATACAGTATTATCTATGGAAAATATTTGAATCTTCTCTGAATTTCTTTATGTATGATTGAGTTATCTTTGCAAGTCTCTTCGAATTATCCTTTTTGGTTTGGCCAACTAGATTGGTAGTTCTTGCAATGGGAGAAGTGCTTAGCTTTGGGTTCAATCTTGCGGTGTCCTTACCCAGTGACAGAAACAGTTGCAAGGCACGTATTGTATTGTTTCCATCGAGGATAACAAGATGGGGTTTTTATCATATTGCATGAATTTATCCCTCTACATCATGTCATCTTGCTTAAGGCTTTACTCTATTTTTAACTTAATACTCTAGATGCATGCTGGATAGCGTTCGATGAGTGGAGTAATAGTAGTAGATGCAGAATTGTTTTGATCTACTTGTCTCGGACGTGATGCCTATATACATGATCTTTACCTAGATATGCTCATAACTATGCTCACTTCTGTCAATTGCTCAACAGTAATTTGTTCACCCACCGTCGAATATCTATGCTCTTGAGAGAAGCCACTAGTGAAACCTATGGCCCCCGGGTCTATTCTCATCATATCAATCTCTATCACTTTATTTACTTCTTTGTTTTTACTTTGCCTTTTACTTTTCACTTTGCATCTATCTATCAAAAATACCAAAAATATTATTTATCATCTCTATCAGATCTCACTCTCGTAAGTGACCGTGAAGGGATTGACAACCCCTAATCGCGTTGGTTGCGAGTAGCTATCGTTTTGTGTAGGTACGAGGGACTTGTGCGTGGTCTCCTACTGGATTGATACCTTGGTTCTCAAAAACTGAGGGAAATACTTACGCTACTTTGCTGCATCATCCTCTCCTCTTCAGGGAAATCCAACGTAGTGCTCAAGAGGTAGCAAGAAGAATTTCTGGCACCGTTGCCGGGGAGGCTCACACAAGCAAGTCAACAATACCAAGTACCCATCACAATCCCTATCTCTCGCATTACATTATTTGCCATTTGCCTCTCGTTTTCCTCTCCCCCACTTCACCCTTGTCGTTTTATTCGCCCTCTCTTTCCCAATCTTCTTCTCTTTTCCTTTTTCGTTTGCTTTCTTCCTCCTTGCTTCTGTTGCAGCTATGTCTGAAATTGGGGAGATTATCGTTGATATGGACAATAATGATAACACAGAAAATCTCGAGGCTTCGGCTGATGAACCTCCTATCTTGCATACTAAAAAGTTTCGAATCGGTAGTGGTAACATCATTGGCAAAGGTGTTATTCAAGATTTCTTTACTTGTGTCGGTGCTTTACCTTCCATGGGTTGTTTTATTATTCACAGAACTAGTAGTCTTGCGGATGCTATCGCTATGCTTGTGGTTGAACTTGAAAGACAATTTATGCATATGCATCCTTGCATACAGAGAATTTTCTTAGAATTCTCTAATATTGAGCACTCTTCTGTTAAGCACGCTGTTACTATCTTTTTGGCTCATGAATTTAGATTTATCTTAAGAGAAGCCAAAGAAATCTTTGCGCACTATAGGGTGGATGCCGGTCGTCCACCCATAGAAGCGATCCTCTATGATCAAGAGGAAATTAGACGTTTTCAATCTTCAGACTATGTAGCTTTCAACGAAAACCTTAGAAAAAAGATTCCTATCAATGTCTTTGTTGATTGCATTAACGAGCTTAATAATGATTTTGCACTTAGAAATAATGAGCTAGGATAGGTATAGGCTCACAAGATTTTGCCAAAAGAATGCTTTCAGTGATGAAATAGTTGTGCACTATGAAGGGCCAAGGGAGGAACCCGTTCCTCCTGTGATTAATCTTGGGGATCTTTGTCCCACTCAATTTAGCCCTTTTGATTACTTTTGCTTGCCTCAAAGGAAGCTTGCTGCCGAACATAGAGAATATGAGATGAGCTTTCAAGATCTAGCTTATTATTACGGCACCACCTAGATCTATCTTTGCTTTTATGCCTAGCTAGGGGCGTTAAACGATAGCGCTTGTTGGGAGGCAACGCAATTTTATTTTGTGTTTTTTGTTTTTGCTTCTGTTTAGGAATAAATAATCCATCTAGCCTCTGTTTGGATGTGGTTTTGTCTTTTAATTAGTGTTTGTGCCAAGTAGAACCTATAGGATAACCTACGATGATAGTTGATTTGATTCTGCTGAAAAACAGAAACTTTGCACGCACGAATATAATTTTGTTAAATCCCAGGAACGTGCTTTTGCGTTGATTCTTTTTTATGCGGTTCTATAAACAAATTGTACAGGACTTCCTATTTTGGTAGAATTTGTAGAGTTCCAGAAGTTTGCGTTAGTTACAGATTGCTACAGACTGTTCTGTTTTTGACAGATTCTGTTTTACTAGTGTTGTTTGCTTATTTTGTTGAATCTATCGCTAGTAAAATAGTTTATAATCCATAGAGAAGTTGGAATACAGTAGGTTTAACACCAATATAAATAAAGAATGAGTTCATTACAGTACCTTGAAGTAGTATTTTGTTTTCTTTCTCTAACGGAGCTCACGAGATTTCTGTTGAGTTTTGTGTTGTGAAGTTTTCAAGTTTTGGGTGAATTCTTTTGATGGATTATGGAACAAGGAGTGGCAAGAGCCTAAACTTGGGGATGCCCATGACACCCCCAAGATAATCCAAGGACACCAAAAAGTCAAAGCTTGGGGATGCCCCGTAAGGCATCCCCTCTTTCGTCCACTTCCATCGGTAATTTACTTGGAGCTATATTGTTATTCATCACATGATATGTGTTTTGCTTGGAGCGTCTTGTATTATTTGTGTCTTTTCTTGTTAGTTTACCACAATCATCCTTGCTGTACACACCTTTTGAGAGAGACATACATGAATTGGAATCTGTTAGAATTCTCTATGTGCTTCACTTATATATTTTGAGCTTGATAGTTTTTTTATCATAGTACTTCACTTATATCTTTTGAGAGTGATAATTTTTGCTATAGTGCTTCACTTATACCTTTTAGAGCATGGTGGTGGATTTGTTTTAAAGAAACTATTGAGCTCTCATGCTTCACTTAGATTATTTTGAGAGTCGTTAATAGCATGGTAATTTGCTTAATGTTAATATACTTGGTATTCAAGATATGTGAAACTTTCTTTTGAGTGAATTGAATACTGAGATAAGTTTGATGCTTGATAATTGTTTTGAGATATGGAGGTGATAATATCAAAGTCATGCTAGTTGGGTGATTATGAATTTGAGAAATTCTTGTGTTGAAGTTTGCAAGTCCCGTAGCATGCACGTATGGTTAAAGTTGTGTAACAAATTTGAAACATGAAGTGTACCTGGCTTGTGCATCCTTATGAGTGGCGGTCAGGGACGAGCGATGGTCTTTTCCTACCAATCTATCCCCTAGGAGCATGCGTGTAGTACTTGATTTTTGATGGCTTCTAAATTTTTGCAATAAGTATATGAGTTCTTTTGACTAATGTTGAGTCCACGGATTATACGCACTCTCACCTTTCCGCCTTTGCTAGCCTCTTCGGTACCGTGCATTGCCCTTTCTCACCTTGAGAGTTGGTGCAAACTTCGCTGATGCATCCAAACCCCGTGATACGATATGCTCTATCACACATAAACCTCCTTACATCTTCCTCAAAACAACCACCATACCTACCTATTATGGCATTTCCATAGCCATTCCGAGATATATTGCCATGCAACTTCCACCATCATCATCATGACATACATTACTTTTGTCATATTACCATTGCATGATCATGTAGTTGACATCATATTTGTGGCAAGGCCACCATGCATTATTTTTCATACATGTCACTCTTGATTCATTGCACCATCCCGGTACACTGCCGGAGGCATTCATATAGAGTCATATCTTGTTCTAAGTTTCGAGTTGTAATCATTATTAGAGCATTGCCCAAAAAAAGGCCAAAAGAAAAAAAGGAAAGGCCCAAAAAAAAGAAAAGAAAAAAGGGCAATGCTACTATCTCTTTTTCCACACTTGTGCTTCAAAGTAGCACCTTGTTCTTCATGTAGTGAGTCTCATATATTGTGCTTCAAAGTAGCACCTTGTTCTTCATGTAGTGAGTCTCATAAGTTGTCTTTTTATACTAGTGGGAATCTTTCATTATAGAACTTGGCTTGTATATTCCTATGATGGGCTTCCTCAAATGCCCTAGGTCTTCATGAGCAAGTGAGTTGGATGCACACCCACTAGTTTTCTTTTGTTGAGCATTCATAGCTCTAGTGCATCCGTTGCATGGCAATCCCTACTCCTCATGTTGACATCAATTGATGGGCATCTCCATAGCCTGTTGATTATCCTCGTCAATGTGAGACTTTCTCCTTTTTTGTCTTCTCCACACAATCCCCATCATCATATTCTATTCCACCCATAGTGTTATATCCATGGCTCACGCTCATGTATTGCGTGAAGGTTGAAATTTTTTGAGATTATTGAAGTATGAAACAATTGCTTGGCTTGTCATCGAGGGTATAGAAGTTGGGAACATCTTTGTGTGACGAAAATGAAGCATAGCCTAACTATATGATTTCGTAGGGATGAACTTTCTTTTGCCATGTTATTTTGAGAAGACATGATTGCTTTGATTAGTATGCTTGAAGTATTATTATTTTTGTGTCAATATGAACTTTTGTCTTGAATCTTTCGGATCTGAATATTCATATCACAATTAAGAAGATTTACATTGAAATTACGCCAAATTATCAATCCGCATCAAAAATCCTTTTTTTTATCATTTACCTACTCGAGGACGAGCAGGAATTAAGCTTGGGGATGCCTGATACGTCTCCAATGTATCTATAATTTTTGATTGCTCCATGCTACTTTATCTACTATTTTGGACTATATTGGGCTTTATTTTCCACTTTTATATTATTTGTGGGACTAACTTATTAACCGGAGGCCCAGCCCAGAATTGCTGTTTTTTTGCCTATTTCAGTGTTTCGAAGAAACAGAATATCAAACGGAGTCCAAACGGAATGAAACCTTCGGGAACGTGATTTTCTCACCGAACGTGATCCAGGAGACTTGGACCCTACTCCAAGAAGTGCCAGAGGCAGTCACGAGGGTGGAGCCCCCCCCCCCCCCGACGCGCCCCCTACCTCGTGGGCCTCCTATTGCTCCACCGACGTACTCCTTCCTCCTATATATACCTACGTACCCCCGACAGATCAGAAAGGAGCCAAAAACCTAATTCCACCGTCGCAACCTTCTGTATCCACGAGATCCCATCTTGGGCCTGTTCCGGAGCTCCGCCGGAGGGGCATCCACCACGGAGCCCCTCTGATGAAGTGTGAGTAGTTTACTTCAGACCTTCGGGTCCATAGCTAGTAGCTAGATGGCTTCTTCTCTCTTTTTGGATCTCAATACAATGTTCTCCCCCTCTCTTGTGGAGATCTATTTGATGTAATCTTATTTTTACGGTGTGTTTGTTGAGACCGATGAATTGTGGGTTTATGATCCAGTATTATCTATGGAAAATATTTTAATCTTCTCTGAATTCTTTTATGTATGATTGAGTTATATTTGCAAGTCTCTTCGAATTATCCTTTTTGGTTTGGCCAACTAGATTGGTAGTTCTTTCAATGGGAGAAGTGCTTAGCTTTGGGTTCAATCTTGCGGTGTCCTTACCTAGTGACAGAAAGGATTGCAAGGCACGTATTGTATTGTTGCCATCGAGGATAACAAGATGGGTTTTTTTATCATGTTGCATGAATTTATCCATCGACATCATGTCATCTTGCTTAAGACGTGATGCCTATATACATGATCATTACCTAGATATGCTCATAACTATGCTCACTTCTGTCAATTGCTCAACAGTAATTTGTTCACCCACAGTAGAATATCTATGCTCTTGAGAGAAGCCACTAGTGAAACCTATGGCCCCCGGGTCTATTCTCATCATATCAATCTCTATCGCTTTATTTACTTGCTTTGTTTTTACTTTGCCTTTTACTTTTCACTTTGCCTCTATCTATCAAAAATACCAAAAATATTATTTATCATCTCTATCAGATCTCACTCTCGTAAGTGACCGTGAAGGGATTGACAACCCCTAATCGCGTTGGTTGCGAGTAGCTATCGTTTTGTGTAGGTACGAGGGACTTGTGCGTGGTCTCCTACTGGATTGATACCTTGGTTCTCAAAACTGAGGGAAATACTTACGCTACTTTGCTGCATCATCCTCTCCTCTTCAGGGAAATCCTACGCGGTGCTCAAGAGGTAGGACGCCTACAAGGCCGGGAAGGAGAACGCCGGCGTCTGGCCAGCACGCCCCGATGGCAGCATGTGAGAAGTAGTTTAAGTTTGTAGTATTAGAGCAAATTACCAGTAGTACTTTAAGTTTGTAGTATTAACGTACAATGTCTCCTACGTATCTACTTTTCCAAACACTTTTTCCTTTGTTTTGGACTCTAACTTGCATGATTTGAATGAAACTAACCCGGACTGACGTTGTTTTCAGCAGAACTGCCATTATGTTGTTTTATGTGTAGAAAACAAAAGTTCTCGGAATGTCCTGAAAATCCTAGGAGGCACTTTTTGGAAAATATAAAAAATACTGGAGAAAGAATCAAGACCTGGGGGCCCACACCCTGTCCACGAGGGTGCCCCCCCCAGGGCGCGCCCCCTATCTCGTGGGCCCCCTGAGGCTCCGCCGACATCAACTCCAACTCCATATATTCTGTCTCGCGGACAAAAAAATCAAAGAGAAAGTTTCATCGCGTTTTACGATACGGACCCGCCGCCAAGCCCTAATCTCTCACAGGAGGACTGAGCTGGAGTCCGTTTGGGGCTCCGGAGAGGGGGATTCGTCGACGTCGTCATCATCAACCATCCTCCATCACCAATTTCATGATGCTCGCCGCCGTGCGTGAGTAATTCCATCGTAGGCTTGCTAGACGGTGATGGGTTGGATGAGATTTACCATGTAATCAAGTTAGTTTTGTTAGGGTTTGATCCCTAGTATCCACTATGTTCTGAGATTGATGTTGCTATGACTTTGCTATGCTTAATGCTTGTCACTAGGGCCCGAGTGCCATGATTTCAGATCTGAACCTATTGTGTTTTCATGAATATATGTGTGTTCTTGATCCTATCTTGCAAGTCTATAGTCACCTATTATGTGTTATGATCCGACAACCCCAAAGTGACAATAATCGTGATACTTCTCGTTGATGACCATAGTTTGAGGAGTTCATGTATTCACTATGTGCTAATGCTTTGTTCCGGTTCTCTATTAAAAGGAGGCCTTAATATCCCTTAGTTTCCGCTAGAACCCCGCTGCCATGGGAGGGTAGGACAAAAATGTCATGCAAGTTCTTTTCCATAAGCACGTATGACTATTTACGTAATACATGCCTACATTACATTGATGAACTGGAGCTAGTTCTGTGTCACCCTATATTATAGCTATTACATGAGGAATCGCATCCGACATAATAATCCATCACTGATCCATTGCCTATGAGCTTTTCACATATTGTTCTTCGCTTATTTACTTTTCCGTTGCTATTGTTACAATCACTACAAAACCCAAAAGCATTACTTTTGCTACCGTTACCTTTATTATCATATTACTTTGCTACTAAATACTTTGCTGCAGATACTAAGTTATCCAGGTGTGGTTGAATTGACAACTCAACTGCTAATACTCAAGAATATTCTTTGGCTCCCCTTGTGTCGAATCAATAAATTTGGGTTGAATACTCTATCCTCAAAAGTTTTTGCGATCCCCTACACTTGTGGGTTATCAAGACTAATTTCTGGCGCCGTTGCCGGGGAGCATAGCTCTATTCTCAGTGTCACTTGGGATTTATATCTGTTGATCACTATGAGGAACTTGAAAGACGAAAGAACCAAGATTTTTCCCTTAACTACGAGGGGAGGTAAGGAACTATCATCTAGCTCTGCACTAGATTCTCCTTCTCTTTTGAGTAAGCTTGCGACACCTAAACTTGTTACTGCTATGAATTCTAATATGTCGCATGTTATTTGTGACGCCCCCGATTCAATCGTACACTAATCATGCACGCAAATGTGTAGGATCAAGATCAGGGACTCACGGGAAGATATCACAACACAACTCTACAATTAAAATAAGTCATACAAGCATCATAATACAAGCCAGGGGCCTCGAGGGCTCGAATACAAGTGCTCGATCATAGACGAGTCAGCGGAAGCAACAATATCTGAGTACAGACATAAGTTAAACAAGTTTGCCTTAAGAAGGCTAGCACAAACTGGGATACAGATCGAAAGAGGCGCAGGCCTCCTGCCTGGGATCCTCCTAACTACTCCAGGTCGTCGTCAGCGGGCAGCACGTAGTAGTAGGCACCTCCGGTGTAGTAGGGGTCGTCGTCGACGGTGGCGTCTGGCTCCTGGACTCCAGCATCTGGTTGCGACAACCAGGAAGAAAGGAAAGGGGAAAAAGGGGGGAGAAAGCAACCGTGAGTACTCATCCAAAGTACTCGCAAGCAAGGAACTACACTACATATGCATGGGTATATGTGTAAAGGGCCATATCAGTGGACTGAACTGCAGAATGCCAGAATAAGAGGGGGATAGCTAGTCTTATCGAAGACTACGCTTCTGGTCACCTTCGTCTTGCAACAGGCAGAAGAGGGTAGGTCGAAGTCCTCCAAGTAGCATCTCCAAGTAACATCTCATAGCATAATCCTACCCGGCGATCCCCTCCTCATAACCCTGAGGTAGAGCAACCACCGGTTGTATCTGGCACTTGGAAGGGTGTGTTTTATTAAGTATCCGGTTCTAGTTGTCATAGGGTCAAGGTACAACTCCAAGTCGTCCTGTTACCGAAGATCACGACTATTCGAATAGATTAACTTCCCTGCAGGGGTGCACCACATAACCCAACACGCTCGATCCCATTTGGCCGGACACACTTTCCTGGGTCATGCCCGGCCTCGGAAGATCAACACGTCGCAGCCCCACCTAGGCAAAACAGAGAGGCCAGCACGCCGGTCTAAACCTAAGCGCGCAGGGGTCTAGGCCCATCGCCCTGAGCACACCTACACGTTGTGTGGGCGGCCGAAAGCAGACCTAGCCTAGTGGCGTTCCAGTCCAATTCGGCGCGCGCCGCTCCGTCGCTGATGTCTGAAGTGCTTCGGCTGATACCACGACGTCGGGATACCCATAACTACTCCCACGTAGATGGTTAGTGCGTATAGGCTCGTAGCCAGACTCAGATCAAATACCAAGATCTCGTTAAGCGTGTTAAGTGTCCGCGAACACCGAACAGGGCCAGGCCCACCTCTCTCCTAGGCGGTCTCAACCTGCCCTGCCGCTCCGCCTCAAAGATCCACTCGCGGGTGCTCCACCAGCCGACCCGACTTTAGTCTCCACATGTATCATGTACAAAGTATATAGTATATACCCGTGATCACCTCCCGAGTGACCACGGCCCAATAGTATAGCAAGGCAGACTGACAAGAATGTAGGGCCAATGATGATAAACTAGCATCCTATACTAAGCATTTAGGATTGCAGGTAAGGTATCAACAGGTGTAGCAACAATGTCAGGCTATGCATCAGAATAGGATCGACGGAAAGCAGTAACATGCTACACTACTCTAATGCAAGCAGTATAGAGTAGAATAGGCGATATCTGGTGATCAAGGGGGGGGCTTGCCTGGTTGCTCTGGCAAGAAGGAGGGGTCGTCAACTCCGTAGTCGAACTGGGCAGCAGCAGCGTCGGTCTCGTAGTCTACCGGAGAGAAGAGGGGGAAGAAACAATGAATACAATGCAAACAAATGCATAACGATGCATGACATGACAAGTAACGATGCTAGGTGTGCCCAATCGCGGTAGTAGGTGATACCGGTTAAGGGGGGAAACATCCGGGAAAGTATTCCCGGTGTTTCGCGTTTTCGGACAGATGAACCGGAGGGGGAAAGTTGCGTGTTTCGTATGTTAGAGGTGTGTGGTGGACGAACGGGCTGCGTATCCGGGTTCGCCTCGTCGTTCTGAGCAACTTTCATGTTGAAAATATTTTAATCCGAGTTACTGATTAAAAGATATGATTTTTTCAAAGATTTTATTAATTTCTGGAATTTAATTAATTATTTATTTAATTCGAAAATGAATTTATGACGTCAGCATGATGTCATGCTGACGTCAGCAGTCAACAGGGTTGAATTGGTCAACCTGACATGTGGGTCCCGTTCGTCATACTCTATTAACTTAATTAGCCTAATCAAAGTTAATTAACCTTAGTTAATTAGGTTAATTAGTGGTTAGGGTTAATTAAACAGAATTAATTAGATTAATTAAATACTTAATTAATTAATTAATTAATTAATTAGTTAATTAGTTTTAATTCATTTTCATTTTATTTTTATCTTTGTTTTAATAAAAACCGTTCCTTTTAGGGGGGTGGGGCCCCCATGTCATTGGCCCAGGGCCAAATGGGTGCGGGTCCAATGGGCAGGCGGGCGACGGGCGCCCGTAGCCTGCCCGGGGCGGGGCGTGGCCGTGGCCACGGCGGGGTTGCCGCAGCGGGGCACCAGGAGCACCGGGGAGGCGTGGCCGTGGGCGCGGCGAGGGCGGTCGGCGCAGGCCACCGGGGCACAGTGGGGCGCCGGCCAAAGGTCACCGGCGCAAGGTCGAGGCAAGGCACGGCCAAGAGGGAACGGGGCCGCAACCGGGGCTAGCGGCGCCCAAGACGGAGGGTCGAGCGGTCCGGTGACCGGGGGGAAACGAGGGCGAGGTTCGGGTCGCCGGAGACGGAGCTCCGGCGACGGCGCCGTTCGGGAAGAGGAGACGATAGGGACCCGGGGGTTCGGTGGCCGGGAGGGGGGAACGAGGGCGCCGTTCGGCGAGGGGGGAAGGAGAGGGCACGGGGGGGGGGGGGGGGAAGGCGGCGTGGCCGCGGGTGGCCGGAGCCGGGGCGGAGCCGGCGACGGGGCTCCGGGCGCGGCGTCGTTCGGGAGGGGGGAGAGAGGGGAACGACGGAGGGGGAGGGGGCGAGCTCACATCGGGGCGCGCCGGGTCTATGCGAGCGGGCTCGGTGGAGGGCGGTGACGACCGGCGAGGAGGCGGGCGGGGGCGAGCTCGCCGGCGTCGGGGAGGCGGAGGGGGTCGGGATCGAGCGGGGGGCCGATCCGGATCGGCGCGAGGGGGAGAAAGGGGATCGGGGGGGAGTGGTTGCGGCTAGGGTTGCGGGGGGGGATAAGGAGAGGAGTGGGGTTGGCCGGTTGGGCCTTTGGCCGGTTGGGCCGGCCTGTTCGGGCGGCGGAGGCCAGCTGGGCCACTTGGCCCAGCGGGGGGGGTGTCTGTTGTTTTTTTTTTTTTTTTAATTTATTTTCCTTTCTGTTTTATTCAATTTAAAATATTTATGCATTTTATAAAAATGTGTTTACTTCACCATAATTACCTTTGTAATATTTGACAACCCCCGAACATTTTAGATTTAATTTTTGAAAACTTTTATTGTTTGCCTATGTTTTCAATTGAATTTGAACCGGGTTCGAATCAACGTGAGTTTAATCACGGTAACCGAGGTGACGTGGCATCATTAGCAGGGATTACTGTAGCTTAATTATCCGGGCGTTACAAATCTCCTCCACTACAAGAAATCTCGTCCCAAGATTTTAGGAGGTAGAAGGAAACAGTGCGGGGTATTCATCACGCAGGCGATCCTCGCGTTCCCAGGTGGCTTCGTCTTCAGAGTGATTCGACCACTGGACCTTGAGGAACTTGATCGCCTTCTGGCGTGTGCGGCGTTCAGCTTGGTCGAGAATGCGGACCGGATGCTCTTTATAGGAGAGGTCCTGTTGCAATTCGAGGACTTCATGATCCACAGCTCGGATGGGGTCCTTGAAGCAACGGCGGAGTTGTGATACATGGAACACATCGTGAACCTGAGAAAGGTTCGGCGGAAGCTCCAGTTGATATGCCACTTTTCCACGCCTCTCGAGGATAGTGAATGGGCCAATATAGCGAGGAGCTAGCTTGCCCTTGATCCCGAAGCGGTGAGCACCCTTCATTGGTGTAACTCGAAGATAGGCCTTTTCGCCAGGTTGATAGACCATGTCTTTATGATGACGGTCATAATTACTCTTTTGGCGTGACTGAGCAGTCTTGAGATTCTCGCGAATAATGCGGACTTGCTCTTCGGCATGTTGGATAATATCCGGACCAAAAAGTGGACGTTCCCCAGTTTCTGACCAGTTCAGAGGGGTTCGGCACTTTCGTCCATATAACACTTCGAAGGGGGCCATCTTCAGACTAGCTTGATAGCTATTATTATAAGAGAACTCAGCATACGGAAGAGATTCCTCCCATTTCTTGCCGAAGGAAATAACACAAGCTCGAAGCATGTCTTCGAGAACTTGGTTGACACGTTCAACTTGCCCTTGTGACTGAGGATGAAAAGCAGTGCTGAAAGACAGATGAGTGCCCATAGCTTCTTGGAAACTTGCCCAGAATCTTGAAGTGAATAAGCTGCCACGGTCTGAACTGATAACCAGTGGAATACCGTGAAGCGAAACAATTCTGGACATGTAGAGAGTTGCAAGCTGACTAGCAGTGATCGTTTCTTTGACCGCCAGAAAATGTGCAACCTTAGAAAGTCGGTCAATGACGACAAGAATAGCATCATTACCCTTTTGCGATTTGGGAAATCCAGTAACGAAGTCCATCTCGACATGGTCCCATTTCCATTCAGGAATAGATATAGGTTGCAGAGTTCCAGCAGGCCTTTGATGTTCTGCTTTGATACGACGGCAAACGTCACATTCAGCAACATAACGAGCAATGTCTTGCTTCATGTTAGACCACCAGAATCTCTGGCGGATGTCTTGGTACATCTTTGTACTACCAGGGTGGATACATAGAGGCGTATCATGAGCTTCTTTCATAACCTCCTGAGTCATATTCAGGTTTTCCTTCTTACATGGCACCACTAGGCGGCCTTTGAAGTACAAGGCGCCATCATCAGCAATAGTGAAGGATGAGGGACTTCCTTCTTTGAGGTCTTGCTTAATCTTGTAGACTTCAGAGTCAAATCCCTGCATTGTCTTTATGGTGCCCACGAGATCGGGTTCAACAGCCATGGTATAGAGGGAACCCTGGGAAACAACACGGAGATTCATCTTGCGGAACTCCGGAGGAGGGGGAGCGAGTGCACCCGGAGGAACAATATGGAGGTTCAGCTTTCTGAATTCTTCAACGAGTGAGGGCTGAACTTTGTGAACCTGGAGGTGATTGCAGTAAGACTTGCGGCTCAAGGCATCAGCCATTACATTAGCCTTGCCTGGGGTATAGGAAATACCCAAATCAAAATCTGCAACAGTCTCCATCCATCTCTGCTGACGGAGGTTCAGGTCTGGCTGAGTAAACAGATACTTCAGACTTTGGTGGTCAGTGAAGATCTCGCAACGATTACCGAGTAGGTAATGTCGCCACTGTTTTAGCGCATGAATGACAGCAGCAAGTTCGAGGTCGTGAACTGGGTAGTTCTCTTCGTGAGGGCGCAATTGCCGAGAGGCATAAGCAACCACTTTGCGCTCTTGCATTAGGACACAGCCTAGTCCTTGACGGGAAGCGTCGCAGTAAATGACGAAGTCCTTCTTAGTATCAGGAGGAGCTAGTACTGGGGCAGAAGTTAACTTGTCCTTGAGTGCCTGGAAACTTTCCTGACATTTATCTGTCCATTGGAACTTGACGCCCTTATGCAATAGGTTAGTCAGAGGCCTGGCAATCTTGGAGAAGTTCTCGACGAATCGACGGCAGTAGCTGGCGAGACCGAGAAAACTTCTGACTTGCTTAACGTTCTTCGGAGGAGTCCAATCGAGAATAGCCTGAACTCGTTCAGGGTTGACGGCAATACCATCCTTAGAGATGACATGCCCAAGATAGGTTACTTCGGGAAGCCAGAATTCACATTTGGAGAACTTGGCATAAAGTTGATGCTCTCGTAGCTTTTCCAGCACGAGGCGAAGATGTTCAGCATGTTCCTCTTCGTTCTTGGAAAATACCAGAATATCATCCAGATAAACCACGACGAACTTGTCGAGGTAATCCATGAATATATAGTTCATCAGGCGAGAGAAGGTGGCTGGAGCATTGGTTAAGCCGAAAGACATGACGGTGTACTCGTATGAACCATAACGAGTCACAAAGGCGGTCTTGGGGATATCTTCCTCACGAACACGGATCTGGTGGTAACCCAACCTCAAGTCGAGTTTAGAGAACACTGATGAACCAGCCAATTGATCATACAGATCATTGATCCGAGGAAGAGGATACTTATTCTGAATGGTAGCTTGGTTTATAGGACGGTAGTCTTGGACCAATCGGTTTGTCCCATCTTTCTTCTTGACAAAGAGAGATGGTGCTCCCCAAGGAGAGCAACTTGGGCGAATGAAACCACTTCGAAGAGATTTATCGATTTCCTCCTTAAGCTCAAGGAGTTCATGCGGCGGCATCTTGTAGGGTCGCTTGGCTATAGGAGTGGTGCCTGGTTTCAAGTCGATGACGAATTCGACAGCTCTAGCAGGGGGAATCCCTGGGAGTTCTTCAGGAAAGACGTCTAAGAATTCACGCACGACGGGAATGTTTTCAATGCCCTCGAGAGGGGTAGCGTTCAATGCGTTTAAGGCATAAAGCCTGGCCTCGACATTCCGAACCAGATGAGCATCGTAGCTAATTATTTCATCAGAAGGGTGTAGCAGATGGACGGTCTTGGTGGCGCAAACGATAGAAGCAGTATGCGCCTTTAACCAATCCATTCCCAGAATGAGATCAATGCTACAGGACTTCAGTACGATGGGAGAGACAAGGAATTCCAGTCCTTCGATTTCTACAGGGACGTCGTTGCAAATCATGGAGGTTCGACATTGGCCCGCAGGGGTGTGCACTAATAGTGAAGCATTCATGTCCTCACATTTAATGTCGTGCAAGCATGCAAAATCTTCTGACATGAATGAATGCGATGCACCTGTATCGAATAAAACAGATGCTGGTACTGAATTTACGAGGAGTGTACCCATCACAGTAGCAGGCTGGTCTTGAGCTTCATTCAGATCAATGTGGTTGGCATGAACACGGCCATAAGACTTGGCATTGTTGTTGCGGGCCGGGTTGTTCCCACGGCCAGTTGCTGGAAGGGCCAGTTGATTCTGTTTCTGGTTGCATTCCCTAGCACGGTGCCCTGGTTGTCCGCACCTGAAGCACAACCCATTCTCGGGGGTAGGAACAGGAGCTTGGGGTGGTGGAGCTGGAAGCCTCGGCTGCCTAGTTGGAGCAGCCGGCAGACGAGGTGCAGCATAAGACTGCCTTGGGGCAGGTGCAGTTGGACGGTACATGCTGTTCGGGATCCATATCTTACGCTTCTGCGAGGGCGGGCCCGAAGATGAGCCCGTGTCACGGTTGCGCCTTTGAGAGCTCTGGTGTTCTTGCAGACCAGTCTCGACATTGATGGCCTTGTTCACCAAGGTGGCGAAATCGGCAAAGTCATGCACTAGAAGTGTGAGCTTGATGTCAGCTTGAAGGCCTTCACGGAACTTCTCCTGTCTGCGAGCATCAGTTGCAATGTCTTCTTCAGCATAGCGGGATAAGTCCAGAAACTCCCGCTGATAAGCTTCAACAGTCTTGTTGCCTTGGGTGAGGTTGCGAAACTCACGCTTCTTCCTGTCCATGATTCCCTGAGGAATGAAGCGGGCACGGAAGGCAGCCTGAAAGTCTGGCCAGGAGATGATTGTCCCAACTGGCAGAGTACGCCTATGGCTGTCCCACCATTGAGCTGCGGGTCCCTTCAGGAAGAAGGAAGCAAAAGTGACATAGCTGGCAGGGGCTACATCAGCAGACTCCATCTCATAGGTGATGTCACGGAGCCAGTCATCAGCATCCAGCGGCTGGGTTGAGCTGCGGTACACACTTGGGTTGAGGCGTATGAAATCCTGCAGAGTTGTTGTGTTTGGATGCTGGTTCATATTGGGGCGAGGAAACTGAGCCATCATGTTTTCCATGAACTGGCGATTCATCTCAAGCTGTTGGATCATACCAGCCATGTACTCAGGCGGTGGTGGGAAGTTGCCGCCACGACCACGACCAGCTGGTCTAACCATCCTGCTAATATATATCAGGGGTAGTTCAGTATTGAGAAATTTGCATAGACAAGAGTCATTCATGATGAAACATGCATAATGAAAGGAGCACGACAGATACCACATAGATAGTCGGCATAACTTACAAAAGGGGTCGGACATAGAGTTCAGTACACAGAGTTCCGTACATAGACTAAGTCATCATAGGCGGCACGCAGGCTCGCGAGTGCATCTAAGACTAATGAGCAAGACTACATCAGTCCCAGGAGGTACTGTGAAGGTAGCTGTAACCTGACAGCTGGTAGTGAGGCAACGGATAGTCCTCCACGTCAGTGGCCTGGGGGCCGCGGATACTCTGGTGTAGAACCCGACGCTCAGGTGGCAGAAGAGGACCAAGTGCGGGAGAGTAGCCTCCCACCTCTGGCCATCCGACACCGTGGGGCATCACGGTCCTGGCTGGGTAGATCGCAGAACGCGGCAGCTGTCCAGACCGGACAAAGGGGTGCAACCGCGTCAGAGCCCTGTAAAGGTGCTGACGAGTGGTGTACAACTCGTGGCAAAGAGCTCTGTTAGCTCGGTCCAGCCCATCAGCATGCAGAACCAGGCGCTGATGGTGGAAAGGCTCTCGGGTGACGGTGGAGTAGGCGGCAGTGTAGTATCCCTCCGCACCAACGTCAGATGCGATCGGAATGTGCCTGAAAGGGGAAGTGTCCAATGCCTGATACTCACCACGAAGACGTGTTAGAGCAGCATGAGCAGCATCGTGGACTGCCATCTCGATGGTCACTCCAACACCATGAGCGGTGTGCAGCACGGTAGTGGACTCATACTCCCGAGAGTAGAGGTTGACGATGGCACGGTACTGCTCCTGGTTAAAGTCCTGGTACTCCTCGTAGACGGTGTACTCAGGGTGCCAGCGATAACCCAGATAGGTCATCATATCAGCTAGCACGGCAGGTGATCCTGAGGCACCAATGGCCGCAGTGTGGCGCACGACCTGCCTCGCGGGTTCCATCTGAAAACAAAGATGTTTCAATGGAGTCAAACGACAACATGGGCACTATTCAAAATGCTATCCTACAGAATAACTATGGCTTATCCAACTTCGGGGTGAACGTGGTAACGGGATCCTAATGTTAGAGTTAGTAAATTCGTTTAACCCGAGTAGAAAAGAGTTCAGAGTCCCAGAGTAAAGGTCGAGGAGTAAAAGATCCTAGTACCACCCGATGGCGACGTGGGCCCGTAAGGCACACAGCCAAGTTAGTAAAAGTTTTTGTAATGTCTAGACTCGACTTCGGCCAAGGAGTGTGGAAGGGGGATTCCTACAGGCAGTCGGCTCTGATACCAACTTGTGACGCCCCCGATTCAATCGTACACTAATCATGCACGCAAATGTGTACGATCAAGATCAGGGACTCACGGGAAGATATCACAACACAACTCTACAAATAAAATAAGTCATACAAGCATCATAATACAAGCCAGGGGCCTCGAGGGCTCGAATACAAGTGCTCGATCATAGACGAGTCAGCGGAAGCAACAATATCTGAGTACAGACATAAGTTAAACAAGTTTGCCTTAAGAAGGCTAGCACAAACTGGGATACAGATCGAAAGAGGCGCAGGCCTCCTGCCTGGGATCCTCCTAACTACTCCTGGTCGTCGTCAGCGGGCAGCACGTAGTAGTAGGCACCTCCGGTGTAGTAGGGGTCGTCGTCGACGGTGGCGTCTGGCTCCTGGACTCCAGCATCTGGTTGCGACAACCAGAAGAAAGGAAAGGGGAAAAGGGGGGAGAAAGCAACCGTGAGTACTCATCCAAAGTACTCGCAAGCAAGGAACTACACTACATATGCATGGGTATATGTGTAAAGGGCCATATCAGTGGACTGAACTGCAGAATGCCAGAATAAGAGGGGGATAGCTAATCCTGTCGAAGACTACGCTTCTGGCAGCCTCCGTCTTGCAACAGGCAGAAGAGGTAGGTCGAAGTCCTCCAAGTAGCATCTCCAAGTAGCATCTCATAGCATAATCCTACCCGGCGATCCCCTCCTCATACCCTGAGGTAGAGCGACCACCGGTTGTATCTGGCACTTGGAAGGGTGTGTTTTATTAAGTATCCGGTTCTAGTTGTCATAAGGTCAAGGTACAACTCCAAGTCGTCCTGTTACCGAAGATCACGGCTATTCGAATAGATTAACTTCCCTGCAGGGGTGCACCACATAACCCAACACGCTCGATCCCATTTGGCCGGACACACTTTCCTGGGTCATGCCCGGCCTCGGAAGATCAACACGTCGCAGCCCCACCTAGGCAAAACAGAGAGGCCAGCACGCCGGTCTAAACCTAAGCGCGCAGGGGTCTGGGCCCATCGCCCTGAGCACACCTGCACGTTGCGTGGGCGGCCGAAAGCAGACCTAGCCTAGTGGCGTTCCAGTCCAATTCGGCGCGCGCCGCTCCGTCGCTGACGTCTGAAGTGCTTCGGCTGATACCACGACGTCGGGATACCCATAACTACTCCCACGTAGATGGTTAGTGCGTATAGGCTCGTAGCCAGACTCAGATCAAATACCAAGATCTCGTTAAGCGTGTTAAGTGTCCGCGAACACCGAACAGGGCCAGGCCCACCTCTCTCCTAGGCGGTCTCAACCTGCCCTGCCGCTCCGCCTCAAAGATCCACTCGCGGGTGCTCCACCAGCCGACCCGACTTTAGTCTCCACATGTATCATGTACAAAGTATATAGTATATACCCGTGATCACCTCCCGAGTGACCACGGCCCAATAGTATAGCAAGGCAGACTGACAAGAATGTAGGGCCAATGATGATAAACTAGCATCCTATACTAAGCATTTAGGATTGCAGGTAAGGTATCAACAGGTGTAGCAACAATGTCAGGCTATGCATCAGAATAGGATCGACGGAAAGCAGTAACATGCTACACTACTCTAATGCAAGCAGTATAGAGTAGAATAGGCGATATCTGGTGATCAAGGGGGGGGGCTTGCCTGGTTGCTCTGGCAAGAAGGAGGGGTCGTCAACTCCGTAGTCGAACTGGGCAGCAGCAGCGTCGGTCTCGTAGTCTACCGGAGAGAAGAGGGGGAAGAAACAATGAATACAATGCAAATAAATGCATAACGATGCATGACATGACAAGTAACGATGCTAGGTGTGCCCAATCGCGGTAGTAGGTGATACCGGTTAAGGGGGGAAACATCCGGGAAAGTATTCCCGGTGTTTCGCGTTTTCGGACAAATGAACCGGAGGGGGAAAGTTGCGTGTTTGGTATGTTAGAGGTGTGTGGTGGACGAACGGGCTGCGTATCCGGGTTCGCCTCGTCGTTCTGAGCAACTTTCATGTTGAAAATATTTTAATCCGAGTTACTGATTAAAAGATATGATTTTTTTTTAAAGATTTTATTAATTTCTGGAATTTAATTAATTATTTATTTAATTCGAAAATGAATTTATGACGTCAGCATGATGTCATGCTGACGTCAGCAGTCAACAGGGTTGAATTGGTTAACCTGACATGTGGGTCCCGTTCGTCATACTCTATTAACTTAATTAGCCTAATCAAAGTTAATTAACCTTAATTAATTAGGTTAATTAGTGGTTAGGGTTAATTAAACAGAATTAATTAGATTAATTAAATACTTAATTAATTAATTAATTAACTAATTAGTTAATTAGTTTTAATTCATTTTCATTTTATTTTTATCTTTGTTTTAATAAAAACCGTTCCTTTTAGGGGGGTGGGGCCCCCATGTCATTGGCCCAGGGCCAAACGGGTGCGGGTCCAATGGGCAGGCGGGCGACGGGCGCCCGTAGCCTGCCCGGGGCGGGGCGTGGCCGTGGCCACGGCGGGGTTGCCGCAGCGGGGCACCAGGAGCACCGGGGAGGCGTGGCCGTGGGCGCGGCGAGGGCGGTCGGCACAGGCCACCGGGGCACAGTGGGGCGCCGGCCAACGGTCGCCGGCGCAAGGTTGAGGCAAGGCACGGCCAAGAGGGAACGGGGCCGCAACCGGGGATAGCGGCGCCCAAGACGAAGGGTCGAGCGGTCCGGTGACCGGGGGGGAAACGAGGGCGAGGTTCGGGTCGCCGGAGACGGAGCTCCGGCGACGGCGCCGTTCGGGAAGAGGAGAGGATAGGGACCCGGGGGTTCGGTGGCCGGGAGGGGGGGAAGGAGGGCGCCGTTCAGCGAGGGGGGAAGGAGAGGGCACGGGGGGGGGGGGGGGAAGGCGTCGTGGCCGCGGGTGGCCGGAGCCGGGGCGGAGCCGGCGACGGGGCTCGGGGCGCGGCGTCGTTCGGGAGGGGGGAGAGAGGGGAACGACGGAGGGGGAGGGGGCGAGCTCACATCGGGGCGCGCCGGGTCTATGCGAGCGGGCTCGATGGAGGGCGGTGACGACCGGCGAGGAGGCGGGCGGGGGCGAGCTCGCCGGCGTCGGGGAGGCGGAGGGGGTCGGGATCGAGCGGGGGGCCGATCCGGATCGGCGCGAGGGGGAGAAAGGGGATCGGGGGGGAGTGGTTGCGGCTAGGGTTGCGGGGGGGGATAAGGAGAGGAGTGGGGTTGGCCGGTTGGGCCTTTGGCCGGTTGGGCCGGCCTGTTCGGGCGGCGGAGGCCAGCTGGGCCACTTGGCCCAGCGGGGGGGGTGTCCTGTTTTGTTTTTTTTTTTTTTAATTTATTTTCCTTTCTGTTTTATTCAATTTAAAATATTTATGCATTTTATAAAAATGTGTTTACTTCACCATAATTACCTTTGTAATATTTGACAACCCCCGAACATTTTAGATTTAATTTTTGAAAAATTTTATTGTTTGCCTATGTTTTCAATTGAATTTGAACCGGGTTCGAATCAACGTGAGTTTAATCACGGTAACCGAGGTGACGTGGCATCATTAGCAGGGATTACTGTAGCTTAATTATCCGGGCGTTACATTATTGATGATGCTACTTCTGCTATGCATGATACTTATGATGAAACTACTTCTGTGCGTGATACTACTTTGCCATTAGGTGAATTTCTTGATAAACAACTTGCTAGGGCTAGAGAGAATGAAATTATTGAAGATGCTATTATTGATGATAGTGATGATGAAAGTTCTCCTAATGATTATGAATTGCCTGTTGTTCCTGAGGGTTATGTTATGAATGAAGAAGCTGCTAGAGCTATCTTTGCTTGCAATCATAGATATGATCTTAAGAAGTTATCAGCTAAATGGAAGCAACAGTATCTTAATGCTAGAATGAAACCTGACCCTGCTTTTGCTACTTCACCTATCTGTGTTACTGATAAGGATTATGAATTCTTTGTTGATCCTAAGATTATTACTTTAGTTGAATCCGATCCTTTTTATGGCCTTGAATCTGAAACTGTTGTGGCACATCTTACCAAGTTGAATGATATAGCCACCCTGTTTACTCATGATGATAAATCTCGCTATTATTATATCCTTAAGATATTTCCATTCTCGTTAAAGGGTGATGCTAAGACTTGGTATAATTCTCTTTCTCCTGGTTGTGTGCGTAGTCTCCAGGATATGATTTATTACTTCTATGCAAAATATTTCCCTGCTCATAAGAAACAAGCAGCCTTGCGGGAAATATATAATTTTGTGCAAATCGAAGAAGAGAGTCTCCCACAAGCTTGTGGGAGGCTTCTCCTATTACTAAATGCTTTGCCTGATCATCCTCTCAAGAAAAATGAAATACTTGATATCTTTTATAATGGACTAACTGATGCTTCCAAGGACTACTTGGATAGTTGTGTTGGTTGTGTTTTCTGGGAAAGAACAGTCGATGAAGCTAAATTACTATTGAATAATATGTTGACTAATGAAAATAATTGGACTCTTCCTGAGCCAATTCCTGAGGCAATTCCTAAACCAATTGAGCCAACTCCTGAGCCTATTCCTAAACCCACTCCGAAGAAGAGAGGTGTTTTATTTCTCAGTCCTGAAGATATGCAAGAGGAAAAGAAATCAATGAAAGAAAAAGGTATTAAAGCTGAAGATGTTAAGAATTTACCACCTATTGAAGAAATACATGGTCTTAATATACCGCCTGTTGAAGAACCACATTGTCTTGATAACCCGACACAGGTAGTAAAGGTAAATTCTCTCTATAGATATGATAAAGTTGAAATCCCCTCTACTAAATTTCATAGCCCGTGCTTAGATGAATTTGATGACTTTATGGCTAGACAAGAAAGTTTTAATGCTTATGTTGGTAGAGAGTTAAAGAATAATGCTTTTGAGATAGGACGTGTGAGCGATAATATGGCTAGAGTTAAAGGTGAACTCAAACTCATTAGCAAATATGCTTCTATGGTTGCTACTCAAGCTGAGCAAGTACTTAAAGCTCAAAATGATTTGCTTGGTGAATTAAATAATAAAAATGACTTTGCTGTTAGAGTGGCTACTAGAAATGGTAGAATGACTCAGGAACCTTTGTATCCTGAAGGCCACCCTAAGAGAATCGAGCAAGATTCTCAGAGAAATAATTTAGAAGCACCTAGTTCTTCTAAAACGAAGAAAAAGAAAAACGATAGGACTTTGCATGCTTCTAGTGAACCTATTGTAGACGCACCTGAGAATCCCAATGATATTTCTATTTCTGATGCTGAAACACAATCAGGTGATGAACATGAACCTAGTGATAATGTTAATGATAATGTTCATGTTGATTCTCAACCTAGCAAAAACAATGAAGTAGAGATTGAACTTGCTGTTGATCTTGATAACCCACAATCAAAGAATCAATGTTATGATAAGAGAGATTTTGTTGCTAGGAAGCACGGTAGGGAAAGAGAACCATGGGTTCAGAAACCATGCCCTTTCCTCCTAAGCCATCCAAGACAAAGGATGATGAGGATTTTGAGCGCTTTGCTGAAATGATTAGACCTATCTTCTTACGTATGCGCTTAACTGATATGCTTAAGGTAAACCCTTATGATAAATATATGAAGGATATCATTACAAATAAACGAAAGATACCGGAAGATGAAATTTCCACCATGCTTGCTAATTACACTTTTAAAGGTGGAATACCAAAGAAACTTGGAGATCCGGGGGTACCAACTATACCATGCTCCATTAAAAGAAATTATGTTAGAACTGCTTTATGTCATCTTGGAGCCGGTGTTAGTGTTATGCCTCTCTCTTTAT
The DNA here is from genome assembly GCF_018294505.1 of Triticum aestivum. Classification (NCBI taxonomy): domain Eukaryota; kingdom Viridiplantae; phylum Streptophyta; class Magnoliopsida; order Poales; family Poaceae; genus Triticum; species Triticum aestivum. The sequence continues at coordinate 91,496,016 of NC_057798.1, forward strand.
ATCGTAGACTTGAATTGAATAAGTTGACACCTACAGGAATATCTTTGCAAATGGCTGATAAATCAACTGCTATACCTGTCGGTATTTGTGAGGATGTGCCTGTTGTGGTTGCAAATGTCACTATCTTAATGGACTTTGTTATTCTTAATATTCCCGAGGACGATAGTATGTCGATTATCCTTGGTAGACCATTTTTGAATATTGCAGGGGCTATTATTGATTGCAACAAAGGCAATCTCACTTTTCATGTTAATGGTAACGAGCATACGGTACACTTTCCGAGGAAACAATCTCAAGTTCATAGCATCAATTCTATTGGAAAAGTTCCAACTATCATTATTGGAGGTTTTGAATTTCCTCTCCCTACTGTCAAGAAAAAGTATGATATCCTTATTGTTGGGGATTTTCATATCCCCGTTGAGGTAACTTAGTGTTATTCAAAATTTCTCCGGTTCCGTGTTATTCGGAATGAGTTTGTTAACAAGACTTGATCAACCTTGTTAGTGGATTCATTTTGATGATCACGAGATGGATGAAACTAGAAGGCACAACCTTCTGTACCCTCTTTTTACTTTCTGTTATTTAGAATAAATAAAGCAAAAATAGCACTATCCGTCTATTTTCTGAATTATCCGTGCATTAAAAAATATCCCGAAAATAAAAGTGCTCCAAATGCCCTGCAAATTTAGTATGATTTTTATGGAATATTTGAGGATTTTAGGAACTGAAATCACTGCAAGAGGGGCAAGCACCAGGCCACGAGAGTGGAGGGCGCGCCACCTACCCTGGGCGCGCCCCCTGTCTCGTGGGCCCCTGGTGGCCCCGTGTCGGTGTCAAAACCGGTGGATCTCGGGTAGGGGGTCCCGAACTGTGCGTCTAGGCGGATGGTAACAGGAGACAAGGGACACGATGTTTTTACCCAGGTTCGGGCCCTCTCGATGGAGGTAAAACCCTACTCCTGCTTGATTAATATTGATGATATGGGTAGTACAAGAGTAGATCTACCACGTGATCAAAGAGGCTAAACCCTAGAAGCTAGCATATGGTATGATTGTTGTTCGTCCTACGGATTAAAACCCTCCGGTTTATATGGACACCGGAGAGGGTTAGGGTTACACAGAGTTGGTTACAATGGTAGGAGATCTACATATCTGTATCGCCAAGCTTGCCTTCCATGCCAAGGAAAGTCCCATCCGGACACCGGACGAAGTCTTCAATCTTGTATCTTCATAGTCCGGGAGTCCGACCAACGGTGATAGTTCGGCAATCCGGACACCCCCTAATCCGGGACTACCTCACCCCCTCCACTTATGCCAGCACCCACACACTCCATCTTATTCCCAAAAAAATCCCCATACAGCTCAAGCACTAGTTCTAGCTCGTTTTGCTGCGATTTTTGATCTCCTTGCTCAAAGCTCCATTCACAAAACTGCTTTGGGAGATTGTTGCTTGGTATGTGACTCCTCCATTGGTCCAATTAGTTTTTGATCTAGTGTTTTATTCATTGCAATTTTTTGCTGCTTAGGTGACCATGTTCTTGAGCTTGCATGTTAAATTTATGAGGTCCCAAGTAATTCCAATGCATGATATAGGGTCTAGGCACTTCTAGGAGTAGTTGCTACCAATCTTGTTTAGTTTTATTCACTTTTATTTTGAGTTCTAAAATTTCAGAATTTTTTTAGAAAAAAGAATTATGTCTAGGAGATTGTACCAAGGTGGTCCTTTGGTAAAGAAAGGACCCAGGATTGCTATACGTGAGCAAGATGTTGAATTACCGAGGGACGCGGATGTACGAGCTTGTGAGTGGACATCCGATGATTTCATGATCGAAGCAGGCTTTAAGGAGGAATTTGACGCGTATGTGCGTAATGCTGAGCTGGAAGACTTCTTACAAGATAAGTGTCCTCAGTACTATCAACTGACTGATTCCTTTGTGCGGAGGTTTAAATATAACTGTACGCGTAATTCTCCTAGTGTCCTATTTGATATTTATGATACATCTTATACCATGGACTTAGAGGATTTTACAACTGCTTGCAAACTTCCACAGTGGGGTAATATTAATGATCCCCATAAATCTGAATTTAGAGATTTCCTTGCTAGTATTACTGTGGGAGAATCCAGGGACATAGCACAAGCTACCATAGGGAGCATTCATTTTCCTCCTATACATTATTTCGCTCTCTTCATTGGTAGATGCATTAACGGTAAAGATGAAGCATGTCATATGTGTGTCCCTGATCTTTGTGTCCTCAAGAGTGCTGTGTTAGGTTATAAAGGTTATAACTTGGGGGCAATAGTTGCACGTAGGTTGCAGAATAATGGTAGAGCTGGAGATTTATTTGGAGGAATTTGTGCAACCCGTGTGGCTAATTTTCTTGGTATAGCCCCACGAGAGGGGGATATGATGTTACCTCCTGCTTATTTAGATTATGACGCTATGGTCAACCATCACTTTCTTAGGAGGAATGAACAATTCCTCCAATATCGACTAATCTATGACAGACGCAACGTCGTCCATGTTACTCTGCATGCTCCTCTCCTTTTTGATTATCAGGCAAGAGGAAGATATGTTGTTACTAGGGAGGAAGCAGCTGAACACGAGGAGAGAGCGGAGTCCGCTCGCCAACATGCTGCAGCTCAGGAGGCAATTGCTGCTGCATCTCAGTACGACCCCAGGTACAACTACGGATATCAGCCAGGCGGTCCTTGGTATTAGACCAACTTAGGACAAAAGCCTAAGCTTGGGGGAGTACGTATTTCTCACCGACTTTAAATTCATGTTCACACACTATTCTAGTCATCGGTGCTCATTCTCTTTCATTGTATTATCCATGTTAGTTTAATTTCTTTTTCTCGCTTTCTTCTTGTGTGTTTGATAAACCTTGAGAAAAAACAAAAAAATTAGTTAGTTTAATTTCCGTGCTTGTAGTAGAATTAAAATGAAAACCCAAAAAGATTTCTCGTTCTTCTTCTTACTTGTTGGGAGCTTTCCCGTGTAAATAGTTTTATTTTCTTTTCTTTTCTTTGGGGGTCGAGAGTAGAAGACCATATGGAAAATGTTTAGTGTCTCTCATATGCATGATTGTTTATTTAACTTAGAGCCCATATTACCTTGTCTTCTCTCTCTTGATTTGAATGCTTGCAGATTCCAGCTTAGTCCAATGCACGTGCACTATTATTATTATACACGTCATTCGGTCGTGCAAGTGAACGGCAATGCACGTGCACTATTATACACGTCTTTCCCGTATATGAACGGCAATTATTATACACGTCAAGCTGGTATGAACTCGACCTCTCTTGTTTTTGTAAATATGATGAATTCATCGTTCCTGATTCAGCTTATTATGAAGTAAACATATTTGCAATGACATTTAGAGATTATAGTTTTTTGTGCCATGCTTGATTAGCTATGATTTATAATGGTTTGCCTTGCGTGCCAACATGCTATTAGAATGATTATGATGTGGTATGATGGGATGGTATCCACCTTTGAATGAATTGAGTGACTCGACTTGGCACTTGTTCACGCATGTAGTTGAAACAAATCAACATAGCCTTCATGATATTTATGCTCATGGTGGATTATATCCTACTCATGCTTGTACTCGGTGTGAATTAATTTTAATGCATGTTTATGAATATTGTCGCTCTCTCAGTTGGTCGCTTCCCAGTCTTTTTCTAGCCTTCACCTGTACTAAGCGGGAATACTGCTTGTGCATCCAAACTCATTAAACCCCAAAGTTATTCCATATGAGTCCACCATACCTTCCTATATGCGGTATTTACCTGTCGTTCCAAGTAAATTTGATATGCCAAACTCCAAACCTTCAAATGAAATTATGTTTTGTATGCTTGAGCAGCTCATGTTTAAACTAGGGCTGCCTATATCTTCCATGCTAGGTGGGTTATTCTCAAGAGGAGTGGACTCCGGTCCTCATTCACGAGAAAGGGCCGGTAACCGGGGTGCCCAGTCCCATGATCCAAAAAGATCAAAGCAAATCAAAATAATTAAACAAAACTCCCCCAGGGTTGTTGTTAGTTGGAGGCACTCGTTGTTTCGAGCAAGCCATGGGTTGATGCTTGTTGGTGGTTAGGGGAGTATAAACCTTTACCATTCTGTTTGGGAACTGCTTATAATGCATGTAGTATGGAAGATACAACCATCTCATAGTTGTTGCGTTGACAGCGAAAGTATGCCACTCAAAATGTTATTCAATCTCTATTTTAAAATCAAGCTCTGGCACCTCTACAAATCCCTGCTTCCCTCTGCGAAGGGCCTATCTATTTACTTTTATGTTGAGTCATCACCCTCTTATTAACAGGCACCCGCTGGAGACCACACTGTCATTTGCATTCATTACTATTGGTTTATATTGGGTATGACTCTGGATTTCGTTTACCATGAATTACAATTTTTAGTCAGTCCTTGATCTTTAAAGGTGCTCTGTATTTATGTTTTGCGGTCTCAGAAAGGGCTAGCGAGATACCATTTTGTTATATCATGTTATGATTGTTTTGAGGAAGTGTTGTCAGCCGAGTTTTATTATTATGGCTCGCTAGCTGGTTATGCCAATTATATGAGTAATTGTGAGACCGAGGTGTTATTATGAGTATGGTTAGTTCATAATAATTGCTGAAACCTGAATGTTGGCTTTGCATGTTTACAACAACAAGAGCAAACAGAGTTTGTAAAAGTTTTTCTTTATCACTTTCAGTTTATCAACTGAATTGCTTGAGGACAAGCAAAGGTTTTAAGCTTGGGGGAGTTGATACGTCTCCAACGTATCTACTTTTCCAAACACTTTTGCCCTTTTTTGGACTCTAACTTGCATGATTTGAATGAAACTAACCCGGACTAATGTTGTTTTGAGCAGAACTGCCATGATGTTGTTTTATGTGTAGAAAACAAAAGTTCTCGGAATGTCCTGAAAATCCTCGGAGGCACTTTTTGGAAAATATATAAAATACTGGAGAAAGAATCAAGACCAGGGGGCCCACACCCTGTCCACGAGGGTGGGGGGCGCCCACACCCCCCTGGGCGCGTTCCCCTGTCTCGTGGGCCCCCTGAGGCTCCGCCGACCTCAACTCCAACTCCATATATTCCATCTCGCGGAGAAAAAATCAGAGAGAAACTTTCATCGCGTTTTACAATACGGAGCCGCCGCCAAGCCCTAATATCTCTCGGGAGGGCTGATCTGGAGTCCGTTCGGGGCTTCGGAGAGGGGGATTCGTCGCCGCCGTCATCATCAACCATCCTCCATCACCAATTTCATGATGCTCACCGCCGTGCGTGTGTAATTCCATCGTAGGCTTGCTGGACGGTCATGGGTTGGATGAGATTTACCATGTAATCAAGTTAGTTTTGTTAGGGTTTGATCCCTAGTATCCACTATGTTCTGAGATTGATGTTGCTATGACTTTGCTATGCTTAATGCTTGTCACTAGGGCCCAAGTGCCATGATTTCAGATCTGAACCTATTATGTTTTCATGAATATATGTGTGTTCTGATCCTATCTTGCAAGTCTATAGTCACCTATTATGTGTTATAATCGGGATACTTCTCGGTGATGACCGTAGTTTGAGGAGTTCATGTATTCACTATGTGCTAATGCTTTGTTCCGGTTCTCTATTAAAAGGAGGCCTTAATATCCCTTAGTTTCTGCTAGAACCCTGCTGCCATGGGAGGGTAGGACAAAAGATGTCATGCAAGTTCTTTTCCATAAGCACGTATGACTATTTACGGAATACATGCCTACATTACATTGATGAACTGGAGCTAGTTCTGTGTCATCCTATGTTATAGCTATTACATGAGGAATCGCATCCGACATAATTATCCATCACTGATCCATTGCCTACGAGCTTTTCACATATTGTTCTTCGCTTATTTACTTTTTTGTTGCTATTGTTACAATCACTACAAAACTCAAAAACATTACTTTTGCTACCGTTACCTTTATTATCATATTACTTTGCTACTAAATACTTTGCTGCAGATACTAAGTTATCCAGGTGTGGTTGAATTGACAACTCAACTGCTAATACTCAAGAATATTCTTTGGCTCCCCTTGTGTCGAATCAATAAATTTGGTTTGAATACTCTACCCTCGAATGATGTTGCAATCCCCTACACTTGTGGGTTATCAATTAGCATGTGTGACCGTGTGCGCTTTTTGCGTTAATCATTAGAAGATCACAAAACACACGGGTTTCTATGCCATACCCGTGTGCGTTTTTTGGCGTTAATTATCCATAAGTCTGTTACCTGTGCGATGGTTCCTAATAAACCAGGCGTACCATTGACCGAAAAAAATGACTACATGTGTACATTTTTTGGAGACGGGAACTGCCAATTTTCTATTTCTTGCACACAAATATTTTACGCGCTTCGTCTCTGTTGTGTGTTCCCCCCGCCCAAGTTTCAAGTTTCGCAGTGAAATTTTCATTAGGCGCATTTTTTTTGGAGACGGGAACTGCCAAATTTTTGTTTTCTCGCACACGAGTATTTTATGCGCTTCGTAGCCTTATGTGTTTCCCCCGCCCAAATTTCAAGTTTCACAGCGAAATTTTCATTAGGCGCGCGATTTCAAAATTTATTCCTCCAACCACATCCCCACCCATCAAATTTCCTCAGTATACCCCCGCCCCCCCCCAACCCACTTCCCCCCTGCCCCCCCCCCCCCCCCCCCCCCCCCCGCACCTCCCCCTACCGGCAGATCAAACCGCCGCCGCCGCAACCATAGCTTCAACCACGTCTACATTTTGCTCGGATCCATTCAGGTAACCCACCGATCTCTATCACGATCCCAGCCTGATTGCTTAAATGGTGCCTGCAAAACATCCTCATGCCTCCAAATCCCCACCATCCCTACCTCCAGAGCATTGCCGCGCAAGCCCAACCACATATCACGTGGAGGTCGAGGAGCTGATGGCGTTCAATGGCGCGATGGCCACTGTGCGTGATGACCCGTAGGAGCCTCAGCCTCCGCCGACATGGTGCAGGCTCTGGCCCAGAAGAAGTACCCGGCGACTACCCCCCAGGACTTAACAGGTATGATCTGACCAGCTAAATCTTACCAATACCACTTGCAATGGCTATGTTTTGTACGGTTCATGTATTAAGCATGTTCATGTCTTGTTTATTTCAGTACTGCACACTTTGTGATGTTCAAGTATTAACTGTTCAGTTCAATTTCACCAATACCATCAACAAACTTTGCTACCATGCTACTCTCTGCAATGAAGATATTTTTGGTGGATGCTAACCCTGTTGTACTTAACATGCCTATCCATGTACTTACGCAGGGCCATAACGGGCGATGCTGTTGTTTGCTGTCGAGGTTAGCTACACCCCATGTCTTACAGTATTTTACATCATTTGTGCAATTGCAGTTTGGATTCTAACATTTCCTTGCTTCTTGTAGGTACACATGTAGGGGGCACTGATCCATGCTTCTACCCGGAGGAAGAGCTCGCCTCCGCCGCCGCTGACTTTGGGCGGGCTCTGGCCAAGATGAAGTGCCCCAGCAACTACCTCTCAGGACTTATCAAGTATGAACTCACTAGTTCAATCTTACCAATACCACTTGCCATTAATGGCTATGTTTTATACGGTCGATGTCTTAAGCATCTTGTAGTAAACATGTCTAACACGTTTTAGCTATTTTCCCTACCTATTTATAGACAATTGGGACATTATCTACTCTGGCAGCACCTGCCTTGTGATGTTTAACTCTGCCAATTGCATTTTTATTAGTACCGGTTTCAATGGCCATTAAGCCTGTTGTAATTAGCAATTTTATACATTCTTAAACAATTGTATTTAATGGCTACAAACTTACAAAACATGAATTAGGATGCTGTTAAGCCTGTTGCAATTAATAGTTGCATCCATTTTTAATCCATCCTTTGCTACCATGTTACTCTTTCGCAATGAAGATATCACTACAGATGCTACCGTTTTATTATCATTTGCTATTTTTGGTGGATGTTAACCCTATTGTAGTTAACATTGGCTTTCCATGTACTTACATAGGGCTATAATGGGGGATGCTATTGTTTGCCGTCGAGGTTAGCTGCATCCCATGTCTGATACACCATCTATTCCTAAATTTAAGTATTTTTAGAGATTCCAATATAGACTACATAAGGACCAAAATGAGTGAATCTAGATTCTAATCTAAACTATATCTATAATTCTATATACATCCGTATGTAGTTCATATTGAAATCTCTAAAAATACTTGTACTTAGGAATGTAGGTAGTTGTATTTTACATCATTTGTGCAATCTCATTTAGCTTCGAACATTTACTGGTTGCTTGTAGGTATGTATATGAGCGGTACTAATCCACGCTTTGATCCCTTTTGCATATGGGGCAATGAGATATTCCTGAACAAGCGTCAAGTGAGGAAACTAAGAAATATTGTTAGGCGAAAGATACGGGTGATGGGAATTAAGCTCTTTATTTACACTTTGTCCCAGACATTAGTGAACTTTAGGATGGTAAGTAATATGTTGTGTTTTCCCCCTGCCCACAACAGGTTACTCTATTAGACCTCATGACCTGATATTTTTCTCTTTTCAATGGTTTCCGAAGCTATTTACTGATCATTACCTTCCAAACTACATGATCGGAGTGGAGGCAACTAAGGTTAAAGTATAGGACTATGCTAACCACCAGTTGACTGGTGGTTAGCAACAAATCCGCATGATCGATCCTTTCGCTCGTCCCGCTGCGTTGTTCCTCCCGCTTCCACTGATTTTTTTACTTCTCTCAAAAACCGTAGTAAATTGCTAGTGGTTTTTTCTGGTTTTTCGCTGCATAATATGAAAAGAAAATAAAAGTGCTTGAAAGAGGATTCGAACCAAGGTCTATGTAATAATTATCGAGCCTAATAACCAACTAAGCCACCTTTTGTTGTTGTCCATTGTAGAATTACAATGTTATTTGAACCTTTCTTATTTCTGCCATATCGAAAGAAAAAATAAAGTTTGGCTTGGTAACTTTGGCAATGACCAGCGTGATAACTATGGTCTGAGTAACATGATAACTATACCATGATAAGGCTGGTAACTACAGTACGAGAAAGTTAAAAGCATGTGAAAGTATGGTAATTTAACATAGAAATTACCGGTGAAATGTTTCAAAAACTTTTTCCCCTTGGATGAAAGACACCATGGTGTTTAAACGTAAAATATTAGTTATCAAGTCTGCGATGATACATCATCATGTTATTTACACGGAAATTATCGAGTGTATGTTTTTCAACAAAAAAGTTTCAGGTCAAAAGTTACATTGGCGTTTGTATGGGAGTTATCAATTTTGTATGTTTCTATTACCATATTATTTACACAGAAATTAGCGGGGCATCATCCCCCTCGCCACAGTCGCCATATTACCAGGATCGGGTACATAAGTTATCAAGTCTGCGATGTGTGAGTTATCATGTTATTTGCATAAGAGTTATCGTGGTATGGTTCAACAACTCCTCCCACCCCTACCCCCACCGACAAAGTTACCAGGACTGGGTACATAATTTATCATGTCTATGATGTGTGATTTATCATGTTATTTGCATGGAAGTTACTGTGGTATCTTTCAACGACTCCCCCCACCCCTACCCCACCGACAAAGTTACCAGGACTGGGTACATAATTTATCATGTCTACGATGTATGAGTTATCATGTTATTTGCATAAAAGTTATCAAGACAGTGATGCATAAACTATCATCATATTTACACAGAAGTTATTGAGAGTATATTTCATCAAAACCCCTCCCTCCTGTGGAGGGAAAAGTTATCATGTTTGCGGTGTGTAAATTATTGGGGGTATATTTCAGCACCACTTCTCGCCAAAGTTACCAGGACCAGGGTGCATAAGTTATCGGGTCTCTGATGTCTGAGTTACCATGTTGTTCACATCAGAGCAACTGGGGATATTTCATCAACACCACTTCCCTCAAAGTTACCAGGATCGAGGTACATAAGTTTATCAGGTATGTGATGTGTGAGTTATCATGATATTCGCACAAAAATGACCTGGGATATTTCATCAACGCCTCCCTCCCGATCGTCAAAGTAATCAGTACCGAGTACATAAGTTATCAGGTATGTGATGTGTGAGTTACCATGCTATACACACACAAAAATTACCAACGGTATATTTCATCAACCTCCCCCACCAAAATTACCATGGTATCATCAACTCGAGACGAGTTGGTAAAATAATCTACTTAAGTGCGGAAAAGATCGGATATTGCATTCACTTTTGTGCAAACATAGAAAAGGAGACAGGTTAAAAAGCCTATTTGCTTTCATTTTTACAAAAAAAGAACGTAAGTGAGGTGGTTCGCTAGTGGGTTACCTTGTAAAAGTTACAAGGATCGAATCATGTTGGCACACCATTTTTGGACGAGAAAGATTAATGCGAGTTAACTACTCACCACGTGAAAATCGGGAATTAGAGAGATTTACGCGAGGTAATTACGCACCTGAGAATCGGGAGTCAGAGAGATTAAGGCGAGTTAGTTAAGCACCACCTGAAAATCGGGAATCAAAGAGATTAACAGAGTTAATTAGGCACCTGAAAATCGGGAGTCGCAGAGAGACATGCGTGCGCGCGATGAATATCTGACGGCTCGCAGGTCGTGCGGATTTGTTGCAGATTATGGTTCAGCGATGCAGGAGGAAAGGAAAATCGGAGGGACCGACGGTCAAGGGAACTCGTATGAGCGGTGCATAAAAAAATGGTTCAACGACGCGGGAGGAAAAGAAAATCGCTCGATGGAACGCGACGTGGGAGAAAAAGAAAATGGCTCGATCAAATAGAATCGTCTGTGCCTGACGCTAACCACCAGTCGACTGGTGGTTAGATTTCTCGTATTTATTTTTCTGTGCGTGTCCACTGTCCATTAGCATTTAATTAGCAGCTACTAATTATATACATGCAGAAAAAACAAAATTGATGATGTCATCAAAGATTCTTCCCAATGCGAAAATTTAAAATATTTTGTAGCTCAAATCATTGTCCGATTGAGAAACTATTTTCACATAAAAGATTCGTCGCGATGAGACCTTCGAAACTAGATCCCATGTTGGTATGTTTCGACGATATTTTTTTTTGATCAAAAGTTACCACGCGTGTGCTACACGAGTTATCATGCGGTTGTATATAAGTTATCATGTTATTTATACAGAAATTACTGGGACATAAAAGATAGTTCTTGTAATTTCTCTTCACATGCACATGGATGCATGCATTAGAAGGGAAAAAATGGATGTGTCCTTCATTCTACATATTTCAAAACTTTAGAATGTGTTATAGGTCAAAGCGTCGGAAGTTATCGTGACATTTGTACGAAAGTTATCGGAAGGGGTGTGTTTTCAAATTACTTTCTCCCCTCCCACCACCCCAGATCAAAGTTGTCGTGGTATTTATGCATAAGTTATCACGTATAAGGTGTGTATAGTACCAAGCTATTTACACGAAAGTTTCCGGGGGTGTTTTTAAACACCTTCCCACATCCCACACCCGTCGCCAAAGTTACTAAGACTAGGGTACAAAAGTTGTCAGGTTTGTGGTGTGTGAGTTACCGGAGGGGTATCATCACGCCCCCCCCCCCCCCCGGTCGGCAAAGTTACCAGGACTGAGCTACATAAGTTATCATGTCTGCAACGTGTGAGTTACCGTGGGTATATTTCATCACCCCCTTCCTCCCCCGCCCCCCAAAGCTACCAGGACCGAGGCACATAAGTTATCAGGTCTGCAACGTGTGAGTTATCATGTTATTCACACAAAAAGTTACCGGGGGTATATTTTATCAACCCACTCCCCCCTGCGGTCGTCGGAGTTACTAGGACTGGGGTCATAAGTTATCATGTCTGCGACGTGTGAGTGCACATAAGTTATCACGTCAGCAATGTGTGAGTTATCATGCTATTCACACAAAAGTAACGGGGGGCTATTTAATCAACCCCCACTCCCCATGGCAAAGTTATCAGGACCGCGATACATAAGTTATTAGGTTTGTGATGTGTGAGTCACCAACTTAACATAACTTTCACACAAAAGTGACCAGGGGATATTTTATCAACCCCCCCCCCCCGGCGCCAAAGTTATCAGGACCGGGGTACATAAGTTATCAGGTTTCCGATGTGTGAGTTACCATGATATTGACACAAAAGTGACCGGGGGATATTTCACCACCCCCCCCCCCCCCCCCCCGCCCGCCAAAGTTATCAGGATCGGGATGCATAAGTTATCAGGTCTATGATGTGTGAGTTACCATGTTGTACACAAAAAAAATCAATGATATATTTCATCACTCCCCCTCCCTCCAAGTCGCCAAAGTTACCATGGTGTCGTCAACTCGAGATGAGTTGGTAAAATAATCTACTTAAGTGCGGAAAAGATCAGACATCACATTAACTTTTGTGCAAACCTAGAAGGGAACGTAGGTGAGGTGGTTGGCTAGTAGAGTTGCCTCATAAAGTAATAAGGTGTACAAAGGATCAAAACATCTTATGCATATATAACCATACTAATAGAGTAGATGAGTCATCGGACTAGAAAACAATAAAAAAACAAATCCCAAAATGGTAAGAAAAAAGGCGAGCACCGGGAAACACAAGCTTAGTGTAGGGCATGTAGGTTACCTGCCACAGTTTTCTACCAGGAGGTAAGGGATCGCGCGCGCACCATGCGATTTAAAACTAACAGTGTCTCCTGCGTTCGTATCTATTGCGAGTTTCCGGTCGACTCGGAGTTAGCTTTCTCGTATTTACATAGAAAATATCGGATTACGTTTCAACATACATTTTTCACTGGGTCAAAAAGTAAGTTATCAAGTCTACGATGTGTAAACTACTATGATATTTGCACATAATTTATCAGGATATGCTTGAACAAAAAATATTAGCGGGTAAAAGATTACCATAGTGTTTTTAGGCGTAAGTTATCTAGACTTTTAGCGCGTCTTCTAACTAGAAAAAAGGAAAGAAAATGTTCAAACAAGGGGAAAGAAATTTGGTTCACAAAGAAGAAAAGAAATAAAATATTTTTGTCACTGCATGTAAAAAAATACCTAACTAATCACATAACAAAGATCTGGACCTTATTGACAAGAACTAATCAGGTGTGAGTTGGCTAGCTTGATGCATTTGTTGCATGAGGTCGTGGCTTCGATCCTCATCCCCACGTAATTCTTTTTCTCGCCCCAGAAAATTGGATCAATAAAAAAGGCGAGCGCCGGGATTACGCTGGCGAGCGCGTGATTTGCGGGATGGCAGTTCGATCGCGACGTGCTAGGAAGGTTTGCCGAAAAATCAGGAAAACAGATCGAGGTCCAGGCGTGCGCATCGGACGGCGATGAGATCGTACGGATCTGTTGCGAAATTCCGGTCGACTGTAATTTAGCTTTATCGTAAAGTATATAATTCATACTACCATGATAATTCTCTATAAGTCTTCCTGAAGGCGGTGAAGGATGGGCGGGCGATCGTCACAAGGGGTTGGACAAAAGTTGTTTGTGCCTATGGCATGCAGGAAGGCACATTATGGGCATTCCGCTTCTTCAACAACATTGGCAGTCAAAATGATTTACACTTGTCTCTTCACCTTTACCTCCTATAAATATTATGGTTCATCGTAGTTAATTGTTGTCTAATCTTGTAATTACTGAACATATTGTACTGACAATTTTATTTATAGATTCGTTGTTGAAAACCACTGTGCTGAGAATTTGAATTGCACGTTTCATATTTCAAAATTTCCAATTCGAATAATGTATTACAGCCAAAAAATTGTATAGGAGCAAATAAAATAATGTGCACACGGTTAGAAAGAAAACAGCGTGTGCGATGAAAAAAGAAAACAGACGGTTCTTTGACGTGAAACATTTGTGATGCCCTTCGGACGCACACACGGTTTCGTCTCATATGCGCGTGTGGTTCATGGTAATACGGCAAACGTTTCAAAACAATGTGTGTGTGTGTGATAGGAATACCAATCGCACACAGTTACGAAAATGTACACGTTGGCGTTAGTAGAGGCACCGCACACATTTTACATTCTTGAATCATGTGCAATAACATACCTATCACAAACATATCGGCAGATTAAATGTTCATGTCCACCTTTTTCACACGACTATAGCGGCCTAATCGTTTGGGATGTACATACGAATGGAAACTTTTCCCTGGATTAACTATGTGGGATGTACATACGAACGGAAACGTTTTCTCTGGATTGACTGTGTGGGAAGTACATACGAACGGAAACATTTTCCCTGGATTCACTGTGTGGGATGTACATAAGAACGGAAACGTACTCCCTGGATTGACTATGTGTGATATACATACTAACAGAAATGTTTTTATGGAATTCACTGTGGAGGATGTACATACGAATGAAAACAATTGGGTTTCGATGCCTTGCCCGATCACACATGAGCCAGCTTGTGTGCCAGGAGGGCATATCCCCGATGGTTTCTGGGTCGTGTAGGAAGGGCCCCCCTATCGCCCACACTCACTTGGCGACGGTTCCAAATGCTATCGTGGAAAGGGGTTTAAAACCGTTTGTATAGCACCGACGCGTACCAGTGTTGTCATATTGCTTTGCATGATCCTGTAGTTGACATTGTATTAGTGGCAAAGCCACCATTCATAATTCTTTCATACATGTCACTTTTGAGTCATTTCACATCCTGGTACACCGCCGGAGGCATTCACATAGAGTCATATTTTGTTCTAAGTATTGAGTTGTAATTCTTGAGTTGTAATTAAATAAAAGTGTGATGATCTTCATTATTAGAGCATTGTCCAATATGAGGAAAGGATGATGGAGGCTATGATTCCCCCACAAGTCGGTATGAGACTCCACACGAAAAATAAAAAAACAAAGGCCATAAAAAGAGAAAGGCCTAAACAAAAAATGTGAAAAAAAGAGAGAAGGGGCAATGTTACTATTCTTTTACCACACTTATGCTTCAAAGTAGAACCATGATCTTCATGATAGAGAGTCTCCTATGCTATCACTTTCATATACTAGTGAGAATTTTTCATTATAGAACTTGGCTTGTATATTCCAATGATGTGCTTCCTCAAATTGCCCTAGGTCTTCGTGAGCGAGCAAGTTGGATGCACACCAACTTATTTTCTTTTTGAGCTTTCATACACTTATAGCTCTAGTGTATCTGTTGCATGGCAATCCCTACTCACTCACATTGATATCTATTGATGGGTACCTCCATAGCCCATTGAGACACCTAGTTGATGTGAGAATATCTCCCTCTTTTTGTCTTCTCCACAACCACCATATTCTCATCCACCATAGTGCTATATCCATGGCTCACGCTCATGTATTGCGTGAAAGTTGGAAAAGTTTGAGAACATCAGAAGTATGAAACAATTGCTTGGCTTGTCATTGAGATTGTGCATGATTTAAATATTTTGTGTGATGAAGATAGAGCATAGCCAGACTATATGATTTTGTAGGGATAGCTTTCTTTGTCCATGTTATTTTGAGAAGACATGATTTCTTTATTAGTACGCTCGAAGTATTATTGTTTTTATGTCAATATTAATTTTTTGTTTTGAATCTTACGGATCTGAATATTCATGCCACAATAAAGAGAATTACATGGATAAATATGTTGGGTAGCATTCCACATCAAAACATTTATTTTTATCACTTACCTACTCGAGGACGAGCGGGACTTAAGCTTGGGGATGCTTGATACGTCTCCAACGTATTTATAGAATTTTTTAATTCCATGCTATTATATTATCTGTTTTGGATGTTTTATATGCATTTTTATGCCATTTTATATTATTTTTGGGACCAACCTATTAACCTAGAGCCCAGTGTCAGTTTCTGTTTTTTTGCCTGCTTTAGAGTTTTGTAGAAAAGGAATACCAAACGGAGTCCAAATGGAATAAAACTTTCGCGATGATATTTCTTGGACCATAAGCAAACCTGGAGACTTGGAGATGAAGACGGAGAAGCAACGAGGTGGTCACGAGGGTGGAGGGTGCGCCCAGGGAGAAGGGCGCGCCCCCCTACCTCGTGGCCCCCTCAGAGGTCTCCTGACCTAATTCTTTCGCCCATATATACTATTATACCCCAAAACCATCAGGGGATCCATGAAAACCCTTTTCCACCGCCGCAACCTTCGGTACCAGTGAGTTCCCATCTAGGGGCCATTTTTGGTGTCCTTCCGGAGGGTGATTCGATCATGGAGGGCTTCTACATCAACACCATTGCCCTTCCGATGAAGCATGAGTAGTTTACCTCGGACCTACGGGTCCATAGCTAGTAGCTAGATGGCTTCTTCTCTCTCTTTGATTCTCAATACCATGTTCTCCTCGATGTTCTTGGAGATCTATTCGATGTAATACTCTTTTGCGGTGTGTTTGCCGAGATCCGATGAATTGTGGATTTATGGTCAAATTATCTATGAATATTATTTGTGAATTCTCATATGCATGATTTGATATCTTTGCAATTCTCTTGAAATTATCGGTTTAGTTTGGCCTACTAGATTGGTTTTTCTTTCAATGGGAGAAGTGTTTAGCTTTGGGTTTTTTGCCTATTTTAGTGTTTCGAAGAAACGGAATATCAAATGGAGTCCAAATGGAATGAAACCTTCGGGAACGTGATTTTCTCACCGAACGTGATCTAGGAGACTTGGACCCTACTCCAAGAAGTGTCAGAGGCAGTCACGAGGGTGGAGGGCGCCCCCCCTGGGCGCGTCCCCTACCTCGTGGGCCCCCTGTTGCTCCACCGACGTACTCCTTCCTCCTATATATACCTACGTACCCCCAACAGATCAGAAAGGAGCCAAAAAACCTAATTCGACCGCCACAACCTTTTGTATCCACGAGATCCCATCTTGGGGCCTATTCCGGAGCTCCGCCGCAGGGGGCATCCACCATGGAGGGCTTCTACATCAACACCATAGCCCCTCCGATGAAGTGTGAGTAGTTTACTTCAGACCTTCGGGTCCATAGCTAGTAGCTAGATGGCTTCTTCTCTCTTTTTGGATCTCAATACAATGTTCTCCCCCTCTCTTGTGGAGATCTATTCGATGTAATCTTCTTTTTGTGGTGTGTTTGTTGAGACCGATGAATTGTGGGTTTATGATACAGTATTATCTATGGAAAATATTGAATCTTCTCTGAATTCTTTTATGTATGATTGAGTTATCTTTGCAAGTCTCTTCGAATTATCCTTTTTGGTTTGGCTAACTAGATTGGTAGTTCTTGCAATGGGAGAAGTGCTTAGCTTTGGGTTCAATCTTGCGGTGTCCTTACCCAGTGACAGAAACAGTTGCAAGGCACGTATTGTATTGTTTCCATCGAGGATAACAAGATGGGGTTTTTATCATATTGCATGAATTTATCCCTCTACATCATGTCATCTTGCTTAAGGCTTTACTCTATTTTTAACTTAATACTCTAGATGCATGCTGGATAGCGTTCGATGAGTGGAGTAATAGTAGTAGATGCAGAATTGTTTCGATCTACTTGTCTCGGACGTGATGCCTATATACATGATCTTTACCTAGATATGCTCATAACTATGCTCACTTCTGTCAATTGCTCAACAGTAATTTGTTCACCCACCGTCGAATATCTATGCTCTTGAGAGAAGCCACTAGTGAAACCTATGGCCCCCGGGTCTATTCTCATCATATCAATCTCTATCGCTTTATTTACTTCTTTGTTTTTACTTTGCCTTTTACTTTTCACTTTGCATCTATCTATCAAAAATACCAAAAATATTATTTATCATCTCTAACAGATCTCACTCTCGTAAGTGACCGTGAAGGGATTGACAACCCCTAATCGCGTTGGTTGCGAGTAGCTATCGTTTTGTGTAGGTACGAGGGACTTGTGCGTGGTCTCCTACTGGATTGATACCTTGGTTCTCAAAAACTGAGGGAAATACTTACGCTACTTTGCTGCATCATCCTCTCCTCTTCAGGGAAATCCAACGTAGTGCTCAAGAGGTAGCAAGAAGAATTTCTGGTGCCGTTGCCGGGGAGGCTCACACAAGCAAGTCAACAATACCAAGTACCCATCACAATCCCTATCTCTCGCATTACATTATTTGCCATTTGCCTCTCGTTTTCCTCTCCCCCACTTCACCCTTGTCGTTTTATTCGCCCTCTCTTTCCCAATCTTCTTCTCTTTTCCTTTTTCGTTTGCTTTCTTCCTCCTTGCTTCTGTTGCAGCTATGTCTGAAATTGGGGAGATTATCGTTGATATGGACAATAATGATAACACAGAAAATCTCGAGGCTTCGGCTGATGAACCTCCTATCTTGCATACTAAAAAGTTTCGAATCGGTAGTGGTAACATCATTGGCAAAGGTGTTATTCAAGATTTCTTTACTTGTGCCGGTGCTTTACCTTCCATGGGTTGTTTTATTATTCACAGAACTAGTAGTCTTGCGGATGCTATCGCTATGCTTGTGGTTGAACTTGAAAGACAATTTATGCATATGCATCCTTGCATACAGAGAATTTTCTTAGAATTCTCTAATATTGAGCACTCTTCTGTTAAGCACGCTGTTACTATCTTTTTGTCTCATGAATTTAGATTTATCTTAAGAGAAGCCAAAGAAATCTTTGCGCACTATAGGGTGGATGCCGGTCATCCACCCATAGAAGCGATCCTCTATGATCAAGAGGAAATTAGACGTTTTCAATCTTCAGACTATGTAGCTTTCAACGAAAACCTTAGAAAAAAGATTCCTATCAATGTCTTGGTTGATTGCATTAACGAGCTTAATAATGATTTTGCACTTAGAAATAATGAGCTAGGATACTCTCTCGGGTATAGGCTCACAAGATTTTGCCAAAAGAATGCTTTCAGTGATGAAATACTTGTGCACTATGAAGGGCCAAGGGAGGAACCCGTTCCTCCTGTGATTAATCTTGGGGATCTTTGTCCCACTCAATTTAGCCCTTTTGATTACTTTTGCTTGCCTCAAAGGAAGCTTGCTGCCGAACATAGAGAATATGAGATGAGCTTTCAAGATCTATCTTATTATTACGGCACCACCTAGATCTATCTTTGCTTTTATGCCTAGCTAGGGGCGTTAAACGATAGCGCTTGTTGGGAGGCAACGCAATTTTATTTTGTGTTTTTTGTTTTTGCTTCTGTTTAGGAATAAATAATCCATCTAGCCTCTGTTTGGATGTGGTTTTGTCTTTTAATTAGTGTTTGTGCCAAGTAGAACCTATAGGATAACCTACAATGATAGTTGATTTGATTCTGCTGAAAAACAGAAACTTTGCACGCACGAATATAATTTTGTTAAATCCCAGGAACGTGCTTTTGCGTTGATTCTTTTTTATGCGGTTCTATAAACAAATTGTACAGGACTTCCTATTTTGGTAGAATTTGTAGAGTTCCAGAAGTTTGCGTTAGTTACAGATTGCTACAGACTGTTCTGTTTTTGACAGATTCTGTTTTACTAGTGTTGTTTGCTTATTTTGTTGAATCTATCGCTAGTAAAATAGTTTATAATCCATAGAGAAGTTGGAATACAGTAGGTTTAACACCAATATAAATAAAGAATGAGTTCATTACAGTACCTTGAAGTAGTATTTTGTTTTCTTTCTCTAACGGAGCTCACGAGATTTCTGTTGAGTTTTGTGTTGTGAAGTTTTCAAGTTTTGGGTGAATTCTTTTGATGGATTATGGAACAAGGAGTGGCAAGAGCCTAAACTTGGGGATGCCCATGACACCCCCAAGATAATCCAAGGACACCAAAAAGTCAAAGCTTGGGGATGCCCCGTAAGGCATCCCCTCTTTCGTCCACTTCCATCGGTAATTTACTTGGAGCTATATTGTTATTCATCACATGATATGTGTTTTGCTTGGAGCGTCTTGTATTATTTGTGTCTTTTCTTGTTAGTTTACCACAATCATCCTTTCTGTACACACCTTTTGAGAGAGACATACATGAATTGGAATCTGTTAGAATTCTCTAAGTGCTTCACTTATATATTTTGAGCTTGATAGTTTTTTGCTCATAGTACTTCACTTATATCTTTTGAGAGTGATAATTTTTGCTATAGTGCTTCACTTATACCTTTTAGAGCATGGTGGTGGATTTGTTTTAAAGAAACTATTGAGCTCTCATGCTTCACTTAGATTATTTTGAGAGTCGTTAATAGCATGGTAATTTGCTTAATGTTAATATACTTGGTATTCAAGATATGTGAAACTTTCTTTTGAGTGAATTGAATACTGAGATAAGTTTGATGCTTGATAATTGTTTTGAGATATGGAGGTGATAATATCAAAGTCATGCTAGTTGGGTGATTATGAATTTGAGAAATTCTTGTGTTGAAGTTTGCAAGTCCTGTAGCATGCACGTATGGTTAAAGTTGTGTAACAAATTTGAAACATGAAGTGTACCTGGCTTGTGCATCCTTATGAGTGGCGGTCAGGGACGAGCGATGGTCTTTTCCTACCAATCTATCCCCTAGGAGCATGCGTGTAGTACTTGATTTTTGATGGCTTCTAAATTTTTGCAATAAGTATATGAGTTCTTTTGACTAATGTTGAGTCCACGGATTATACGCACTCTCACCTTTCCGCCTTTGCTAGCCTCTTCGGTACCGTGCATTGCCCTTTCTCACCTTGAGAGTTGGTGCAAACTTCGCTGATGCATCCAAACCCCGTGATACGATATGCTCTATCACACATAAACCTCCTTACATCTTCCTCAAAACAACCACCATACCTACCTATTATGGCATTTCCATAGCCATTCCGAGATATATTGCCATGCAACTTCCACCATCATCATCATGACATACATTACTTTTGTCATATTGCCATTGCATGATCATGTAGTTGACATCGTATTTGTGGCAAGGCCACCATGCATTATTTTTCATACATGTCACTCTTGATTCATTGCACCATCCCGGTACACTGCCGGAGGCATTCATATAGAGTCATATCTTGTTCTAAGTTTCGAGTTGTAATCATTATTAGAGCATTGCCCAAAAAAAGGCCAAAAGAAAAAAAGGAAAGGCCAAAAAAAAGAAAAGAAAAAAGGGCAATGCTACTATCTCTTTTTCCACACTTGTGCTTCAAAGTAGCACCTTGTTCTTCATGTAGTGAGTCTCATATATTGTGCTTCAAAGTAGCACCTTGTTCTTCATGTAGTGAGTCTCATAAGTTGTCTTTTTATACTAGTGGGAATCTTTCATTATAGAACTTGGCTTGTATATTCCTATGATGGGCTTCCTCAAATGCCCTAGGTCTTCATGAGCAAGTGAGTTGGATGCACACCCACTAGTTTTCTTCGGGATATCAAACGGAGTCCAAACGGAATGAAACCTTCGGGAACGTGATTTTCTCACCGAACGTGATCCAGGAGACTTGGACCCTACTCCAAGAAGTGCCAGAGGCAGTCACGAGGGTGGAGCCCCCCCCCCCCCCCCGACGTGCCCCCCTACCTCGTGGGCCTCCTATTGCTCCACCGACGTACTCCTTCCTCCTATATATACCTACGTACCCCCGACGGATCAGAAAGGAGCCAAAAAACCTAATTCCACCGTCGCAACCTTCTGTATCCACGAGATCCCATCTTGGGCCTGTTCCGGAGCTCCGCCGGAGGGGGCATCCACCACGGAGGGCTTCTACATCAACACCATAGCCCCTCTGATGATGTGTGAGTAGTTTACTTCAGACCTTCGGGTCCATAGCTAGTAGCTAGATGGCTTCTTCTCTATTTTTGGATCTCAATACAATGTTCTCCCCCTCTCTTGTGGAGATCTATTTGATGTAATCTTATTTTTACGGTGTGTTTGTTGAGACCGATGAATTGTGGGTTTATGATCCAGTATTATCTATGGAAAATATTTTAATCTTCTCTGAATTCTTTTATGTATGATTGAGTTATATTTGCAAGTCTCTTCGAATTATCCTTTTTGGTTTGGCCAACTAGATTGGTAGTTCTTTCAATGGGAGAAGTGCTTAGCTTTGGGTTCAATCTTGCGGTGTCCTTACCTAGTGACAGAAAGGGTTGCAAGGCACGTATTGTATTGTTGCCATCGAGGATAACAAGATGGTTTTTTTTATCATGTTGCATGAATTTATCCATCGACATCATGTCATCTTGCTTAAGACGTGATGCCTATATACATGATCATTACCTAGATATGCTCATAACTATGCTCACTTCTATCAATTGCTCAACAGTAATTTGTTCACCCACAGTAGAATATCTATGCTCTTGAGAGAAGCCACTAGTGAAACCTATGGCCCCCGGGTCTATTCTCATCATATCAATCTCTATCGCTTTATTTACTTGCTTTGTTTTTACTTTGCCTTTTACTTTTCACTTTGCATCTATCTATCAAAAATACCAAAAATATTATTTATCATCTCTATCAGATCTCACTCTCGTAAGTGACCGTGAAGGGATTGACAACCCCTAATCGCGTTGGTTGCGAGTAGCTATCGTTTTGTGTAGGTACGAGGGACTTGTGCGTGGTCTCCTACTGGATTGATACCTTGGTTCTCAAAAACTGAGGGAAATACTTACGCTACTTTGCTGCATCATCCTCTCCTCTTCAGGGAAATCCTACGCGGTGCTCAAGAGGTAGGACGCCTACAAGGCCGGGAAGGAGAACGCCGGCGTCTGGCCAGCACGCCCCGATGGCAGCATGTGAGACGTAGTTTAAGTTTGTAGTATTAGAGCAAATTACCAGTAGTACTTTAAGTTTGTAGTATTAACGTACAATGTCTCCTACGTATCTACTTTTCCAAACACTTTTGCCCTTGTTTTGGACTCTAACTTGCATGATTTGAATGAAACTAACCCGGACTGACGTTGTTTTCAGCAGAACTGCCATGATGTTGTTTTATGTGTAGAAAACAAAAGTTCTCAGAATGTCCTGAAAATCCTAGGAGGCACTTTTTGGAAAATATAAAAAATACTGGAGAAAGAATCAAGACCTGGGGGCCCACACCCTGTCCACGAGGGTGCCCCCCCCCCAGGGCGCGCCCCCTATCTCGTGGGCCCCCTGAGGCTCCGCCGACATCAACTCCAACTCCATATATTCTATCTCGCGGACAAAAAAATCAAAGAGAAAGTTTCATCGCGTTTTACGATACGGACCCGCCGCCAAGCCCTAATCTCTCTCAGGAGGACTGATCTGGAGTCCGTTTGGGGCTCCGGAGAGGGGGATTCGTCGACGTCGTCATCATCAACCATCCTCCATCACCAATTTCATGATGCTCGCCGCCGTGCGTGAGTAATTCCATCGTAGGCTTGCTAGACGGTGATGGGTTGGATGAGATTTACCATGTAATCAAGTTAGTTTTGTTAGGGTTTGATCCCTAGTATCCACTATGTTCTGAGATTGATGTTGCTATGACTTTGCTATGCTTAATGCTTGTCACTAGGGCCCGAGTGCCATGATTTCAGATCTGAACCTATTATGTTTTCATGAATATATGTGTGTTCTTGATCCTATCTTGCAAGTCTATAGTCACCTATTATGTGTTATGATCCGACAACCCCAAAGTGACAATAATCGTGATACTTCTCGTTGATGACCATAGTTTGAGGAGTTCATGTATTCACTATGTGCTAATGCTTTGTTCCGGTTCTCTATTAAAAGGAGGCCTTAATATCCCTTAGTTTCCGCTAGAACCCCGCTGCCATGGGAGGGTAGGACAAAAAATGTCATGCAAGTTCTTTTCCATAAGCACGTATGACTATTTACGTAATACATGCCTACATTACATTGATGAACTGGAGCTAGTTCTGTGTCACCCTATATTATAGCTATTACATGAGGAATCGCATCCGACATAATAATCTATCACTGATCCATTGCCTATGAGCTTTTCACATATTGTTCTTCGCTTATTTACTTTTCCGTTGCTATTGTTACAATCACTACAAAACCCAAAAGCATTACTTTTGCTACCGTTACCTTTATTATCATATTACTTTGCTACTAAATACTTTGCTGCAGATACTAAGTTATCCAGGTGTGGTTGAATTGACAACTCAACTGCTAATACTCAAGAATATTCTTTGGCTCCCCTTGTGTCGAATCAATAAATTTCGGTTGAATACTCTATCCTCAAAAGTTGTTGCGATCCCCTACACTTGTGGGTTATCAAGACTAATTTCTGGCGCCGTTGCCGGGGATCATAGCTCTATTCTCAGTGTCACTTGGGATTTATATCTGTTGATCACTATGAGGAACTTGAAAGACGAAAGAACCAAGATTTTTCCCTTAACTACGAGGGGAGGTAAGGAACTATCATCTAGCTCTGCACTAGATTCTCCTTCTCTTTTGAGTAAGCTTGCGACACCTAAACCTGTTACTGCTATGAATTCTAATATGTCGCATGTTATTGATGATGCTACTTCTGCTATGCATGATACTTATGATGAAACTACTTCTGTGCGTGATACTACTTTGCCATTAGGTGAATTTCTTGATAAACAACTTGCTAGGGCTAGAGAGAATGAAATTATTGAAGATGCTATTATTTATGATAGTGATGATGAAAGTTCTCCTAATGATTATGAATTGCCTGTTGTTCCTGAGGGTTATGTTATGAATGAAGAAGCTGCTAGAGCTATCTTTGCTTGCAATCATAGATATGATCTTAAGAAGTTATCAGCTAAATGGAAGCAACAGTATCTTAATGCTAGAATGATACCTGACCCTGCTTTTGCTACTTCACCTATCTGTGTTACTGATAAGGATTATGAATTCTTTGTTGATCCTAAGATTATTACTTTAGTTGAATCCGATCCTTTTTATGGCCTTGAATCTGAAACTGTTGTGGCACATCTTACCAAGTTGAATGATATAGCCACCCTGTTTACTCATGATGATAAATCTCGCTATTATTATATCCTTAAGATATTTCCATTCTCGTTAAAGGGTGATGCTAAGACTTGGTATAATTCTCTTTCTCCTGGTTGTGTGCGTAGTCCCCAGGATATGATTTATTACTTCTATGCAAAATATTTCCCTGCTCATAAGAAACAAGCAGCCTTGCGGGAAATATATAATTTTGTGCAAATCGAAGAAGAGAGTCTCCCACAAGCTTGTGGGAGGCTTCTCCTATTACTAAATGCTTTGCCTGATCATCCTCTCAAGAAAAATGAAATACTTGATATCTTTTATAATGGACTAACTGATGCTTCCAAGGACTACTTGGATAGTTGTGTTGGTTGTGTTTTCTGGGAAAGAACAGTCGATGAAGCTAAATTACTATTGAATAATATGTTGACTAATGAAAATAATTGGACTCTTCCTGAGCCAATTCCTGAGGCAATTCCTAAACCAATTGAGCCAACTCCTGAGCCTATTCCTAAACCCACTCCGAAGAAGAGAGGTGTTTTATTTCTCAGTCCTGAAGATATGCAAGAGGCAAAGAAATCAATGAAAGAAAAAGGTATTAAAGCTGAAGATGTTAAGAATTTACCACCTATTGAAGAAATACATGGTCTTAATATACCGCCTGTTGAAGAACCACATTGTCTTGATAACCCGACACAGGTAGTAAAGGTAAATTCTCTCTATAGATATGATAAAGTTGAAATCCCCTCTACTAAATTTCATAGCCCGTGCTTAGATGAATTTGATGACTTTATGGCTAGACAAGAAAGTTTTAATGCTTATGTTGGTAGAGAGTTAAAGAATAATGCTTTCGAGATAGGACGTGTGAGCGATAATATGGCTAGAGTTAAAGGTGAACTCAAACTCATTAGCAAATATGCTTCTATGGTTGCTACTCAAGCTGAGCAAGTACTTAAAGCTCAAAATGATTTGCTTGGTGAATTAAATAATAAAAATGACTTTGCTGTTAGAGTGGCTACTAGAAATGGTAGAATGACTCAGGAACCTTTGTATCCTGAAGGCCACCCTAAGAGAATCGAGCAAGATTCTCAGAGAAATAATTTAGAAGCACCTAGTTCTTCTAAAACGAAGAAAAAGAAAAACGATAGGACTTTGCATGCTTCTAGTGAACCTATTGTAGACGCACCTGAGAATCCCAATGATATTTCTATTTCTGATGCTGAAACACAATCAGGTGATGAACATGAACCTAGTGATAATGTTAATGATAATGTTCATGTTGATGCTCAACCTAGCAAAAACAATGAAGTAGAGATTGAACTTGCTGTTGATCTTGATAACCCACAATCAAAGAATCAATGTTATGATAAGAGAGATTTTGTTGCTAGGAAGCACGGTAGGGAAAGAGAACCATGGGTTCAGAAACCCATGCCCTTTCCTCCTAAGCCATCCAAGACAAAGGATGATGAGGATTTTGAGCGCTTTGCTGAAATGATTAGATCTATCTTCTTACGTATGCGCTTAACTGATATGCTTAAGGTAAACCCTTATGATAAATATATGAAGGATATCATTACAAATAAACGAAAGATATCGGAAGCTGAAATTTCCACCATGCTTGCTAATTACACTTTTAAAGGTGGAATACCAAAGAAACTTGGAGATCCGGGGGTACCAACTATACCATGCTCCATTAAAAGAAATTATGTTAGAACTGCTTTATGTCATCTTGGAGCCGGTGTTAGTGTTATGCCTCTCTCTTTATATCGTAGACTTGAATTGAATAAGTTGACACCTACAGGAATATCTTTGCAAATGGCTGATAAATCAACTGCTATACCTGTCGGTATTTGTGAGGATGTGCCTGTTGTGGTTGCAAATGTCACTATCTTAATGGACTTTGTTATTCTTAATATTCCCGAGGACGATAGTATGTCGATTATCCTTGGTAGACCATTTTTGAATATTGCAGGGGCTATTATTGATTGCAACAAAGGCAATCTCACTTTTCATGTTAATGGTAACGAGCATACGGTACACTTTCCGAGGAAACAATCTCAAGTTCATAGCATCAATTCTATTGGAAAAGTTCCAACTATCATTATTGGAGGTTTTGAATTTCCTCTCCCTACTGTCAAGAAAAAGTATGATATCCTTATTGTTGGGGATTTTCATATCCCCGTTGAGGTAACTTAGTGTTATTCAAAATTTCTCCGGTTCCGTGTTATTCGGAATGAGTTTGTTAACAAGACTTGATCAACCTTGTTAGTGGATTCATTTTGATGATCACGAGATGGATGAAACTAGAAGGCACAACCTTCTGTACCCTCTTTTTACTTTCTGTTATTTAGAATAAATAAAGCAAAAATAGCACTATCCGTCTATTTTCTGAATTATCCGTGCATTAAAAAATATCCCGAAAATAAAAGTGCTCCAAATGCCCTGCAAATTTAGTATGATTTTTATGGAATATTTGAGGATTTTAGGAACTGAAATCACTGCAAGAGGGGCAAGCACCAGGCCACGAGAGTGGAGGGCGCGCCACCTACCCTGGGCGCGCCCCCTGTCTCGTGGGCCCCTGGTGGCCCCGTGTCGGTGTCAAAACCGGTGGATCTCGGGTAGGGGGTCCCGAACTGTGCGTCTAGGCGGATGGTAACAGGAGACAAGGGACACGATGTTTTTACCCAGGTTCGGGCCCTCTCGATGGAGGTAAAACCCTACTCCTGCTTGATTAATATTGATGATCTGGGTAGTACAAGAGTAGATCTACCACGTGATCAAAGAGGCTAAACCCTAGAAGCTAGCATATGGTATGATTGTTGTTCGTCCTACGGATTAAAACCCTCCGGTTTATATGGACACCGGAGAGGGTTAGGGTTACACAGAGTTGGTTACAATGGTAGGAGATCTACATATCTGTATCGCCAAGCTTGCCTTCCATGCCAAGGAAAGTCCCATCCGGACACGGGACGAAGTCTTCAATCTTGTATCTTCATAGTCCGGGAGTCCGACCAACGGTGATAGTTCGGCAATCCGGACACCCCCTAATCCGGGACTCCCTCACCCCCTCCACTTATGCCAGCACCCACACACTCCATCTTATTCCCAAAAAAAATCCCCATACAGCTCAAGCACTAGTTCTAGCTCGTTTTGCTGCGATTTTCAATCTCCTTGCTCAAAGCTCCATTCACAAAACTGCTTTGGGAGATTGTTGCTTGGTATGTGACTCCTCCATTGGTCCAATTAGTTTTTGATCTAGTGTTTTATTCATTGCAATTTTTTGCTGCTTAGGTGACCATGTTCTTGAGCTTGCATGTTAAATTTATGAGGTCCCAAGTAATTCCAATGCATGATATAGGGTCTAGGCACTTCTAGGAGTAGTTGCTACCAATCTTGTTTAGTTTTATTCACTTTTATTTTGAGTTCTAAAATTTCAGAATTTTTTTAGAAAAAGAATTATGTCTAGGAGATTGTACCAAGGTGGTCCTTTGGTAAAGAAAGGACCCAGGATTGCTATACGTGAGCAAGATGTTGAATTACCGAGGGACGCGGATGTACGAGCTTGTGAGTGGACATCCGATGATTTCATGATCGAAGCAGGCTTTAAGGAGGAATTTGACGTGTATGTGCGTAATGCTGAGCTGGAAGACTTCTTACAAGATAAGTGTCCTCAGTACTATCAACTGACTGATTCCTTTGTGCGGAGGTTTAAATATAACTATACGCATAATTCTCCTAGTGTCCTATTTGATATTTATGATACATCTTATACCATGGACTTAGAGGATTTTACAACTGCTTGCAAACTTCCACAGTGGGGTAATATTAATGATCCCCATAAATCTGAATTTAGAGATTTCCTTGCTAGTATTACCGTGGGAGAATCCAGGGACATAGCACAAGCTACCATAGGGAGCATTCATTTTCCTCCTATACATTATTTCGCTCTCTTCATTGGTAGATGCATTAACGGTAAAGATGAAGCATGTCATATGTGTGTCCCTGATCTTTGTGTCCTCAAGAGTGCTGTGTTAGGTTATAAAGGTTATAACTTGGGGGCAATAGTTGCATGTAGGTTGCAGAATAATGGTAGAGCTGGAGATTTATTTGGAGGAATTTGTGCAACCCGTGTGGCTAATTTTCTTGGTATAGCCCCACGAGAGGGGGATATGATGTTACCTCCTGCTTATTTAGATTATGACGCTATGGTCAACCATCACTTTCTTAGGAGGAATGAAAAATTCCTCCAATATCGACTAATCTATGACAGACGCAACGTCGTCCATGTTACTCTTCATGCTCCTCTCCTTTTTGATTATCAGGCAAAAGGAAGATATGTTGTTACTAGGGAGGAAGCAGCTGAACACGAGGAGAGAGCGGAGTCCGCTCGCCAACATGTTGCAGCTCAGGAGGCAATTGCTGCTGCATCTCAGTACGACCCCAGGTACAACTACGGATATCAGCCAGGCGGTCCTTGGTATTAGACCAACTTAGGACAAAAGCCTAAGCTTGGGGGAGTACGTATTTCTCACCGACTTTACATTCATGTTCACACACTATTCTAGTCGTCGGTGCTCATTCTCTTTCATTGTATTATCCATGTTAGTTTAATTTCTTTTTCTCGCTTTCTTCTTGTGTGTTTGATAAACCTTGAGAAAAAACAAAAAAATTAGTTAGTTTAATTTCCGTGCTTGTAGTAGAATTAAAATGAAAATCCAAAAAGATTTCTCGTTCTTCTTCTTACTTGTTGGGAGCTTTCCCGTGTAAATAGTTTTATTTTCTTTTCTTTTCTTTGGGGGTCGAGAGTAGAAGACCATATGGAAAATGTTTAGTGTCTCTCATATGCATGATTGTTTATTTAACTTAGAGCCCATATTACCTTGTCTTCTCTCTCTTGATTTGAATGCTTGCAGATTCCAGCTTAGTCCAATGCACGTGCACTATTATTATTATACACGTCATTCGGTCGTGCAAGTGAACGGCAATAATGACGATATATGATGGACTGGTTGAGATGAGAAAAGCTGGTATGAACTCGACCTCTCTTGTTTTTGTAAATATGATGAATTCATCGTTCCTGATTCAGCTTATTATGAAGTAAACATATTTGCAATGACATTTAGAGATTATAGTTTTTTGTGCCATGCTTGATTAGCTATGATTTATAATGGTTTGCCTTGCGTGCCAACATGCTATTAGAATGATTATGATGTGGTATGATGGGATGGTATCCTCCTTTGAATGAATTGAGTGACTCGACTTGGCACTTGTTCACGCATGTAGTTGAAACAAATCAACATAGCCTTCATGATATTTATGCTCATGGTGGATTATATCCTACTCATGCTTGTACTCGGTGTGAATTAATTTTAATGCATGTTTATGAATATTGTCGCTCTCTCAGTTGGTCGCTTCCCAGTCTTTTTCTAGCCTTCACCTGTACTAAGCGGGAATACTGCTTGTGCATCCAAACTCATTAAACCCCAAAGTTATTCCATATGAGTCCACCATACCTTCCTATATGCGGTATTTACCTATCGTTCCAAGTAAATTTGTATATGCCAAACTCCAAACCTTCAAATGAAATTATGTTTTGTATGCTCGAGCAGCTCATGTTTAAACTAGGGCTGCCTATATCTTCCATGCTAGGTGGGTTATTCTCAAGAGGAGTGGACTCCGGTCCTCATTCACGAGAAAGGGCCGGTAACCGGGGTGCCCAGTCCCATGATCCAAAAAGATCAAAGCAAATCAAAATAATTAAACAAAACTCCCCCAGGGTTGTTGTTAGTTGGAGGCACTCGTTGTTTCGAGCAAGCCATGGGTTGATGCTTGTTGGTGGTTAGGGGAGTATAAACCTTTACCATTCTGTTTGGGAACTGCTTATAATGCATGTAGTATGGAAGATACAACTATCTCATAGTTGTTGCGTTGACAGCGAAAGTATGCCACTCAAAATGTTATTCAATCTCTATTTTAAAATCAAGCTCTGGCACCTCTACAAATCCCTGCTTCCCTCTGCGAAGGGCCTATCTATTTACTTTTATGTTGAGTCATCACCCTCTTATTAACAGGCACCCGCTGGAGACCACACTGTCATTTGCATTCATTACTATTGGTTTATATTGGGTATGACTTGACTGGATTTCTTTTACCATGAATTACAATTTTTAGTCAGTCCTTGATCTTTAAAGGTGCTCTGCATTTATGTTTTGCGGTCTCAGAAAGGGCTAGCGAGATACCATTTTGTTATATCATGTTATGATTGTTTTGAGGAAGTGTTGTCATCCGAGTTTTATTATTATGGCTCGCTAGCTGGTTATGCCAATTATATGAGTAATTGTGAGACCGATGTGTTATTATGAGTATGGTTAGTTCATAATAATTGCTGAAACCTGAATGCTGTCTTTGCATGTTTACAACAACAAGAGCAAACAGAGTTTGTAAAAGTTTTTCTTTATCACTTTCAGTTTATCAACTGAATTGCTTGAGGACAAGCAAAGGTTTAAGCTTGGGGGAGTTGATACGTCTCCAACGTATCTACTTTTCCAAACACTTTTGCCCTTTTTTGGACTCTAACTTGCATGATTTGAATGAAACTAACCCGGACTAATGTTGTTTTGAGCAGAACTGCCATGATGTTGTTTTATGTGTAGAAAACAAAAGTTCTCGGAATGTCCTGAAAATCCTCGGAGGCACGTTTTGGAAAATATATAAAATACTGGAGAAAGAATCAAGACCAGGGGGCCCACACCCTGTCCACGAGGGTGGGGGGCGCGCCCACACCCCCCTGGGCGCGTTCCCCTGTCTTGTGGGCCCCCTGAGGCTCCGCCGACCTCAACTCCAACTCCATATATTCCATCTCGCGGAGAAAAAATCAGAGAGAAACTTTCATCGCGTTTTACAATACGGAGCCGCCACCAAGCCCTAATATCTCTCGGGAGGGCTGATCTGGAGTCCGTTCGGGGCTTCGGAGAGGGGGGTTCGTCGCCGCCGTCATCATCAACCATCCTCCATCACCAATTTCATGATGCTCACCGCCGTGCGTGTGTAATTCCATCGTAGGCTTGCTGGACGGTGATGGGTTGGATGAGATTTACCATGTAATCAAGTTAGTTTTGTTAGGGTTTGATCCCTAGTATCCACTATGTTCTGAGATTGATGTTGCTATGACTTTGCTATGCTTAATTCTTGTCACTAGGGCCCAAGTGCCATGATTTCAGATATGAACCTATTATGTTTTCATGAATATATGTGTGTTCTGATCCTATCTTGCAAGTCTATAGTCACCTATTATGTGTTATGATCCGACAACCCCAAAGTGACAATAATCGGGATACTTCTCGGTGATGACCGTAGTTTGAGGAGTTCATGTATTCACTATGTGCTAATGCTTTGTTCCGGTTCTCTATTAAAAGGAGGCCTTAATATCCCTTAGTTTCTGCTAGAACCCTGCTGCCATGGGAGGGTAGGACAAAAGATGTCATGCAAGTTCTTTTCCATAAGCACGTATGACTATTTACGGAATACATGCCTACATTACATTGATGAACTGGAGCTAGTTCTGTGTCATCCTATGTTATAGCTATTACATGAGGAATCGCATCCGACATAATTATCCATCACTGATCCATTGCCTACGAGCTTTTCACATATTGTTCTTCGCTTATTTACTTTTTCGTTGCTATTGTTACAATCACTACAAAACTCAAAAACATTACTTTTGCTACCGTTATCTTTATTATCATATTACTTTGCTACTAAATACTTTGCTGCAGATACTAAGTTATCCAGGTGTGGTTGAATTGACAACTCAACTACTAATACTCAAGAATATTCTTTGGCTCCCCTTGTGTCGAATCAATAAATTTGGTTTGAATACTCTACCCTCGAAAGATGTTGCAATCCCTTACACTTGTGGGTTCTCAATTAGCATGTGTGACCGTGTGCGCTTTTTGCGTTAATCATTAGAAGATCACAAAACACACGGGTTTCTATGCCATACCCGTGTGCGTTTTTTGGCGTTAATTATCCATAAGTCTGTTACCTGTGCGATGGTTCCTAATAAACCAGGCGTACCATTGACCGAAAAAAAATGACTACATGTGTACATTTTTTGGAGACGGGAACTGCCAATTTTCTATTTCTTGCACACAAATATTTTACGCGCTTCGTCTCTGTTGTGTGTTCCCCCCGCCCAAGTTTCAAGTTTCGCAGTGAAATTTTCATTAGGCGCATTTTTTTGGAGACGGGAACTGCCAAATTTTTGTTTTCTCGCACACGAGTATTTTATGCGCTTCGTAGCCTTATGTGTTTCCCCCGCCCAAATTTCAAGTTTCACAGCGAAATTTTCATTAGGCGTGCGATTTCAGAATTTATTCCTCCAACCACATCCCCACCCATCAAATTTCCTCAGTATACCCCCCCCCACCCACTTCCCCCCCTGCCCCCCCCCCCCCCCCCCCCGCACCTCCCCCTACCGGCAGATCAAACCGCCGCCGCCGCAACCATAGCTTCAACCACGTCTACATTTTGCTCGGATCCAGTCAGGTAACCCACCGATCTCTATCATGGTCCCAGCCTGATTGCTTAAATGGTGCCTGCAAAACATCCTCATGCCTCCAAATCCCCACCATCCCTACCTCCAGAGCATTGCCGCGCAAGCCCAACCACATATCACGTGGAGGTCGAGGAGCTGATGGCGTTCCATGGCGCGATGGCCACTATGCGTGATGACCCGTAGGAGCCTCAGCCTCCGCCGACATGGTGCAGGCTCTGGCCCAGAAGAAGTACCCGGCGACTACCCCCCAGGACTTAACAGGTATGATCTGACCAGCTAAATCTTACCAATACCACTTGCAATGGCTATGTTTTGTACGGTTCATGTATTAAGCATGTTCATGTCTTGTTTATTTCAGTACTGCACACTTTGTGATGTTCAAGTATTAACTGTTCAGTTCAATTTCACCAATACCATCAACAAACTTTGCTACCATGCTACTCTCTGCAATGAAGATATTTTTGGTGGATGCTAACCCTGTTGTACTTAACATGCCTATCCATGTACTTACGCAGGGCCATAACGGGCGATGCTGTTGTTTGCTGTCGAGGTTAGCTACACCCCATGTCTTACAGTATTTTACATCATTTGTGCAATTGCAGTTTGGATTCTAACATTTCCTTGCTTCTTGTAGGTACACATGTCGGGGGCACTGATCCATGCTTCTACCCGGAGGAAGAGCTCGCCTCCGCCGCCGCTGACTTTGGGAGGGCTCTGGCCAAGATGAAGTGCCCCAGCAACTACCTCTCAGGACTTATCAAGTATGAACTCACTAGTTCAATCTTACCAATACCACTTGCCATTAATGGCTATGTTTTATACGGTCGATGTCTTAAGCATCTTGTAGTAAACATGTCTAACACGTTTTAGCTATTTTCCTTACCTATTTATAGACAATTGGGACATTATCTACTCTGGCAGCACCTGCCTTGTGATGTTTAACTCTGCCAATTGCATTTTTATTAGTACCGGTTTCAATGGCCATTAAGCCTGTTGTAATTAACAATTTTATACATTCTTAAACAGTTGTATTTAATGGCTACAAACTTACAAAACATGAATTAGGATGCTGTTAAGCCTGTTGCAATTAATAGTTGCATCCATTTTTAATCCATCCTTTGCTACCGTGTTACTCTTTCGCAATGAAGATATCACTACAGATGCTACCGTTTTATTATCATTTGCTATTTTTGGTGGATGTTAACCCTATTGTAGTTAACATTGGCTTTCCATGTACTTACATAGGGCTATAATGGGGGATGCTATTGTTTGCCGTCGAGGTTAGCTGCATCCCATGTCTGATACACCATCTATTCCTAAATTTAAGTATTTTTAGAGATTCCAATATAGACTACATAAGGACCAAAATGAGTGAATCTAGATTCTAATCTAAACTATATCTATAATTCTATATACATCCGTATGTAGTTCATATTGAAATCTCTAAAAATACTTGTACTTAGGAATGTAGGTAGTTGTATTTTACATCATTTGTGCAATCTCATTTAGCTTCGAACATTTACTGGTTGCTTGTAGGTATGTATATGAGCGGTACTAATCCACGCTTTGATCCCTTTTGCATATGGGGCAATGAGATATTCCTGAACAAGCGTCAAGTGAGGAAACTAAGAAATATTGTTAGGCGAAAGATACGGGTGATGGGAATTAAGCTCTTTATTTACACTTTGTCCCAGACATCAGTGAACTTTAGGATGGTAAGTAATATGTTGTGTTTTCCCCCTGCCCACAACAGGTTACTCTATTAGACCTCATGACCTGATATTTTTCTCTTTTCAATGGTTTCCGAAGCTATTTACTGATCATTACCTTCCAAACTACATGATCGGAGTGGAGGCAACTAAGGTTAAAGTATAGGACTATGCTAACCACCAGTCGACTGGTGGTTAGCAACAAATCCGCATGATCGATCCTTTCGCTCGTCCCGCTGCGTCGTTCCTCCCGCTTCCACTGATTTTTTTACTTCTCTCAAAAACCGTAGTAAATTGCTAGTGGTTTTTTCTGGTTTTTCGCTGCATAATATGAAAAGAAAATAAAAGTGCTTGAAAGAGGATTCGAACCAAGGTCTATGTAATAATTATCGAGCCTAATAACCAACTAAGCCACCTTTTGTTGTTGTCCATTGTAGAATTACAATGTTATTTGAACCTTTCTTATTTCTGCCATATCGAAAGAAAAAATAAAGTTTGGCTTGGTAACTTTGGCAATGACCAGCGTGATAACTATGGTCTGAGTAACATGATAACTATACCATGATAAGGCTGGTAACTACAGTACGAGAAAGTTAAAAGCATGTGAAAGTATGGTAATTTAACATAGAAATTACCGGTGAAATGTTTCAAAAACTTTTTCCCCTTGGATGAAAGACACCATGGTGTTTAAACGTAAAATATTAGTTATCAAGTCTGCGATGATACATCATCATGTTATTTACACGGAAATTATCGGGTGTATGTTTTTCAACAAAAAAGTTTCAGGTCAAAAGTTACAGTGGCGTTTGTATGGGAGTTATCAATTTTGTATGTTTCTATTACCATATTATTTACACAGAAATTAGCGGGGCATCATCCCCCTCGCCACAGTCGCCATATTACCAGGATCGGGTACATAAGTTATCAAGTCTGCGATGTGTGAGTTATCATGTTATTTGCATAAGAGTTATCGTGGTATGGTTCAACAACTCCTCCCACCCCTACCCCCACCGACAAAGTTACCAGGACTGGGTACATAATTTATCATGTCTATGATGTGTGATTTATCATGTTATTTGCATGGAAGTTACCGTGGTATCTTTCAACGACTCCCCCCACCCCTACCCCACCGACAAAGTTACCAGGACTGGGTACATAATTTATCATGTCTACGATGTATGAGTTATCATGTTATTTGCATAAAAGTTATCAAGACAGTGATGCATAAACTATCATCATATTTACACAGAAGTTATTGAGAGTATATTTCATCAAAACCCCTCCCTTCGGTGGAGGGAAAAGTTATCATGTTTGCGGTGTGTAAATTATTGGGGGTATATTTCAGCACCACTTCTCGCCAAAGTTACCAGGACCAGGGTGCATAAGTTATCGGGTCTCTGATGTCTGAGTTACCATGTTGTTCACATCAGAGCAACTGGGGATATTTCATCAACACCACTTCCCTCAAAGTTACCAGGATCGAGGTACATAAGTTTATCAGGTATGTGATGTGTGAGTTATCATGATATTCGCACAAAAATGACCTGGGATATTTCATCAACGCCTCCCTCCCGATCGTCAAAGTAATCAGTACCGAGTACATAAGTTATCAGGTATGTGATGTGTGAGTTACCATGCTATACACACACAAAAATTACCAACGGTATATTTCATCAACCTCCCCCACCAAAATTACCATGGTATCATCAACTCGAGACGAGTTGGTAAAATAATCTACTTAAGTGCGGAAAAGATCGGATATTGCATTCACTTTTGTGCAAACATAGAAAAGGAGACAGGTTAAAAAGCCTATTTGCTTTCATTTTTACAAAAAAGGAACGTAAGTGAGGTGGTTCGCTAGTGGGTTACCTTGTAAAAGTTACAAGGATCGAATCATGTTGGCACACCATTTTTTGACGAGAAAGATTAATGCGAGTTAACTACTCACCACGTGAAAATCGGGAATCAGAGAGATTTACGCGAGTTAATTATGCACCTGAGAATCGGGAGTCAGAGAGATTAAGGCGAGTTAGTTAAGCACCACCTGAAAATCGGGAATCAAAGAGATTAATAGAGTTAATTAGGCACCTGAAAATCGGGAGTCGCAGAGAGACATGCGTGCGCGCGATGAATATCTGACGGCTCGCAGGTCATGCGGATTTGTTGCAGATTATGGTTCAGCGACGCAGGAGGAAAGGAAAATCGGAGGGACCGACGGTCAAGGGAACTCGTACGAGCGGTGCATAAAAAAATGGTTCAACGACGCGGGAGGAAAAGAAAATCGCTCGATGGAACGCGACGTGGGAGAAAAAGAAAATGGCTCGATCAAATAGAATCGTCTGTGCCTGACGCTAACCACCAGTCGACTGGTGGTTAGATTTCTCGTATTTATTTTTCTGTGCGTGTCCACTGTCCATTAGCATTTAATTAGCAGCTACTAATTATATACATGCAGAAAAAACAAAATTGATGATGTCATCAAAGATTCTTCTCAATGCGAAAATTTAAAATATTTTGTAGCTCAAATCGTTGTCCGATTGAGAAACTATTTTCACATAAAAGATTCGTCGCGAGGAGACCTTCGAAACTAGATCCCATGTTGGTATGTTTCGACGATATTTTTTTTGGATCAAAAGTTACCACGCGTGTGCTACACGAGTTATCATGCGGTTGTATATAAGTTATCATGTTATTTATACAGAAATTACTGGGACATAAAAGATAGTTCTTGTAATTTCTCTTCACATGCACATGGATGCATGCATTAGAAGGGAAAAAAATGGATGTGTCCTTCATTCTACATATTTCAAAACTTTAGAATGTGTTATAGGTCAAAGCGTCGGAAGTTATCGTGACATTTGTACGAAAGTTATCGGAAGGGGTGTGTTTTCAAATTACTTTCTCCCCTCCCACCACCCCAGATCAAAGTTGTCGTGGTATTTATGCATAAGTTATCACGTATAAGGTGTGTATAGTACCAAGCTATTTACACGAAAGTTTCCGGGCGTGTTTTTAAACACCTTCCCACATCCCACACCCGTCGCCAAAGTTACTAAGACTAGGGTACAAAAGTTGTCAGGTTTGTGGTGTGTGAGTTACCGGAGGGGTATCATCACGCCCCCCCCCCCCCCCGGTCGGCAAAGTTACCAGGACTGAGCTACATAAGTTATCATGTCTGCAACGTGTGAGTTACCGTGGGTATATTTCATCACCCCCTTCCTCCCCCGCCCCCCAAAGCTACCAGGACCGAGGCACATAAGTTATCAGGTCTGCAACGTGTGAGTTATCATGTTATTCACACAAAAAGTTACCGGGGGTATATTTTATCAACCCACTCCCCCCTGCGGTCGTCGGAGTTACTAGGACTGGGGTCATAAGTTATCATGTCTGCGACGTGTGAGTGCACATAAGTTATCGCGTCAGCAATGTGTGAGTTATCATGCTATTCACACAAAAGTAACGGGGGGCTATTTAATCAACCCCCACTCCCCATGGCAAAGTTATCAGGACCGCGATACATAAGTTATTAGGTTTGTGATGTGTGAGTCACCAACTTAACATAACTTTCACACAAAAGTGACCAGGGGATATTTTATCAACCCCCCCCCCGGCGCCAAAGTTATCAGGACCGGGGTACATAAGTTATCAGGTTTCCGATGTGTGAGTTACCATGATATTGACACAAAAGTGACCTGGGGATATTTCACCACCCCCCCCCCCCCGCCCGCCAAAGTTATCAGGATCGGGGTACATAAGTTATCAGGTCTGTGATGTGTGAGTTACCATGTTGTACACAAAAAAAATCAATGATATATTTCATCACTCCCCCTCCCTCCAAGTCGCCAAAGTTACCATGGTGTCGTCAACTCGAGATGAGTTGGTAAAATAATCTACTTAAGTGCGGAAAAGATCAGACATCACATTAACTTTTGTGCAAACCTAGAAGGGAACGTAGGTGAGGTGGTTGGCTAGTAGAGTTGCCTCATAAAGTAATAAGGTGTACAAAGGATCGAAACATCTTATGCATATATAACCATACTAATAGAGTAGATGAGTCATCGAACTAGAAAACAATAAAAAAACAAATCCCAAAATGGTAAGAAAAAAGGCGAGCACCGGGAAACACAAGCTTAGTGTAGGGCATGTAGGTTACCTGCCACAGTTTTCTACCAGGAGGTAAGGGATCGCGCGCGCACCATGCGATTTAAAATTAACAGTGTCTCCTGCGTTCGTATCTATTGCGAGTTTCCGGTCGACTTGGAGTTAGCTTTCTCGTATTTACATAGAAAATATCGGATTACGTTTCAACATACATTTTTCACTGGGTCAAAAAGTAAGTTATACAGTCTACGATGTGTAAACTACTATGATATTTGCACATAATTTATCAGGATATGCTTGAACAAAAAATATTAGCGGGTAAAAGATTACCATAGTGTTTTTAGGCGTAAGTTATCTAGACTTTTAGCGCGTCTTCTAACTAGAAAAAAGGAAAGAAAATGTTCAAACAAGGGGAAAGAAATTTGGTTCACAAAGAAGAAAAGAAATAAAATATTTTTGTCACTGCATGTAAAAAAAATACCTAACTAATCATATAACAAAGATCTGGACCTTATTGACAAGAACTAATCAGGTGTGAGTTGGCTAGCTTGATGCATTTGTTGCATGAGGTCGTGGCTTCGATCCTCGTCCCCACGTAATTCTTTTTCTCGCCCCAGAAAATTGGATCAGTAAAAAAGGCGAGCGCCGGGATTACGCTGGCGAGCGCGTGAATTGCGGGATGGCAGTTCGATCGCGACGTGCTAGGAAGGTTTGCCGAAAAATCAGGAAAACAGATCGAGGTCCAGGCATGCGCATCGGACGGCGATGAGATCGTACGGATCTGTTGCGAAATTCCGGTCGACTGTAATTTAGCTTTATCGTAAAGTATATAATTCATACTACCATGATAATGCTCTAGAAGTCTTCCTGAAGGCGGTGAAGGATGGGCGGGCGATCGTCACAAGGGGTTGGACAAAAGTTGTTCGTGCCTATGGCATGCAGGAAGGCACATTATGGGCATTCCGCTTCTTCAACAACATCGGCAGTCAAAATGAAGACGGAGAAGCAACGAGGTGGTCACGAGGGTGGAGGGTGCGCCCAGGGAGAAGGGCGCGCCCCCCTACCTCATGGCCCCCTCAGAGGTCTCCTGACCTAATTCTTTCGCCCATATATACTATTATACCCCAAAACCATCAGGGGATCCATGAAAACCCTTTTCCACCGCCGCAACCTTCGGTACCAGTGAGTTCCCATCTAGGGGCCATTTTTGGCGTCCTTCCGGAGGGTGATTCGATCACGGAGGGCTTCTACATCAACACCATTGCCCTTCCGATGAAGCATGAGTAGTTTACCTTAGACCTACGGGTCCATAGCTAGTAGCTAGATGGCTTCTTCTCTCTCTTTGATTCTCAATACCATGTTCTCCTCGATGTTCTTGGAGATCTATTCGATGTAATACTCTTTTGCGGTGTGTTTGCCGAGATCCGATGAATTGTGGATTTATGGTCAAATTATCTATGAATATTATTTGTGAATTCTCATATGCATGATTTGATATCTTTGCAAGTCTCTTGAAATTATCGGTTTAGTTTGGCCTACTAGATTGGTTTTTCTTTCAATGGGAGAAGTGTTTAGCTTTGGGTTCAATCTTGCGGTGTCCTTTCCCAGTGACAGTAGGGGCAGCAAGGCACGTATTGTATTGTTGCCATCAAGGATAAAAAGATGGGGTTTTCATCATATTGCTTGAGTTAATTCCTCTACATCATGTCATCTTACTTAATGCGTTACTCTGTTCTTTATGAACTTAATACTCTAGATGCAGGCAGGAGTCGTCGATGTGTGGAGTAATAGTAGTAGATGCAGAATCGTTTCGGTCTACTTGACATGGACGTGATGCCTATGTTCATGATCATTGCCTTAGATATCGTCATAATTATGCGCTCTTCTATCAATTGCTCGGGAGTAATTTGTTTACCCACCGTATTATTTGCTATCTTGAGAGAAGCCACTAGTGATACCTATGGCCCCCGGGTCTCTTTTCCATTATATTAACTCACTTTTCCATCATATTAGTTTCCGATCTACTATTTTGCAATCTTTTACTTTCCGATCTATAAACCAGAAATACCAAAAATATTTACTTTACCGTTTATCTATCTCTATCAGATCTCACTTTTGCAAGTAACCTAAAGGGATTGACAACCCCTTTATCGTGTTGGGTGCAAGTTTGTCGATTGTTTGTGCAGGTATTCGGTGACTTGTGCGTTGTCTCCTACTGGATTGATACCTTGGTTCTCAAACTGAGGGAAATACTTACTCTACTTTGCTGGATCACCCTTTCCTCTTCAAGGGAAAAAACAACGCAAGCTCAAGAAGTAGCAAGGGCCGGCATGCTCGTCGTCCCATCGGCATGGCCAAACATTGTTGGGCGGTGCGTAGGATGCGTAGCTGGAAGTGTTCTCGTCTGCGCTCGCCAGCGCCACCACCGTGTCCAACCGCGTAGCGGCGTGAGCGCGAGCGGCCTCGTAGAGCACCTGCTACTTGGCAACAAATTTGTGGTTCATCGTGGACATGGCCTCCATGGCTTCCTCGCTCGTGCGCTCCCAGTAAATTTGGCCCTCTGCCAGCTGGTGCTAATCGAGAAGGAACGGGTTGTACCATTGCTCCTTCTACGACTGCCAGAAGCCGAAATAGGTGCCAGCACTTGCTACTCCTCCACCATGACGGCATTGAAGTGCGCATGCGCCTGCTCCATCGTCCAGCTGGCATACACCTGCTGCTGCTGCGGTGCGGAGTCCTCGTCGAAGCTAGTCTTCATTGTGTGGTCGTCGTCAAAGACCTCCAGAGAGCTGGCCGGCATGCCGGCCTCTATCCGCCTGGCACGACGTCTCTGCCACGCGGGGATGACCCACAACTATAAGGAATCAATCATAGTCCTTTCAATAGGAAAGAGTGTTGAACCCAAAGAGGGGCAGAAGTAATTAATAGGCAATTTTCAGCAAGGATTTCAATGCATGTGCTATAAGATAGTTTTGATAGATAGCTTGGTAGCAAAATAATTTGTAACAAGGTATCAAGTAATAATATAGCAAGGTACAACAAGTGTCCCAATCCTTAATTGTGCTAAAGACAAGTCGTTGGTACTTCTTATAATTAAAACGCTCTTGAGGACACACACGAATATCGCCAAGTTGCTTTCACCATGATTCATTAACTTGCGTTCATTGCCTTGATAAGTATTATGTGGGTAGGCCATAGCTAAGGTAATGTCCTTACTTGAACAGATATCCACTTATGATTATATTCTCCATGTAAGCATCCACAACTATAATAGAAGTAATTAAAATAAGTCTAATCATAGCATTAAACACGTGGATCCAAAATAGCCCCTTACGGAATAATTCGTAAACTGGGTTTTAGGTTTCTAAAACTCCTTCAGCCCATCATCTACAAACTAATTCCACATTGCCTTCCTTTAGTCCCAAACATGGTGAAGTGTCATGTAGTCAACGTTCACATAATACCACTAGAGAAAAAACAACACAAAGTAATATAAAAACATTGAACGGTAATCAACTTCACATGTTACCTGTAAAAGGACTTCTCCCATTCCTAAAAAACAAATAGAACTACCCACAACTCATCATATTGATCATGATTAGTGGGTATAAATATATGATTGCCAATCTAAATACAATAATTTTCACCAATTAAACCAATTAGCGTCAACTACAAGTTGTAGTCAACACTACTAGCACCCCTTAGGTACCAATCTGATATTTGATACAAAGATTGAATACAAAGGATGAACTAGTGTTTGGTGATGAGATGGTGCCGATGAAGATGATGATCCCACGATGAACGGGGTGTTGGTGATAATGAAGGCATCGATTTCCGCCTCCCAGAGTAAGTTTCCTTGCCAGGATCACGCCGGAGAGCAAAAATGTTCCGCCCAAGTTCCGTTCCTCCCCGCAGACAATGGGGAAACTCCCAAAACTTTCTATGATCTGTTCTAGGGAAAATGCGCATTTATGGCCAAAGGGCATCGCCAGGCGAGCCACCAGGCCCCCACATGGATAGGTGACGCGACGACCAGGTGGTAGGCCGTGCCACTTGTCCGTGTGGCTGGCTAGTGGGTCCCCTCGGGCATATCTTTGCTCCATAATTCCTCATATATTCCAAAATAACTCTCCAAATATCCACGCTTCATTTTGAGCTCTCAAGAATTGCTTTCTCTTCTATTGATATTTTAGGTCAAGAATTTTAGCTGTCAGCAATCCCTCTCTCTTTGTATAATGTGCATTTTAAGAGAGAAATGGTATTAGAATTGGACCATAATGTGAAGTATATCATTAAAATAAGATAAATTACAGTAGAAAATAATGATGTAAAATGGACGTATTAGGCGGTCGTAAAGGCGGCCACCTCATGCTTCTGCCCCGTTGAGAGGCTCTCCCACACAAGCATTTGCACTCGCGGTCATGGTGGATGTGGTGCACTGAAGGACGATGTTGAGCGGATGGATTGTGGTGTGGTGTGAGCTTGTTGTGACCGCCTTTAAATACTGGATGCTAATGAGGCCAAGCGTCTGGGTGCGTCAATACCCAGACACCAGAGTTGGTTCCTCGGCTGATGAGCATGTCTTAATGGCGGGGGACGAACGGATGGGCGTTGAATAGGCGTGGTAGATATTTATCCCATCCCGTCCCATAAACGTCTCTCCAGCATTTAATAGGCGCGGACATTGCATATGTGGCACGGGCGGCGCCCTCGGCCGACAAGATGCTTCAATTCCAGTGTGAATGAGAGGTCAAGTTCGCTCTGGGCCAGCGTCAATGTAGAGAAGCCGCTCTAGAGCGGCATGAATGTGGACAGATGGCTTCGGGCAGGGAATTAAGGGCTAGTGCATGGTAGAGGGTTTGGGTGGGCCAGGTTTGTCGAACACTTGCGTGGCAGCGGTCCAAACGCCCGCAAAGCCTTCCTTCTCCAGTATGCAGGAAAAATGACATCCACACTACCGAGCGGACCGATACAAGATAACGTTGGATGGCGAAACACGTACGGACGGTTGCAGGCCGGCGTTTAAGATGTCCTTAGTATTAAAGTATCTACAGCCGAATAGACAAAATCCGGCCCTGAAACGCCCACGAAAACTAGTCATTATTTTCTACAAACACAGATCCTATGAAGCCAAGCACTCACACCCTTCCTATATGAGCACCTTCGAAAGGCTGAGCCACCACATCATCTTTAGTTTGACAAAGTCGTCACAGACGCCTTTGTTGTTGAGAAAAACGTCTCTTCCCACTGAATGCACAATGCCGAAAGCCCTGATATAAGTCCAGAAAAATATGACCGCCAATGCCAAAATTAGGACTCAAACCCTGATAGATTGGTTCAACCATAAGAAACATAACCATCTGAACTATGCTCAATTCACGTATTATTACCTAGTCATTACTTTGTTATTACAAGTGGTAGCGGTCTTGGCAACCTAAACAAATGGTATTTGTTAGCATGGTAATAAGTAATTTCAACAATATATCCATGCAAGGATAAAGGACATCTCTAACATGGACCCACAAACCGCCCGTATCCGTTCATACGGAGTGGTCCGGACCCCGTAAGCCATCAAACATGATACTCCATCGGTCTGTGGCCGATCCAGACATTCAAATTTCCGCAAACAAAATTTACCATGCCATCAATCATCATCGATCACATCAAGACTGAAGCGAAGGAATGGATCTCCGCTAGGGCGAAACACTTGAGTTCTATCATGACCTGAGGGTAGGGTTCTTTTTTTCA
The DNA here is from genome assembly GCF_018294505.1 of Triticum aestivum. Classification (NCBI taxonomy): domain Eukaryota; kingdom Viridiplantae; phylum Streptophyta; class Magnoliopsida; order Poales; family Poaceae; genus Triticum; species Triticum aestivum. The sequence goes on from NC_057798.1 coordinate 91,541,006, forward strand.
TCTGTTGATTGAGGAGTGTTGAACATCGCTTAAAACCTTGTGAACTCTACTTTTTTATTAATGAGATGAGACAAAATCTTGCGTGCAAGCTTGTATGAATCTCTACACATACTAGCCATTGACGGGCCTGGATTCCTATCCAAAACAAAACGTCCCGGGCATGAATATTGTTCTCCGCTATGCTACAATAGCTAGCCTCAACTCTTGCGGCCTTGTTCCGTTCATGCAGACAAGGCACGGCAAAATTCGCTTTACGCTTACTTGAGTCCACCAGCGGCCCCATCAATCCTGTACTCCAAAAGTTACCTGGGTAGCTCGTTGATTGCCCATTTGACTCGCGTCTCCGGCCAAATAACCAACACGCCTCCGCCTCCGCGTGACAGCCACTAACTTCGGATTCGGCTTGACTTCTCAAAAAATAAGACCAATCCAAGAGCTAACCCTTGTTGGCATTTTTTCATAGGAGAAATTCCACAAGCACCACGCGTCCGAGCCGAGACTTGAGATCGGGTGGGCTGACAGCTACCCCAGCTGTCTAGCCAACGGGTCGACGCCCCTGCCTCAATTCGGCTTGACTTCTCACGGCGGGGTACGCATCAATCACCTGACCTCGCCCCTGCTCTACTGGTGGCCGATGTATGCATATGGATATTTCATCGAGTGAAAAAGGTTTATGTTGTCAGCTCTGCTTTATAACCATCTGGGGCGTGTTTGGTTGCTCGCATGAGGCCCAACCAGGCCCGCGCGGGAAGGGAATGGGCTGTTTGGTTGCCTGGTTTTTCTGTTGGACCTGCATAGCATGAAACTTAAAGCACCTCTGGGCCTGGCTCACTGGAAACCCAGGAATCGGCAGTTTCTCGCGAGCCAGACCGAGGCGAGCGCAAGCCGGTGGGCCCTTGCACGAGTGAAGACCGGAGGGATGCGAGGTGATTACCTGAGTTCTTCTTCAACCTCCATTAAGCTCCTCTCTAATCTCCTCCCTTTGATCTACACAACGATGCTTGAGTTCGAGGTAAGCTCTACACGAAAAAGATGCACCTCGATGCTACGGTTCCATTCAGGCGATCGGGTCGTAGTTTCGTCGGCTGTAAGTTCTTAATTTCGTCTTCCCGTTTGGAGCTATCCTGGATGAATCTTGTCAGATTCGTCGTGCACGATCGATCATTTGAAATTTCCTTTGACCAGCAGCCTAATCTCGTAGTTCCGCACAATATTCGTGTTGTAAGTTTTTGGTTTCGACGATGGATGTTGGGTGTATTTGAGGCGTGCATGTGTGTGCCTGCGTGGGAACAAGAAGACCATCAGAGAAGGAAAGGTGAGGGAAGAAGAGCAGGTAGAGGATGGGCGAGAGAGTACCTACCTTAGGTGGAGGAGAAGGTGCTGCTGCACTAGGGCCGGAGGAAGATCCATGGCGTCCCACTAGTGCGGCAGCACCTGTGGGGAAGGAGAGGCCTTCCTCTCCCGCCGCGCCGCTTGCGGTCGTGGGGACGGAGGCGACCTCTGTCGAGGCCCAGCCAGATCGATGGCGCTGGCGACCATGGCTATCGGATCCGGCGTCGCCATGGCCGACCTCCTCCCTCCTGTGCTTCCTGCTAGATCGCCATGGCCGCGGGCTCCTTTGTTCATGGCGTCCTGCTCCTTCCTCTGGTTTCGTAGCTTCATCTCCCCCTTCCTCTGCTAGTTCTTAACCATGTGTGCTAAGTGCAAGCGCTAGCTCTTAATCATACTCCATGCGGACAACCAAACATCGTGTAGTTGCATGCGCCGAGACAATGCAGGCAACCAAACAACGTGCCAAAGTTGATCTCCTAATGTAGGAAGTCCATATGCAGGCAACCAAACAACTCGCAGATGTCGCATATGAGGCTGTTTTTTTCGAACCAGGCTGAGTAGAGAAGTGTATACGATGCAGGCACTGTTGCACACGGCAACCAAACACGCCTCTGGATGCTTGATACACCGGCTCTCTTTTCGGATGATGAGAGTATATCTTTACCTACCTAGCCAGCTTGCATTCAGACACACTGACCGGCTGACTGACTAACTGGCACACCAATTTTGATCAGTTTGTTTCTTGTTGCCATTCTCGTGCTGCTGATGCTGAGGCTTGCTAGCTGAAGCACACACGTACATCTAGTAAATAAGTTTATGAAGACTTCCAGAAAATAGTGGGAATTTCACTCGATTCAGGTGCTCGCACTAGAAACATAGCATATTCGAAAAATGTGAGGTGGGTCAAGGACTGAAAGCGGACGGCGTCCGCATGTCCATGACCATCCGGGAGCAGAAAAATTAAACTAACACAATTATATTAAAGTAATAAAAATTAGTGCAGTTTTTGCTTCGCCGACTGTCACGAACACGTAGACGCCGTCCATTTGCATCCCTAGTGTTTGTAGTAGAAAGTAAAGAACGAGAGAGTTTGAATGAAAGATGATCCATTAGTCTTTATTGATGATAGAAGTAGGGTATTTATATCCAGACGGAAGTACACATGATGCTTAGCGGTCAAGTAAACACATAGTTACTTGAGAGCCAAGGAATTACATAGTTGCCTTGAGAACCAAGGAAATACATGGTTGCTTGAGAACCAAGCAACCTATCTAACAATTAACTTAATCCTAATTAGCTTAATTAATAAGCAACTATTCTATTCTTAACACTCCCCCTTGTACAACGCCTCTTCTTGGGTATATCCATCATCTTGACAAATTCTTTGAATAATCTTGAATGTCTTCTCCAAAAACCCTGTGGGAAAAATATAGGAGAATAGTGCAGATATGTTGCTAAAACTCCTTTAAACCCAGTGGGAAAAATAATAAGGAGAAAATGATGCAACATATAATGATTATTGTCTCTTGATAACTCATATGAGAAAAATCTTTGAAGAAGGAGAAAACTCATTGGTGAGTTTACAGAACAATTAATATGTCTTGAGTACTTTCTTTACAAACCTCGATAGGGAAAATAGAAAATATGACGTTTGATCTTTGATAAGATATTGCCTCATTAAAAACCATTATGAGAAACTTTGATAGAAAACTCATAAGGGAAAAGAGTGTGATATGATATGCCATTGAAAACTACTTTAAAACCCAGTGGGAAAAATATAAGGAGAAAGTGTATGACATATACGGGCACTTGTGTTTATATTGTCTTGTTAAAAGCCTTTATGAGAAACCATTAGGGAAAACTCATGAAGGGAAAAAGAGTACAATATATGCAATCTTAGGATTATTAATAGGTTATAGATTTGAGAAATTACTCCCCGTGAACTTTGCAAACCTGGAGAATGTGTAATACAAATTCCATTGATATGATCATGACATTATGAATAATCTGTAGGATTTTCAAAGTATGTTGTTTGCATATTGTTTCCTCACTTTCTATAATTCGCGAGGATAAGTAATTTTCGAGCAATGTACTTTACGATATTGCTCTTCATATAACCTATAGTTTTTCGAGTAACACAAGTGGTAGTGTCTTGATAAATCAAGTTATGTGATTCTGCTGAATCTCAACCATATGATTTTGAGTGTGGCTAATCATTCTGCTAAGCCATGCATATTTTGCAATGCTTTTAGGTAGAGAAATTATGTTAGAGTGATTAGTGGAAGTAGTCGTTAAAGTCTATTTAGATGACTTCCATGAGAAGACTATTCCAGTGAATTCAGTCACTGATATGGCATTGTTGGGATCAAATAAAGAGCCAATATCATTTCATCACATCATGGACATATCTTTGATTTTCCTGATGGAATTGCCCAAGATTTATTGTGGGCTTGAGATATAAGTTAATATTTCTTATATTGATCATGTACCTTTTGTTGGTATGATATATCCACATTAAACTTCTCATATATGTTTTGGATATATGTAGACTGATATGTATTCTTGAGAGAATGCTCATGTTGTAAGCTTAAGCTAAATTTGGTTGAATCCAAATTTTCCGTCTCGAGATGATTTTATGTATTTTTAGGTCCTTTAGAGACATTGATGATGAGGTCATCAATATACACTGAGGTGGTGAAAAGAAATCAAATATGAGATGCCTTTATTAAACATGTAACTAATCATCATTATGGAGTAATCCTTTTGAAGAAGGAACTCATTTAGTCTGTAGTACCATATGATTTCGGACTATTTCAAGTCATAGAGTGACTTATGAAGGTTTTACACGAAACTTGTTGCGATTTGCTTTTGGATTCAAAAGTATAAGCCCTTTAGGGACTTCAATAGAGATTTCCGAAGTGAGTGACTCATATGAGTATGTAGCCACTTCATTCATCAACTACATGGATAATATTATTATTTTTATTGCCAATGATATTTAGTATCGAAACATTATTCCACTCATACCAAGCGGGTATGTTACATCGTAATCGATGTCGGGTCTCTGCGTGAACCCTTTTGCTACAAGCCTCGCTTTCTCACCACCTCATTGACTTTGTCTATGAATGAGAAGCTTTTAGTATTCCGTAGGGATGATACTTATGAGGAGTAGGTATTATTGCGGTAAATACTACTCGTTTACAGAGCGAGTACTATTCTTCGTTACTTGCTTCCTTTTATGTGAACCAATATGAGTGCAAGAGGCACTCTACCATGGATTTTGGTTTAGGGCCCAAAAGATTTTAGCAATTTGAGAAGAAATATATGTCGACTTATGTAGTCTTTAGTTTATATGATTCTGATGGAATCATTGAAGTTTGTGGATAAAATATTTTTTCCTTTTTAACTCCTTGTGATTTCCTATAACAAATGGAGTCAAGGTGTTTCGATGTCCCGGCACCAAAAAATTTGTGCACATTTATGTCGGGCTTTGGATAATGAGCATCCAGTGAGGTGTCTTTCAACTTGATGTTGAATTACATTTACTGGTTAAGGTTTTGATTTCCTCTGTTTCCGCGGAAGCATATGAGAAGTTATATCTCGTGTTGTCAGATTTTCTCCCCCTCTTGATCTCATTTGGGGAGAAGAGTGGTTTGTCAAGGTACCTCCACTCTTCCTGACAATTTACTACAGGAATATAGAATTTAGTGACACCTTGTCATCAGTAAATGTCTGTGGCAGATTTGCAATGTGATGGAAATATATGATTCTCTAAACTTCTAGTTCAAATTCTTTGAGTACGTGGATATAAGGATTGAATGTCAATAACATTTCTAATTTATTTCTCGGCATTCTTTGTGGTACTTATCTCCCCCTAATGCCGGAGAATATCCTTATTGCTGATGCAATCAGCATATGAGCTATGAATAATTTTGATTGACGGATAAATTGTTATTCCTCACATAGATCCCTAATTTTCTGAGAGTGCCCATTGATGTACGCTGGAGTGGTGATACCGGTATGTAACCGAATTATCGCAGATGGGAAATACTTTATTGATTTCCACGTAGTTACTACAAGGGGAAAGTAGTATGATATGCAGTTGGTATGATTTAGATCATACTTACGGTGTGTAAGGCCGTATGTGTCCAGCAAGAGGCTGGTAAATCTACAATTCTTTAAAAATGGTCATGTAATTCATTTGACTATCTTTGATAAGAAATTTAGTTAAACCATTCTAAGTATGTACATAGGGTACTGAATGTAATCAGAAAGTTCTCGTGAAATAAGTTCAATAACATTGTCCACTCGAATGGGTTAATCCTTTGTTCAGGAGAATTTGCTCCTACTTTGATAAGTTAAGCAATTTATTCGGTAAGATCATGGTTGTGTGTGATAAGTGACACACTTAAAAACATTTTATGAATGTGTATATGTGTACCATGAAGTTTCTAAATTACCCCAGATAATGGTTCAACATTCCACATATATCTTTTGAATGTGTTCAAGAAAGAATAAGTGGCTCATTTAGAATTTTAAGGTGAGAGTGCCTTAAAACTGATTTCCCTATGACACATGTGGTGCACATAAAATCTAATGATTGGGAACATTTGTAACTTGATAAGTTGTGACCAACAGAATTGTCAATAATTCTCTAATTATCCCCAAACCAGGATGACTAATGTTATGCAACCAAATATTTCATTTATTAAGATTTAGAAAATTATTGTGTACGCAACAATATTGAGTATGAATTGAACCATACATTCAAATTTATCAAATATCATGTCCGAAAAATAGGATATCGGACATCGCACTACATGTAGTAGCACAAGTATAGGCTAAAGATATTTAATTTGGGAATAACTAGGAGATTACATGAGGTTTCCAACATTACTGAAAATTTAGTTACGCAAACATATCATTGGTGCAAAAGAATTCACCTTCCTTTTAATCCACTAGATTTTTGGTTCTCCTTCAGATGAAGATCTGAGAACAATCATTTACCAGAATATTTTTTGGTTGTGCGTTTGCAAATTTTCGAATTATCCCAATGAACTCATTTGCCTTTTTAATAATTATGTCGTGTGGTTTGACCATATGTTTGAGGGTTTGGTAATCATAGGGACAATATTTATATAACCACACATTTGACACACTTGAGAGTTGTCTTTTGATCATTTGACTGTCTATTAGCCTCCACTTTACTTCGAATTCCTCATTGTTCTATTTTGTGACCACTAACTTGCGTAGTATTCTCGGTACTAGCTAGAATCTCAAATAATGGGATAGCACCCGTTGGGTGAATTTGATGATTTTAAGAAATTCCATGTTTCTTGATCATAAAAATGGTAGTACCATCATAAGAGGATGCAAAGTGTATTAAGGACATATGAAAATATTTGATCACGAGATCTCAACTTGAAGTTGATAAAGTGACAGAATTGTGAGCTGTGATAGACTTAAGGTCTTGAAAAACGAATGGGTAATCATTCATGATGTGCTCAAGGCATCATGTTTATATTAAGGGAAATATTCAGCGTGAATAAAAATTCATCCATTATGTACTTAGTTTGAGAACTAAGTGAAGTTGGGACACATAAAATGCATATGAGCATTGTAACTTTAGAGTCACTGCCAAAAACATAGGCGTTGCATGTTTGACATTGGTTAGTCACTGTGAAAGTATAACCACAAAATGATGTGGACATTGCAAAAGTGTTGATACACTCAATCGTTGCCATAATTATGGGATCCATCTTGATGCATGGACAACACAAAAATTATAAATAGTGACATAGGCTTCACTGCCATGTATTTTACCAATGTAATAGAAGGTAATCATCAGGCTATGCAAATATTTGCATAATTTTCTATGATATTTTCAAGCAAAGTGGGGCTTGGATTAGCACAAGATTACCATTTCGGCATATATAATGACTGCACATGAATAATATTTACTATGAGAGTAAATCATTTTAGTGAACAACAACGAATGCTACAGAGGAGCATTTTTTTAGTATAGCTGATGCTTTATATACATATGTGTAGACCTCAATTTATATAGGATAATACTTTGAAGATAATCACCAATATGGTGTAGATCTCACAGTAATAGAAAACATAGTCTGACTTTTGTTAGTAGATGTTCATATCTCTATTACCTTATGTTATGCTATATTTAAGAAAAATCACTTTGAAGGTAATCATCTGTCGAAGTGACATGATGTAGACCTTGCAGTAATAGTGGATAGTCTGCAAAATTCGCAGTAGATGCCAGTATTACCTTATGATATCTTGAGGTAGTCACATCTAATATTAATATTTGGAAGAGCACTTCGAAGGTAGTCATCTTATCAAATGACAAGACGTAGACCTCACAGTAATGGTAGATAATCTGCAAATGGTGCAGTAGATGCCACCAATACCTTGTGGTTCACAAATAAATGCGGGTAATCGTATTGAGTATGACACTTCATAATTCATGTTTGAATTACAATTAGATTTGCAAGAAAAAGAAATCAATTGCAAAAATTATAGTTGTTCTCCTAAAACATATGCCTCAGAAAATATTTGTGGCAAAGACATATATAATATCTTAAATTCCAAAGGAACAAATGTAAGCAGAACATTCTTTTGCATTAGTACTACTGTGGCAATACATCCAAATGCAAAATTATATTCATAGCTTATGCAATAAATGAGGACTAAATGGTGTCATATGCCACAGTTGTTAGCTAAGGATCTAAATTAGCCAGAGGGCTTAAAATGCAGCAATACAAATCTGAGGATTTATACATAGGTAATTTCGTACACTGATGCATTTAAGGCTATAATCCAAAATCCTATAAACCTGAGTGCACCAGAATACTAATCAGCAAAGTACGTCAAGCCTGAGGGCCTAGTGTAGAAACGAAAGTACTAAAAATCTGATGATCATTCTATACTTGTTACTACTTGAAACATTATTTCAGAAATTCAGAGAATATATAGACGAGTAAAGTACAGTACAGCCTGTGGGCTGAACATGCATTAGAGGAACTAATATGTGAATATCAGTAAGCAGGAGTAGGAGGGTTGAATTGAAACTCGCCAAAAGGATAAGAGGCTTTTCTAATTTCTTCTCGGTGCGTGCGTCATGGTCATTGGTAACTACCACGGCCGCTGCTTGAAGATGGTGCTACGCCGGGCTGCGTGTGCCTGACGGCATTGCCGGCCGAAGGCCGTGGCCGCAGGTAGCGACGCTAGAGGGCGCCACAATGCCGGGCGCGCCGCCACACCGCGGACTGCCACCGCTGCTCGCATCTCCGTGCGCCGGAGGCCGTCATGTCTCCTGTAGTCTCCGGAAATCGAATCTAAATATCTAATGGAGCAAAGATCCATCCATTTCTTCATGCGCGGGAGCGGTTCTCTCACAAAGGCGTACATGCAAAAGTAATCAATAATTAGATCATTGATTTTGAATCACAAGAAGACAAGCAAATTACTACTAGTATTCTCCTGGCCGACTTCATGTCATGCAAAAAGAAATTGCTCTCGATTCTAGAGACACGATTAGCAGATTGCTGATGCTAATAAAAAAATCAATTAGCATTCTCCTGATTGATTTCTGCATGGAATGGATGTACGTTCGTCTTTTCCATGGATGGTGTGCTAGAAAAGCCGGCCGATGGCCAGGACCAAGTTGCATGCTGACTGTGACCCGGGGCATGGCAGAGGGCCACGCCGGGGTTGTCTTGTTCGCCTCGGTTGCCGTCAGTACGAGTGCGCCGCACTGAAGGCTGTACCGCCGCCGTAGTTGGTGCCGAGGACGCTGCCGTGCAACGGAGACCGACGCCGTGGGCTGCTGTTGCGCTGGCGCCGGGTGTGCAAGTCCGGCGCCGCTGCCTCTGCTTGTCATAGATAATTCGCCTCTGTTCTACTCTGTTTTAGCCTACCGCTTTAATGGAGAGCAAAGTGCATGATAACGTATTTGTAGTAGAAAGTAAAGAACAAGAGAGTTTGAATAAAAGATGATCCATTACTTTTTATTGATGATAGAAGTAGGGTATTTATACCCAGACGAAAGTACACATGATGCTTGGCGGTCAAGTAAACACATAGTTACTTGAGAGCCAAGGAATTACATAGTTGCCTTGAGAACCAAGCAACTTATCTAATAATTAACTTAATCCTAATTAGCTTAATTAATAAGCAACTATTCTATTCTTAACACCTAGGTCAAAGGGGCTGTTGAGTGCCTTCGCTGGCCACCTCTCTGCAGTCAGTCAGGCATCCATCACCAGGTCACTCACTCATGACACACCCGAATCTCAAACTTCTGGAAAACGATTCATCACACAAACCCATACGTATATTTGGCTCATAAACTGTTGCTTCAGTTAGGCTAACGAACATTTCCTTGCAGGGGCTAATAAACCTACGCGTGTGTTAATCCAACGCATATGGTTCATGGAGAAACACGCACACACTTGCTACGTGTACACCTAAAAGAAAATAATGAAACCGTTGCTTCTGAAACTGTCGAAAAGATTCGCTTCACTGCTGGCGACGTTATCTGCAACGCCTGGTGCGCGCGCCACCTGTTCGCCGGCCGGAGTGCCAAGTGGAGGAGGAGCCGCCATCAGGAGTGCCCGAGCAGCGCACTCAACTCCACACGTGGCACGCCGGCGGAAGAGGCCGCCGCAGCGGCGCAGCATCGTCGGATGAGCCATCACAGCAATGCTACTAGTACTTCAAGCGTCGACCGATCGAGTCATTCTCGGAAAGAAACACACAACGGATCGAGTCATTTCTCATTTCTCATCAGCTTTTCAACTGACCTGACGAAAATCTCGAGTGTCACGAGCAGAGACGGCAGTGTGATGAGTGATCCCGAGTAGCGCCAAGGCCAGCAGCTGAGGAGTTCCTCATCTCTGGAACTCTACAGGTTTGTTGAACAGTCAATAAGACACACATGGATTTCTGAGGCTGCTGTTACTTGGCTCTGTAAAATATCAGCACTTCACAGAACGCTGCTACTACTTCTACTCTTGATCTTTTGGTTTTCTCTCTTATCTTGGACGCCGATCAGTTGCTTTCACCATCTTTTACATGTGCAGCCTACGTTTGACATAGCGACGTCGGAACACAAACTGACCGCCATTTTTTCAAACTTCCACTGGTACTACATGCTGCGCTTCTGATCACCCATAGACAAAAGTATCACTTGACTAGGCTTTTGTACTCCAAATAAGAACAGTCGACAGTGACAAAACAAACAACTCTCCAACCATGTGTACCAAACCTAATTAAAGGTCATCACTAATTAAACGTGTGACATACCCTAGTTGGGCATGCATTCGGTACTGCAGATGGATCGATTTGGGGTGCACTGCAGCGCATACTAAAGGCACTGTCCCCTCGATCTTCTTCCCTAATGTAGGAACTTAATTAATACTCGGGATGTGATGCTACGGTTGGGTGGTCCTGATTAGCAAGTTGATTTTGATAGGGGTTGCTGATCATGTCAAGATTGGTAATAGGACATGTGAAGAATGCCTTGGTTAGTTGGTTGTTCCATGAAAGCCAAGCATATGGGTTTGGTGTCTGATTCTGCTCCAAATATCTAGCAGATGCTCTGCTTTGCACTTTTCCTTATCTTGCACCTTTTGGCTGCATTGATTGCGAGAAATGGTTCGAGCGCAGCACATGAATTCAGGACTACTGCATTACTAGAACATAAAAAGCGTGCGTTGCCGCGCCCGTCAATTATAAGGTAGAATGAAGGTAAAATATAAGATTTCAATAATACAATTACCTGAAAATAATTGGATGTTAGATTTCGGAAAATCTCTTCCAAAACTGCTTGGGTCAGTGATGTAGATCAAGGGAAAAAAATCTATGTTTTGTTCAAGCTAGAAAATATTCTGATTTCACTAAACTGTCGGTTCAAATGGGTCACACTAATGATGCATACATATTATCGTGGTGTTTACAAAGTTTCAGTTCAAAATTGAGCATACCGTGATACCACTTGCAGATCTACCATCTCTCCCGCCTTATGTGAGATAAGTTTCTATAGTGAGTTTGTATGAAAAATAAAATTAATAAAATCATAGACAATCCAGGCTTCAAGAATTTTCTCGGTTTGCAATGTGTTTTGAATTAAACGGCTCCAGCTTGTGCATGTGTACATGTGACTTCAGCTCACTTGCCGTGACTTTGTTATTCACTCAAAGAGTTATACCTCCTCGGACGCTCTATGAAACCAAAAACTCCTCACTATCATCTGTTCATGTTGGTTCCTGCGTACCACAATTAGGATATGAAATCAATACAACAAAACAGAAATTTTCATATAGCCTTCAAATGTGAAGATAAGAAAAACTTGCTAGAGAGATACCTTACAGGAACTCAGTTATGTTGCTGTCATAAATAATAATGCTTAGCATGAAGCTGGGGAGCATCTATTTCCATTCCTCCCATGCCTGTTTTTAAATAAAAATAAGAGCACGTTAGCAAGAAAAGAACCTTTCAAGTTTCAAGGATGCCGAATTAATCGGCAATGAAAAAACACACCCTCATATAAGGCTGGTAATAACTAATATGCTCTCATGAGTAAAGACGAGCTATAGTTACCACACTTGGCAAAGCTTAAGTACCAAAACAAACACATCCTCCAAAGCTACATCACTGCAGGCAGAGTAGAGCAGTATTTGCACACTTGTTTCGGCATACGGAGATTTTACCTCGACTGATGCAACCTTGAAATAGTGGACTGATCACAACCTAAATCTTTCCTGTAGAGCACGCGGTCCTTTTGGATTAAGGTAAAGTTATGATTTCCCTTGTAAACACTAAAACTGGTAGTACATAAAGCATGCATCAGAACTGGTAAGCAAATCTTGCCTTATCATACATAACAGAAACATTAGCAACGAGAATCGGTACAGAAGATGGAGATTGTCTCATAATCTTGGGGCTCTTGAACTGTTTTTGGTCATTGATCTCATGGGGCAGCCGAGAACGCTAGCTACTTGGTTGAGAGGAAACTCTCAGTAATGAACAAACAGTACCAAAGGAATGGAGGGGAACGCCAGCGGAGGACAGCAGCCAGCAGGGAATGGACGGCGACGACACGTGCTGCCGCCATGGAGCAGGACACGGCATGGGAAAGAAGGGATCCACCATAGGGAGGGGGGGGTGGTGCGGTGGAACAGTAGTAGAGGGCACCGACTCCCAGAGGTGCAGTATAATCTCGCCGCCGGGAGGAACAGAGGAGCAAAGGGCTGGCGAGAGACGAAGGAACGAAGGTGGGAAGGCTTTGCACGTTCCACTGGACCTCCTGGGCCTTTAACCTACACGGCCCGATTACCCACACAACGCGCAGCTCGTTCCGCGGAGCAGCGGCCGGCGAAACGGCTACTCAAGTGGATCAGACTGTTGAAAGGATTATTAATTAGCGCAAGAAACCTGTGGGATGACCGAGCTCAAATCTTGGAGGCTCGTGACAGTGATCCGACGATGGGGAGCTCCAAATCGCTGTGGTGGCTCATAGGTCACTGCGTTATACTGTTTTTTAATATTATGCGCTGCATGCTTGGATTTAAAGTATCATATGTAATATATTCCTAAAGAGAATCACAAATACCATTACGGTAACACAGCAAATATGGTTATTTTATACGCATCGATACCCCCCACAAGTTCTAAAAAACAATACGTACATGACTGCATATACTCAAAGATTTACGAGTATTTTAATCAGCATGCTGATGCTGAATTAGTACAAGAAGAGGTACAGAGTCTATCTGAAAGGAAATTTCTTGGAACATCCAGAAGTGCATCTGAAAAATAGTCACATAATTTTCTTTCTTTGACCGGCCTTGTATCTCAACGATTTTGGGGTGGCGTAGAGGCGCCAGATACATATACATCCGGACATCCCTGTCCCTTGTACACGACACATTCTCTTGCCTCATTTTCCATACAGAAACGTATGGGTCTATCCAGGTGGCATCTACTCCTACTCATCTCCATCTCATCTATACATTTTTTACCTTCTACTTGGTCTCCAACAAAAAAATTTACCACTATACAAAACCAATAGGCGAGGGTTGGGGCTCCGGTTGCTCCAGGTCCAGCTACCTCGTGGCGTGGAGTGTGTAGGGAGCGTGCGTGCACGTGGATTTAAGCTAGCACACGTCGACACGTCAGGCGTGACGTGGAGGGCAAGCTCATGGACGAAATGAGACTTCCGGTTACAACCTTCTCTCGTGGCCCACCAAGGCACTCAAACCCTGTGCTGATAGTCTTTTCAAATCCGTTCCAATTATGAGTGATGACATGATCCTCCAATCGAGCTCCAAAACTATTGTAGAAAAGTGTGCTATCATATTTAACTAGAAGAACATCCGTGCGTTGCAACGGGGCCACATTAACTTTAAGAGTTCAATATTACGTCATTTGCGACCTTTTTTACCATCAAATCCTCACACACACAGACACACACTCTCCCTCCCTCTTCCTCACTCTCTATCCCCCTCTCCCTCTCTCTCTCTCTCTAACACACACACATATCCATCTTATTGGGTACGGGATCATAATCCATCTATTTCACACATACACGCTAGTGCATAACAATATGGATTATGTGTATTATATTTGCCACCAGAACTGAGGGAATTAATTTCATGTAAATTGACCAGCCACAGCTCCAAGAATACGCGGACGAGGTGGCTCGGGTCGGCGTCGGCGCCGTCCAGCGCGGGCCACGGGCCCGCTTCCAAGTGCACGTGCAATGCACGTCTTCACAAATATTATAACCAGATGTGAGAAATCACATGCATAGAAAAGACATTCTGATAGCAATCCAAATACCATACTCAATTGAATACCTAACCTGGACAATACTCTTATTTCTATGCGCCAGAAAAAATGGAATAGCAAAGCTAAGTATGCCTACATACGCTCAAATTATATATAAGAATCTTGGGTGAACAATTGCAACAAAGCACTAAGCAGCGATAAATGTAAATAAAAAAATCCATTAACTATGCAGGCAGCAGGCTTGTTACAACATAGAGAGATAGGAAAATGTCGCCTCCAGTAATGTAGCGCAAAGGAGTGGAACGAAGTATGAATGAGCGGTTGTCTGTTCTTCTCCATGTACATGGATCAGCAGTAGAGGCCAAGTATATAAGTACTTGACCGAACTCCACTCTTCGTGTACGGAGAGCCATGTCACCTTCTCGCCGCTGCAGCATGGGAGGACGACTGCACGTGACCCTCCAGCTGGGGGATCCATGGTGGCTGACCGTCGAGCTCGAGGCAGAGAAGTTGAGGGCAGTAGTGGCGAGATCCATGCCGGCCAACCGGGCGAAGAGGAGGTCGCCGGGGAGGGACACATCGGCAAGATCCGGTCTCCACGCGACCTGAAGAGCAACAGTGATCTCCACAAGCTGTAGGCCGACGGCGTGCTCCATCCCCTGCGATGGGGTGACCATGGCGGTGGCCACAGCTCCTCATGCTCGCCTCGATCTCGGCGACACACCCTGAGTGTAGGAGACAGCAACGACCTCGACGAAATCATGGCCCCCATCCCGGAATGCAATCATGTCGCTCTAAATAAATGGATTCAATCATGTGACTCTAATTACTTCGAATTGTTATGTGCACACTAAGCGGGGTGCAGTTAGGAAAGAAAATGTTTTCTAATTAAAGTGATTGAGTGATTTAAGGTAAGGTTAATTAATTTAGAAGCGTCTTTAAAACCTTTTATTTGTTTTCTTAAAATCTATTATTTGTTTCCTAAAGAAATTTGCAATAATGGAAGGTATCGGTTGATTTGGATAAGTTAGTAAATTTAGATCCGTGATTGTGTGCACGTTTGGAAAGTGCTGATTTGTAAGGAAAGAGCTGAGGGGTAAATAAACCGGTGAATAAGAAACCAGCATCGAAAAAAATCTACGACGGTTAACCTACGAAAAAAACCGAACAAAAGTGGTGGGACGAAAAAAACCCTGGAAGCGAGACTACCAACTGCTCCATTAAAAATAGAAATTAATACGTTGATTTGTATCCATACTAAACAATTCGCGGCACAGCGTTAACAAGCCATGATCCCATCCGCTGGAAACTAGATCATGCATCTCTACTGAATATTCAACCAGCTCAACCTACCGGATGTAGTTTTTTGTTTTGTTTCTCCGCGGGGTGGTTGCCGTTTGTTGGCCATGGGCAACCTTTTTGCCCAGCAAAAGTAAGGAAGGCAAATGCATGGCTTGAAATATCTGGGGAAAAAATCCACTTAGGAAAATCTTGCAATAAGGGGCTGAGCCCAGAGCCCAGGCTGCCACTTGTGTCTTGTGAGCAACAAAGCATTGCGTACCTATGGCTATAAGGTTTGCCTCTTTCATGTCGAAGGTGCGGAAAAGCGGCCATTGCTAGGACATGTGTTGATTTTCGCCGACACCGATCATCGCTATCTATAAATTCGTGGGATAAATTCCCTTGTGCCCCTTAGACTAGAAAGTGTGTTTTCCCCGAGGAACCCTCTATTCTTTTGGTCAACGAATGACCTACCATGAGGTGGCACACCTAGCTTAGACCAACATTCACGTGCATAAATCATGTAGTTTCCTTTTGCGCGAGTTATGGGCCTGCCGTTTCGTGCGGATTTTCAGCCCAGCTCCGCCAAAATTCCTGCGGGTTACTCGAAAAAAATATGAAAAGCAACATCAAGCTTACTGAAATACTAGCTAGAAGGCAGTGTTGGACATCTTTCCCATCATGCTTCGTGGACAATCCATTGCAATGCATAAACTAATGGTGGGATAAATTTCTTGCCGCCCCTCACACTAGAAAGGACAGGTGTATAGCGGTTTTTTATGTGGCACGCCAAGCCTTGGCAGACATCCACATGCATAATTCCTATAGTTTCCTTTCACCCGAATAATCGGCATGCCTTTTCATGCGGTTTTTGGTTTAGCCCGCCAAAAAGCTTGTTGTAAATGTCTTGTTTCTGCCAGTTACTCCGGAAAAGGCAACATCACACTTCCTAAAGTAGCCAAAACGCGATTAATGTTGCAACATGCCTCCCATTATCATTGGTGGTATATCCATCACAATCTATTAATAAATGATGCGATGAATTCGCATAACTCCTGCCCCTTATACTAGAAAGTGGATCTCTTCCCGAGTAACCGTTAATTTCTTTTTTTCATTTGTAGAAAATGACCTGTGACGAGGTGGCCCACCATGCCGGGTTTTCGGCTTAGCCCCGCAAAAAAAAGTTGATATCTATGGACAAATAGAATGCATAACTAAAAAACAGAAAATAACATTTAACTTACTCAAGAAGCCAGCGGTTTAACTTCTCGACCAAGGAAGTTCAAAAAAAAAAGAACTTCTCGACCAAGGATATACAACTCCTCTCTTCTCCATTGTGACTTGCACTCGAGTGCGGCCTAGAGACATAAATAAGCAATTAAATAGAATTTACTTCGCATGATATTTAGATAGCAATAATAGTAATTTGTAGGATATTTCCTCCGTAAGCGATTTTATATTACTTTGCAAAGGGAGTATCATTTATCTCGATTTTTTGAAAAGGAGGATTACTCCCGGCCTCTGCATCAAGTGATGCACATAGCCATCTTTATTGCATTATTCAACTAGATCTTACAAGATAAATACATAGATCAATCAAAGCCACCTTCCTGGCAAAAACGGTTGCCCTACCTACAAGACTGATGATATGCTCTGACCGCGCACCACGCACACCAAGAAATCCGGTCGCCCCACCAAGCCGCCCGCCGGCTAGCCAGGAGCACCAACTGTTCGAGCAGACCGTTAGCATGCACCACATGCGCACGCTATAGAATCTGTTGCCACTTTCTTCCACAATCCCATCTTCAGGAGCAAGCAATGGACTTATCTTTGACATACCCTTATACCGTCGACACCAAGACGACGCCGAACAGCGCCTGACTCCTGCGCGCGCTCATCAAACAGTATCCAGCACAGTGACCCCGCTCCACCTTGACGGCAAGACTCATCATCGTCGATACTATACATGGCACGCCGCTCCACCTTGGTCACCACACGAGAAGCATTCTGAGACATGTGCCCAACCACCAAGCCAAGCACTTATCCCTCTAGCCGGTGTACAACCCCAAAGATGATGCCCCCATGGGGGTGACGACACATGAAACCTAGCAATCATCCAATCCAGAAAGCCCGAATATGGGGTTTCCCCTGGGGCACACAGGGAATGCGAATCGCCTCACCCCTCCAACAAGGTAACGATGCCTGCAGGCTCCACGATTGACGGTTCCGGCCAAGGCTGAACCAAGCTTTCGCTGGCAAATTCGTGGCCATCTCCGGTTGGACCACCAGATCGACCTCCATCATCCAGCACTCCCATGGGTGATGTCTGCCGTCGAGAAACCGCACGACCAGAGCCGCACCACCGCCCGAAACCGTCGCCCCGCCTTGGTGAGCCATCGACGGCGAAGGAGCCCTCGTCGTTGCGCCGCCGATGCCAGACGACGCACACATTCAGGACACCCACGCGGATCTCTACCGCAACTGCATCACGGAGCCCCGGAGGAGGAAGGACCTGCCGCCGCCAGCATCCCCCACGTGGGCTATGCCCCGTGAAGCTTTGGCAACAGCGAGGAGAGGGGCGGCGGCGGCTCCAAGCCCTAGACCGGATCAGGAGGGAGAAGATCAGGAGGAAGGGGGTCGAGGAGAGAGGTGGTGGCGGCACGAGGAGGGAGGAGATCGGGAGCCCAGGTCACTGTCTCATTTATCTCGATTGAGTAGTGTGCTTAGCAGGCCATAGTAATACTTCTGGAAGGGCAGGCTAATTACCGCGTTTAAGTACAATGAAAGAAAGAAAATGGGCAACACCCCGTGCGTGTACGATTAACCGAGACCGAGGTGACCTCTGCTTGAAACCAGCAAATCCTTGCTGTGTCCAAACCTCCCAGAGACGTAAACTTAACTAGTATCCAACCGTGTTTGACAACGGCCGGGAAGTGACGGTGCTGCCGAAAGCAAATCAATCAATAATCACTTTACAATTTCATTTACTCCATGATTAACATTGCAATGGTTTCTCGAAGAAAAAGATTAACATTGCAACGATTAGTGTTGAAGTCTTATTACGTAGGACATGCATGCTCCTTTCTTGGATCAATAGCTAAGCCAATAGCCATGCATGGTTCATTTCTCTATCGGTCGGTAGGGGGGCGTATCTTCAAATTCGTAGGCACGCAGGACATGATGATCTATCCATCTTGTCTTGTTCCCGCGCTAATAGACGACGATCGATGTGATGTTCCGCAGGAGGGTATCCATCTGCACAGCGTTAGTTAATCATGCAAATAGCGTAGCTCACGAGTGATCGGAATCATGGCAGCATTATATATTCTCTGATGGTGTCCTAAACCGGATATATGCAGGCAGACGTAGGACCCCGGCAGAAAGTACAAGAGATGATCGATCACACATACAAGTATGCAACTGGTCACACACCGATTCCCTACAACGACCGATCTGTCCCCTGCTGGACCGGACAAAAGTGTCTCGTCACTTTGATACTGATGGCTCGTGCCCTACGTCGAGCTAGTATTAATTATTAGAGCCATGCATAGCAAATTGTGTATTAATCATGACTGAATCCAAGTCTTAATCTTTGCATCTTGGGTGGCACTCGTACAGTGTTTCTTTTGTCAGGTCAGGGGACCCAGTTCACTCCAATCATGTAGCTGAAAGCAACATACATGGTTGGACGCACCTGGGCATCACGATCTAGCTAGCCACCGTGTCACAGCTGCTACTTGCTCGTACTACTATTATTACCTAGTAGTGACAAGTGGTAACCTAAACTAACTAATGGCGCCGATCAGCATGCATGGTAAAGAAAGAATTCAACAAACCCTGCAGTAGTCGCTGCATAGCACGCACCATGTGTACTCAGATTGGAGATTGGAGCACTTGTATTGTCGCCGAGTTGCCAGCAATTTAAAAGCAATTTTATTGACAAAAAAGCAGAAGATCCTTCTCGAGAAATGTATTACTGACAAGCGAGACAGCCGGGGAGGGCGATACGCGTACGACGCAGCTGGCTGTCCATGGCCAGCCCGCGCGCCCCGCGCAGGAGCCAGGTCCAGGGCCGGGGCCGCGGCCGAGGCGGTGCGCGGGCGGCGCGTCACATGCGCACACGCCGCAGCGGAGCGGACGGCACAGCGCAGGCCACGCCCGGGTCAAGCCGCAGCCGCCGCAAAGCGCCCCGGATGTGGTGTGAACGGAAAGCTACCGAGCCCAAAGCTGTGACGCCACCCAACCCGTGGCGACGGCGACGCGGACAGATGGATAAAGACGCCAACGCCCAGCCAAGCTAAGCCCATCCCCTGGCTCTCTTCCTCTACCGACCCAACAACTGGCGAGCGTGGCACAGAAAAAGTCACGGTAAAAAGATCCCGTTCTGCGCGCGCGAGGATGGACGGAATATGCCGTTTCTCTAGCGAGCATGTGCGCTGCACATTGCCCCTATCCACCACGGCAGCGCCGGTCGTGAGTCGGTCAGCTGGTGCGCCGCGCCCGGCCGGCGAGAGATGGGTCGGTTGATCGGGTTCGGGTGGCGGAGAGAAACGGGCTCGATTTCTTGCGCGTCGCGTCGAACGGAAAGCGGAAGCGCGTGGGAGCACGCACGGCCAGCTAGCGGGCAGCAAGTACTGGTGTAGCAAGTGGGGGAGGGCCCCGTTGTTTAACTACTCCAAGGTACGACGAGAAGCATTCGCGTTCCCATTTAGCCAATTAACCGCCGGGAAAGGATTTGATTAGGGTTTATCTTTTTCGCGCGCGCGGGCATGCAAGTGGGCTCGAGATGACGACGACGGCCAGGTGGCCCGTGGCCTCGGAACCGACGGATGATTGGGTACACGCATGCACGGAAACGGTTTGATTCCTGCGCGACAGCAACGGGCGATCGAGGCCCCATGCTTCTTGGTCCGCTTCGGAGGCCGCGCCACAACACAACTGATCACGCCCATCCAATTGCGCCAGCAATTTGTAAGAACGACCCGCACGGATGAAGAACAAAGATCAATCGAAGAAAACGGTGTGTTGAATGCTAAATTATCCCTAAAATGGCCACTAATCGCACGAGATTTCTATTCAAAATCTTCAACATGGAAACGATTAGGGTTTATTTCCGACGGAAATGATTAGGCTTTGAAGTGGAATCGAACACAAAGGTTTTGGTAACCCACTCGAATGGCTTCACACGGTTGTTCTATACCTCTACGGGTCACCGGTCGAAATACCATCCCGGCCACTTCTTGCTATATATTTAGTAAAATCTAACCCGCTGCCGGTACAAGGGAAGGGGTTGGAACAACAGCTCTGCCATGGCTTCGTGATTTGGAGCGTCAAAATCTTCAAGCAATTCCAGTTTATTTTGCTTGGTAAACATATCACGGGCCAGAGCCATCCCGACCAATTCTTGCTATATTTAAGAGAATCAAAGCTGCGACCTCTACAGGGAAGGGGATTGAACTACCGCTGTACCATGGCTTCGTGATTGTGCGCTTCGAAATTTTCAATCTGGGGGGGGGAGGGGGGGAGGAATTATTTCGGATTGGGAAACACGGTTACCCGACACAACACCGTCCGATAACCATGACCCCAGAATCAACCATGACATATACGATCAAACAACAATCGAATAAATAGAACAATTAGAAGGGGAATACTTCATTTCAATTAACACACAATCAGATTTATCAAACAAGTCGGTCTCGGTATAATCTCTCACCCTCCAATTCATCCCCTAATCACTAAACTGTATGATGGCAATCTGGTACCTATGTACAAACTACAGATGCCTCCTAGCAGTTTGATATCACACCCTAAGATTAATCAGCACTCCCTCGCTCACAGGCCATCATTATGCCTTGCACGCATCAACAACAAACACGCGACGATCCTCCTCGAATCATCGCCGCCTAATTAACCCAATCCTTAATCGAAAGTTAATGAAGCAACTAATCAATCCAAGAGCTAGCACCAACCAAATTAACCATCTATAGCTACCAGCAAACGGAGACGCTCCAGCCCATCGAAGAGATGGATGGGTTCAATCAGATCTTCCACATGTTGGAGTAGTCCATGGCCTCCAGATCGAGGTACGACCGCGACGACGGCATCAGGAACGAGGTGTCCGCGCCGGCGAGCGCCCCCGCGTCGAAGCCGAGCGAAGGGCTCAGCAGCGCCGACGAAGACGCCGCCTCCGGCTTGCAGTGCCTGCGGATCGCGGTCTGCTGGTCCCCCATGGCCTGGTAGGGTGAGTACCCGCCGCCGCCGTGGTTGCCGTTGGGCGTCGCCGCCGGCATGAAGAAGTAGTTGGGGCTCTGCATCTGCTGCTGCGGCACCGGTGGCTCCGTCTTGATGGAAAGGTGCTCCATGTCCGGCTCGAGCGGCACGGCGGCGCTGGAGGTGGAGCTCGAGGCGCCGGCGAAGTCGTCGGCGCCTGACGGGGAGTCCATGAGCATCGGCAGGTCGGCGTTGTTGAGCAGGTCGGGGTTGTTGAGGAAGTCGTCGACGTCGAGGAAGGCGTACGGGTCCTCCATGACCCCGACGGCCGCCGGCGCCATCGGGGGCGGCGCATTCTTCGCCGCTAAGTCCTTGTCGAACACCCGGCAAACAGCCCAATCGTTCTGCACGCACGCAACAGGCAAAGGTTGAGAAAACAACACGAGGAAAATAAGAAGCAAGAAACAAATCCGGAGCGCGACATGCGAGCGCGCGCCCGTGTGCGTGCGTGGTCCAGCCGGCAGCATCTCCGGACGCTCCGGCGGCTCGATCGATCGACCGATCGACACGGCCGGCCGGACCGCCGGCCGGAGACGGAAAAGCAAAATCGAATCTTGCGGGCGGCCGTACCTTGGCGGAGCGGGGGAGGCGGTGGGGCAGCTGGCCCTCGAGGCGGTACTCGTGCATGACGTACGGCGTCTTGTCGCCGCGGGGCGCGCGGCCGGTGTAGAAGACGAGCGTCTTCTTCATGCCGACGAGCACGGCGTCCCGGCCCTTGCCGCGGAAGATCTCCTTGTCCTTCCCCGTCGCCTTCCAGTACCCCTTCTCCGTGGCGCGGTTGGTGCGCGTCCCCGTCGGGTACTTGCGATCCTTGTGCACGAAGAAGTACCACTCCTTCTCCCCCATCTTCGCCTTCCCTGCACAAAACGAAGCGGCCGGCCATGAGCGAGCTGCAAATCAAATCAAAGAACGATCCTCTCGTCTCGAGGAGGAGTAGTAGTACTCACCGGGGAGATCCCACGGCTCCGTCTTGTTGAGGTCGACGTCGGCGATCACGAGGCAGGAGAAGGCGTTGTTGACGGCCTTGGGGGTGAGGTAGTGCGTGACCACCTCCTCGTCGGTGGGGTGGAACCGGAAGCCCGGCGGCAGCGACAGCCGCGGCTCCTCCACCTCCAGATCCATCACCGCCGTCACGTCCGACATCGCTTCGCCTTCTCGGATCTGCTACCTAGCTTGGCTTGCTTCGCTCAGGAAGAACTCGGGAGCTGAGGAGGAGGAAGAAGAGCTAGAGAGATATGGAGGGATGATTTTCTCTGATTGATCGAACGCTTTGGGCTTCAGAACACTGGAATGGAGCGGCGGGCTGGGGTGGTTTTATAGCTGCGGAATGGCGTGCGGGGGAAGCCAACCTGCGGCCGGACCGGAGCCGCGGGCTCGGCGAATTTCACTCACTTATTTACTGCACCTCGCTCCATGCTTAGCCACTAATTAATGGTGATTAATTGCTCCGCAGTAATCCAACGGCGGTGAATTAAAGCTCTTTACCATCCGGATGAGCATGTCCTAATGATTCGCTAATGATAGAGCATCCCAGATAAGAACTACAATCATCAAGCGCTAATACTAGGTTGCTAATGATACTGCTTCCAGATAAGCACTGTGTAATCATCTAGTGTAAATCGATCTCTCCAGCTAGTTTTTACTGTCAGACGGCATCGACGGACCGAGACGACTTGCTCATGATTATCTACAAGCGCGCGGAGAAAATTTCAACGGCCGAACCGGTTAGGTGGTTGGAAGTGATGGTGCCGGTGCTACGTACGCTCTGCTAGCTAGCTAGTACTCCACGTCAGTTTCTCCGCTGTTTTTGTGTGTGACCAAGAGCGATCGAGCGGCCGATGACTCGTCCCGGAATTCCCCTTCTACTGTGGCCGTGAAAGATACCAGTAACCACGAGCGAGGCCGTCCATACGCAGCCACACAAAAATCGGGAAAACGGCCGGCGAGTTCCGGCGCGAAAGCATGCCCGTCTGCGTTGTCGAATCGAGGGTTAAATCGCAAAGTGTCAAGATCCTTTTCTCACCGGGCCGGGCTCGATCGATCCTTGTCGTCTGTCACTGGCTGCCACGTACGTGCCACTACAGGACAGCGCGCGAAACGGCACGTGAAAATGCACTGTTTTACGCAGTGGGTAACCAGGCCTGGCTGATAAATCCGCGGAGTTATCGACGGGACAAAATTTCTAACGGAGACTGTGGAAGCGTTGCAGTAAAATCCAAACCAAATGCTTGACTGTGCGGAACAGTATATTCCAATTGCATTGCGCTCAGAGGAAATGCACGGCGAAACCGCTAAAATCACCAATTACTTAGCCACTAAGCACTAGCGGGTCGACGGTCCCATTGCGAAGAGGATAATCCCGCGGAATAATTACGAATACTTATGGAAATGTCGGGCATATGGACCTGGACGCGTATGGTGCTCGGGTCGGCCAGGATATACGCTTGTTTATGTGTGCAAAGACTAAATGTTTGAGTACATTAAATGCACTTGGGATTATTTTTCCCATCTCTTATAATCAATTTGATTGAGGTGCAGTGCGCGCCACGGAAAAATGCAGGCATGACGCGGCAAGGGCGCGAAATGCTTAGGTCAGGCGTTGGCTGCGCTGCCGTGGTTGGTCCAATCACAACTCCCGGGAGTACCTGAAAAAAATGTGGGTTTATTTCAGCAAATTGTGTCATGAATAAACTAGATACAGTTGCAACCCACGCAGTTTCCTTGACATTTCTTCGCCTGTCCATCAGCCAGCTAGCTGCTTTTTCCTGCAGATGAAATGTTATCCCATATCTGTGATGCATCCTAGATTGTCAGTACGAAATGGAAAGGGTCGTCTGAATTTCGCATGTGAAGTATTCAGCGTCGAAAATTCAGTACTAGTTCGTTGGCACACAAAATCCAGCAGTTTCCTTTCCTCGCACACATCATTTCAGAAACCAGTGGGTGGTTCAGAAAAACACCGAAGAAGATAATGCTGTGCATGTATGCAATCATCAGCTGATGATCGGTAATTAGCAAGCTCTTTTGCGGTTAACACTTCCATTTTTGCTCTGGGTTTGTTGCTGGAAGCTGCAGGACGGGGAATCTCGACCCACAAATGTACGGTGTTGGTGGACCGGTTCATCAGTCAGAGTCGGTGTCGCCACATTATCAGTTTCCGGAAGTAGACAAGTCTTCCTTATCATTCTTCGACAGCAACACTGTACCCGCTGCCGTCTCTGTAGATCACGGATATGGATTGAAATGAAAGTTTCGCTGGCATTAAATTCTCCCAACGTGACATAGAAAAACCCACATACTAGAATGCTGTGAGGAAGGAGGGGAGAGAGATTCTGTGGAAATGTTTTACTCCAAAGCCGGCCAATTTTAAAACGTGAGTATAGTATTGCCGTGGTCGGCCATGATCGCAGGATGGATGGATCGATTTGCTTGGTCCCAAAGGGCAGAAACGAAATGCGAATGCATGGCGGATGAAAAACCCTTGTCACCTAAGCATCTGCTGCTGATCTAGTGCGGCCCTTTTTGCTCGATTCTTCTCCCCTTTTTCGTGGCAAAAAGTAATGATATTTTGCCTGCCCCTTTTGCTCTTTTTGTCCAGGCATGGGCGTAGTGCTATTTGTGCGTGAAGGGTGCCAGGAAACTGGTGTGTTGGCTAGTGCTAGCATGGTAGTAGTATGCGCTACTGCTGGTATCCCGTAGGATATATTTCTGCCAGTGGCCTGCGGAAAGCGTTTTTCGGTTGAGTAGCTCCTGGAAAGATTTCGGTGAGTTGATCTTGATCCATTCCGTAGAAAGTAGCAACGGTCGTGGCCTTCCGTTGCGTGGCCGGTGTACGTGGGTCCCGTCCCGTCCTCGATTTGGACGGTGAGCGAGGGAGGAGGCACCGCCGTCACCCGGGGCCGGGTCCAGCTCGATCCTGTGCCGCAGCGACGTCTGTGATGGGATTCCGTCGACACGCACGCGGCTTCCAGCTCACTCCACCGTGCTGCTGTCTCGGCGCCGTCGCCGCCCTTGGCAGGTGCCAGGATCTCGGCAGCGCGCGCATCGCCGTCGCCCGGCGGGCCGTCATATGATAAGACGAATGTATCCTAATTAGGAAAGAGAAGGATGGCAAACGAAACGATGCGTAGATTTGGAGAAACTAGGAAGAGTATTGTCTACCAATCGCATTGGAGAAGTGTGTAAAAAAAAAGGCATCGGAGAAGTGATTTTATCCCAAGATTTTAATTGGGAGGGTTTGGAGTCTTGACACAAGACACTCGGACCGGACCGGACGGCTTTACCGGCGTTTAGAAACGTCCGGGCATTATTAAGGATGACATTATGAGGTTATTCTCACCTATCCAAGAACCTTCATATTTGGCCAACTTTCGATATGGCTTAATCCATAAATGTTACCTTATCCATCGTGGCCCTTTCTTGAGAAAAAAGGAGGAGAAAGGCATCACCGAGTATAGCGCTGGTAGTCTAATACACGCCATCGCAAAGATAAGTATCAAGATGTTTGCCGTATGGCTCGGGCCACATATGAACAACCTCATCTCGAGTGCCCAAAACGTGTTCAACAAGAGAAGCATACCCGACAAATGTGATGCACGTTAGAAACCTTGCACGAAGCCTCCTAAGAAACAAAACAGTCGGTGCGACGAGATTACGTTTCTTATCTTCTATAAAGGCGAGGGTTTTCGAGTGGATTCCGTGATTCGGTTGCTGCTTTGTTGTCCACGTGTTCCTCGAGGGTGCTCCTAAATTGTGTTTCCAGTCATCCTATTAAGCATGTTCGAGCCCTAAGACAAGGCATTGCCTTATCCCTGCAACTATTTTGTCCTAGCCATTGACACCTTGCAGCACAGTCTTGACTTGACTACTCGACTTGGGCTCCTCCACAAAATACGGTTCCCTCAAACCATATTTCAGATATCTCGCTATGTGGACGATGTAGCGGTTTATGTGGCACAAATAAAACAATATTCAAAACCTTGAAATGGTTTTTTTTGCATTGCTTCAGTGAGGAGAAGAGGCTACCAACCTTGACATGATCTCGTCCAATTCAAAAATTTCCTTAATTTGGAACTCACATATTTTTTGCTCGGTTGTCCCTATCCATTGTGGCCAAATCCAAAGTTTATCGACCATGCACACTTCTTCCACTTTGAAAATGATTCGCCTTCCTCAGTCGGTGTGGCAGCTAAAAAATGGATTTTCAGCATCTTGGGCATAAATGGTGATGGAACTCATGACTCGGGAAGGGATGAGCTTCACCACGGCCAGTCGGGCCTCACTTGTCAATCTTTTCATTAACCCACATGCAGTTTACCACCTTAAACCATTTGGGGTCCCTCCAAGTGTCCGACAAAAATGTCAACGATGTGGAGAGAGCTTTTCTTCGTGTCAATGTGATTTACCGATAATAACAAACATGGGGCAGCGTAGGTATAACGGAACTAGATGGGTGCACACAATACAAGGAGTTTACCCAAGTTCATGCCGTCGGGTAGAGGTAACACCTTACTTCCTACCTTTGTGAATAGTACTCATGGTTGGCTCGTATGAGAGCTAGGTTTTCATGGTGTTGTGTATAGAACGTACGTAGACACACTGACTGAGAAGGGCCTACCTCCCCTTATATAGGTGGATGAGGGGTAGGGTTACAAGAGCCTGAGTAAGTTTACAAGATAGCTATATAACTGTTTTGCGACTAAATCTACCTAAAATACATGTAATGCACTCCAAGTTTGATGATGTGCTCTTGTATTGTAGGTGGACTCAGAGTTGTTGAGTTGGCCCACCCTGTGGTATTGGGTTGGATTCGTCCTCCCTAACTATACCCATGGGCTATGGCGTCGTTAGTAGCCCCCAAGTCCTGCAGGATCTTGAATGTTGGGTGTCTTGTTGCCACTTTTGTCTTTTCAGCCCCTTCCCTTTGAACAAATTCCTCTATCAGCGACTCTCTGAGTGTGTTGTCTTGTCACTTGCAAGGAGGTTTGTAAGGACTCATCAATATCTTATAGAATGAGTAACAAAGCAAACAAGATTCACCCCGAGGGTGGGAATAGTGTGGCAAGTGAGCTAATAACAGGATAATTTTAGCGTATCTTGTCTTTTTTCCATTAATGGAGACTGGCTAGCAATCCAACGGGGGAATACCATAAGTTCTGACTAAAATCATAGCTGGTACCATAAATTCTGAATGAACCCTGGCTAACCGACGTCCCTCTGTGGGAATACTCTTGTTATCCACATAAGAACCAAGACTCGGACTGCGGTACTCGGTACCAAGTGAACTAGAGTCCTACTAGCGGAACACAGCCACCCCTTCACTCAGGTATATCGACATGAAAATATATGTTCTGATGACATTCTTCACCACCTTCAAAAGATATTACAACCATCATCGTATTCCTATTTCTTTTTTCGAATATAAAGTATTGCATCTTTTTCTCAATCCTATCACAAGAACTAGAGACAAGCATGTGTAACTAGCACATTGAACTGTCACACAACAATTCACTAATTGGAGTGTCGCACACGTCATCCCTGAAATAACGCTGGCACCGCCTGGCATACATGAATACTACAACACAAACATAACTAAACAATGGTTTACAGTGGAAGACACTATATCGTATATGGCATTATAGCATATTTAACTATAGTGGAAGACAACACTAGGGGCAACATGGACTTGGAGTGACACCACTCCATAGGGAACTGACTGAGAAACTCTCCTAGAAACAAATACTCTGACTTCAACCAGTGGAAGACAGCTCCTCGGCTGTTTCTAGCAAAAAAACATGTCAATGAGTATTTTGAAAGTACTTGCTAGATAACTAATTTATATATATATATATATATATATATATATATATATATATATATATATATATATAAGCAAAAACATTCATGGCATAAACACCACATAACTATAGCAGTTCTATCTATCATGGCATAACAAACTTTATCTAGTAGGTAACGACGAAGATAAAGCAAACATATATGAGTTTATAATATTTCAAGTCATTATCATGATCATTCCAAGATCATAACCAATCTCTCACGATCTTCAAGACTGAGAGTCCCATTTTTATTCGGCAGTACAACTAGCATATCAATGCATCACCTTCATTTCTCAACAACGCAAATCCTCTTTGTTCTACCCGCTCAACAATTCCTACCCAAGTTTTGTTGCCTGAATTGTTAATATTGGTTAATCAAGTTTGACAAGGACCAAATTGTGCGACTTATCTTGACTCATCCATGACCATGGACACAACTACTCGAATAGTTTTATACTCTACATAGGTTCTACAATGTACCCATTCGATGGACCACCTCACTATGTCCCATACGTCTGTATTCTCGTATGCTTCCCTCACCGATGGACTAGATTTACCTCACCAAGATCACCACTAAGTCACCCACTTTTTTCATGTTATTGATAACCCACAAGTATAGGGGGCCAACTGTAGCTTCTTTGATAAATAAGACTGTCGAACCCAATGAGGAGCTAATGGTAGAAATTTATATTCTCTTCAAGTTCTGTTGACCACCGATACAACTCTACGCCCACTTAAGGTTTACTTTACCTAGAACAAGTATGAAACTAGAACTACTTTGTAGGTGTAATGCTAGAACTACTTCGCAAGAATAAAACTAGGAGTACTTTGCGAGATAATAAAAATTAGTTTGTTTTAGTAGAGAGCTTTTGTAACACAAAGATAAAGATTGTCCATAGGCAATTGAATATAACACGACAGATACTTATCATATGCAATGAGGGAGAGGCATGAGGTAACATACTTTCCGTACTTGGATCACATGTTTTTATGATTGGAACTCTAGCAAACATCTACATCTACTAAAGATTATTAAGGTAAAACCCAACCATAGCATTAAGTAGCAAGTCCTCTTTACTCCCATACGCAACAACTGTTGGGTTTCGTAGTAATTTCAAAAATTTTCCTACGCGCACACAGGATCATGTGATGCATAGCAACGAGAGGAGAGTGTTGTCTACGTACCCAACGCAGACCGACTGCGGAAGCGATGACACGACGTAGAGGAAGTAGTCGTACGTCTTCACGATCCAACCGATCAAGTACCGAAACTACGGCACCTCCGAGTTCGAGCACACGTTCAGCTCGATGACGATCCCCGGACTCCGATCCAGCAAAGTGTCGGGGAAGAGTTCAGTCAGCACGACGGCGTGGTGACGATCTTGATGAACTACAGCAGCAGGGCTTCGCCTAAACTCCGCTACAGTATTATCGAGGAATATGGTGGCAGGGGGCACCGCACACGGCTAAGGAATCGATCACGAGGATCAACTTGTGTCAACTTGTGTGTTTAGAGGTGCCCCTGCCTCGTATATAAAGGAGGAGAGGGGGGAGGCTGGCCGGCCATAGAGGGAGGCGCAGGAGAGTCCTACTCCCTCTGGGAGTAGGATTCCTCCCCCAATCCTAGTCCAACTAGGATTCCTCGGAGGGGAAGGGAGAGAGGGGGGCCGGCCACCTTCTCCTAGTCCTAATAGGACTAGGGGAGGGGGAAGAGGCGCAGCCACCTTGGGCTGCCCCTTTCTCCTTTCCACTAAGGCCCATGAAGGCCCATATGGCTCCCGGGGGGTTCCGGTAACCTCCCGGTAACCCGGTAAAATCCCGATTTCACCCGGAACACTTCCGATGTCCAAACATAGGCTTCCAATATATCAATCTTTACGTCTCGACCATTTCGAGACTCCTCGTCATGTCCGTGATCACATCCGGGACTCCGAACAACCTTCGGTACATCAAAATGCATAAACTCATAATATAACTGTCATCGTAACCTTAAGCGTGCGGACCCTACGGGTTCGAGAACAATGTAGACATGACCGAGACATGTCTCTGGTCAATAACCAATAGCGGGACCTGGATGCCCATATTGGCTCCTACATATTCTACGAAGATCTTTATCGGTCAGACCGCATAACAACATACGTTGTTCCCTTTGTCATCGGTATGTTACTTGCCCGAGATTCGATCGTCGGTATCCAATACCTAGTTCAATCTCGTTACCGGCAAGTCTCTTTACTCGTTCCGTAATACATCATCTCACAACTAACATATTAGTTGTAATGCTTGCAAGGCTTATGTGATGTGTATTACCGAGAGGGCCCAGAGATACCTCTCCGACAATCGGAGTGACAAATCCTAATCTCGAAATACGCCAACCCAACATCGACCATTGGAGACACCTGTAGTACTCCTTTATAATCACCCATTTACGTTGTGACGTTTGGTAGTACCCAAAGTGTTCCTCCGGTAAACGGGAGTTGCATAATCTCATAGTCATAGGAACATGTATAAGTCATGAAGAAAGCAATAGCAACATACTAAACGATCAGGTGCTAAGCTAATGGAATGGGTCATGTCAATCAGATCATTCTACTAATGATGTGACCTCGTTAATCAAATAACAACTCATTGTTCATGGTCAGGAAACATAACCATCTTTGATTAACGAGCTAGTCAAGTAGAGGCATACTAGTGACACTCTGTTTGTCTATGTATTCACACATGTATTATGTTTCCGGTTAATACAATTCTAGCATGAATAATAAACATTTATCATGATATAAGGAAATAAATAATAACTTTATTATTGCCTCTAGGGCATATTTCCTTCAGTCTCCCACTTGCACTAGAGTCAATAATCTAGTTCACATCGCCATGTGATTTAACAGCAATAGTTCACATCACCATGTGATTAACACCCATAGTTCACATCGCTATGTGACCAACACCCAAAGGGTTTACTAGATTCAGTAATCTAGTTCACATCGCTATGTGATTAACACCCAAGGAGTACTAAGGTGTGATCATGTTTTGCTTGTGAGAGAATCTTAGTCAACGGGTATGTCATATACAGATCCGTAAGTATTTTGCGAATTCTATGTCTACAATGCTCTGCACGGAGCTACTCTAGCTAATTGCTCCCACTTTCAATATGTATCTAGATCAAGACTTAGAGTCATCTAGATTAGTGTCAAACTTGCATCGGCGTAACCTTTTACGACGAACCTTTTTCCATAATCGAGAAACATATCCTTATTCCACTAAGGACAATTTTGACCGCTCTCCAGTGATCTACTCCTAGATCACTATTGTACTCCCTTGCCAAACTCAGTGGTATGGCATACAATAGATCTGGTATACAGCATGGCATACTTTATAGAACCTATGACTGAGGCATAGGGAATGACTTTCATTCTCTTTCTATTTTCTGCCGTGGTCGGGCTTTGAGTCTTACTCAACTTAACACCTTGCAACACAGGCAAGAACTCCTTCTTTGACTGTTCCATTTTGAACTATTTCAAAAATTTATCAAGGTATGTATTCATTGAAAAATCTTATCAAGCGTCTTCATCTATCTATATAGATCTTGATGCTCAATGTGTAAGCAGCTTCACCAAGGTCTTTCTTTGAAAAACTTTTATTCAAGTATCCTTTCATGCTATCCAGAAATTCTATATCATTTCCAATCAGTAATATGTCATCCACATATAATATCAGAAATGCTACAGAGCTCCCACTCACTTTCTTGTAAATACAGGCTTCTCCAAAAGTCTGTATAAAACCAAATGCTTTGATCACACTATCAAAACGTTTATTCCAACTCCAAGAAGCTTGCACCAGTCCATAAATGGATCGCTGGAGCTTGCACACTTTGTTAGCTCCCTTTGGATCGACAAAACCTTCTGGTTGCATCATATACAACTCTTCTTCCAGAAATCCATTCAGGAATGCAGTTTTGACATCCATTTGCCAAATTTCATAATCATAAAATGCGGCAATTGCTAACATGATTCGGACGGACTTAAGCATCGCTACGGGTGAGAAGGTCTCATCGTAGTCAATTCCTTGAACTTGTCGAAAACCTTTTGCGACAAGTCGAGCTTTGTAGACAGTAACATTACCATCAGCGTCAGTCTTCTTCTTAAAGATCCATTTATTCTCAATCGCTTGCCGATCATCGGGCAAGTCAACCAAAGTCCATACTTTGTTCTCATACATGGATCCCATCTCAGATTTCATGGCTTCAAGCCACTTTGCGGAATCTGGGCTCACCATCGCTTCTTCATAGTTCGTAGGTTCATCATGATCTAGTAGCATGACCTCCAGAACAGGATTACCGTACCACTCTGGTGCGGATCTTACTCTGGTTGATCTACGAGGTTCAGTAGTATCTTGATCTGAAGTTTCATGATCATTATCATTGGCTTCCTCACTAACTGGTGTAGGTGTCACTGAAACAGTTTTCTGTGATGAACTACTTTCCAGTAAGGGAGCAGGTACAGTTACCTCGTCAAGTTCTACTTTCCTCCCACTCACTTCTTTCGAGAGAAACTCCTTCTCTAGA
Source organism: Triticum aestivum (assembly GCF_018294505.1). Classification (NCBI taxonomy): domain Eukaryota; kingdom Viridiplantae; phylum Streptophyta; class Magnoliopsida; order Poales; family Poaceae; genus Triticum; species Triticum aestivum. The sequence continues at coordinate 91,574,099 of NC_057798.1, forward strand.
AAGGATCCATTCTTAGCAACGAATGTTTGCCTTCGGATCTGTGATAGAAGGTGTACCCAACAGTTTCCTTTGGGTATCCTATGAAGACGCACTTCTCCGATTTGGGTTCGAGCTTATCAGGTTGAAACCTTTTTCACATAAGCATCGCAGCCCCAAACTTTAAGAAACAACAGCTTAGGTTTACTGCTAAACCATAGTTCATACAGTGTCGTCTCAACGGATTTAGATGGTGCCCTATTTTAAAACGTGAATGCAGCTGTCTCTAATGCATAACCCCAAAACGATAGTGGTAAAGAGATATCATAGATCGCACCATATCAAATAAAGTGCGGTTACGACGTTCGGACACACCATAACGATGTGGTGTTCCAGGTGGCGTGAGCTGTGAAACTATTCCACATTGTTTTAATTGAAGACCAAACTCGTAACTCAAATATTTGTCTCCGCGATCAGATCGCAGAAACTTTATTTTCTTGTTACGATGATTTTTCCACTTCACTCTGAAATTCTTTGAACCTTTCAACTATTTCAGACTTATGTTTCATCAAGTAGATATACCCATATCTGCTCAAATCATCTTGTGAAGGTCAGAAAACAACGATGCTTGCCACGAGCAACAGCACTCATTGGATCGCATACATCGGTATGTATTATTTCCAACAAGTCAGTAACTCGTTCCATTGTTCCGAAGAACGGAGTTTTAGTCATCTTGCCCAAAAGGCACGGTTCGCAAGCATCAAATGATTCATAACCAAGTGATTCCGAAAATCCATCTTTATGGAGTTTCTTCATGCGCTTTACACCGATATGACCCAAACGGCAGTGCCACAAATAAGTTGCACTATCATTATTAACTTTGCATCTTTTGGCATCAATATTATGAATATGTGTATCACTACGATCGAGATCCAATGAACCATTTTCATTGGGTGTGTAACCATATAAGGTTTTATTCATGTAAATAGAACAACAGTTTATTCTCTTACTTAAATGAATAACCGTATTGCAATAAACATGATCAAATCATATTCATGCTCAACGCAAACACCAAATAACATTTATTTAGGTTCAACACTAATCCCGAAAGAATAGGGAGTGTGCGATGATGATCATATCAATCTTGAAACTACTTTCAACACACATCATCACTTCACCCTTAACTAGTTTCTGTTTATTCTGCAACTCCCGTTTCGAGTTACTACTCTTAGCAACTGAACCAGTACCAAATACCGAGGGGTTGCTATAAACACTAGTAAAGCACACATCAAACACCTGTATATCAAATATACCCTTTTTCACTTTGCCATCCTTCTTATCCACCAAATATTTAGGGTAGTTCCGCTTCCAGTGACCATTTCCTTTGCAGTGTAAGCACTCAGTTTCAGGCTTTGGTTCAGCTTTGGGCTTCTTCGTGGGAGTGACAACTTGCTTGTCAATCTACTTGAAGTTCCCCTTTCTTTCCCTTTGCCCTTTTCTTGAAACTAGTGATCTTGTCAACCATCAACACTTGATGCTCTTTCTTGATTTCTACCTTCGTTGATTTCAACATCACGAAGAGCTCGGGAATCATTTTCATCATCCCTTGCATACTATAGTTCATCACGAAGTTCTACTAACTTGGTGATGGTGACTAGAGAATTCTGTCAATCACTATCTTATCTGGAAGATTAACTCCCACTTGATTCAAGCGATTGAAGTACCCAGACAATCTGAGCACATGCTCACTAGTTGAGCGATTCTCCTCCATCTTTTAGCTATAGAACTTGTTGGAGACTTCATATCTCTCAACTCGGGTATTTGCTTGAAATATTAACTTCAATTCCTGGAACATCTCATATGGTCCATGACGTTCAAAACGTCTTTGAAGTCCCGATTCTAAGCCGTTAAGCATGGTGCACTAAACTATCAAGTAGTCATCATATTGAGCTAGCCAGACGTTCATAACTTCTGCATCTGCTCCTGCAATAGGTCTGTCACCTAGCGGTGCATTAAGGACATAATTCTTCTGTGCAGCAATGAGGATTTAACCTCAGATCACGGATCAAATCCGCAACATTGCTACTAACATTTTTCAACACAATTTTCTCTAGGAACATATCAAAATAAACACAGGGAAGCAACAACGCGAGCTATTGATCTACAACATGATTTGCAAAATACTACCAGGACTAAGTTCATGATAAATTTAAGTTCAATTTAATCATATTACTTAAGAACTCCCACTTAGATAGACATCCCTCTAATCCTCTAAGTGATCACGTGATCCAAATCAACTAAACCATGTCCGATCATCACGTGAGATGGAGTAGTTTCATCGGTGAACATCATTATGTTGATCATATCTACTATATGATTCACGCTCGACCTTTCGGTCTCCGTGTTCCGAGGCCATATCTGCATATGCTAGGCTCGTCAAGTTTAACCTGAGTATTCTGCGTGCGCAACTGTTTTGCACCCGTTGTATTTGAACGTAGAGCCTATCACACCCGATCATCACGTGGTGTCTCAGCACGAAGAACTTTCGCAACGGTGCATACTCAGGGAGAACACTTCTTGATAATTTAGTGAGAGATCATCTTATAATGCTACCGTCAATCAAAGCAAGATAAGATGCATAAAAAGATAAACATCACATGCAATCAATATAAGTGATATGATATGGCCATCATCATCTTGTGCTTGTGATCTCCATCTCCGAAGCACCGTCATGATCACCATCGTCACCGGCGCGACACCTTGATCTCCATCGTAGCATCGTTGTCGTCTCGCCAATCTTATGCTTCCACGACTATCACTACCGTTTAGTAATAAAGTAAAGCATTACATCGCGATTGCATTGCATACAATAAAGCGACAACCATATGGCTCCTGCCAGTTGCCGATAACTCGGTTACAAAACATGATCATCTCATACAATAAAATTCAGCATCATGCCTTGACCATATCACATCACAACATGCCCTGCAAAAACAAGTTAGACGTCCTCTACTTTGTTGTTGCATGTTTTACGTGGCTGCTACGGGCTTAAGTAAGAACCAATCTCACCTACGCATCAAAACCACAACGATAGTTTGTCAAATAGACTCCGTTTTAACCTTCGCAAGGACCGGGCGTAGCCATACTTGGTTCAACTAAAGTTGGAGAGGCAGTCGCCCGCAAGCCATCTCTGTGCAAAGCACGTCGAGGGAACCGGTCTCGCGTAAGCGTACGCGTAAGGTTGGTCCGGGTCGTCTCGTCCAACAATACCGCCGAACCAAAGTATGACATGCTGGTAGGCAGTATGACTTGTATCGTCCACAACTCACTTGTGTTCTACTCGTGCATATAACATCAACATCAATAACCTAGGCTCTGATACCACTGTTGGGTTTCGTAGTAATTTCAAAAATTTTCCTACGCGCACACAGGATCATGTGATGCATAGCAACGAGAGGAGAGTGTTGTCTACGTACCCAACGCAGACCGACTGCGGAAGCGATGACACGACGTAGAGGAAGTAGTCGTACGTCTTCACGATCCAACCGATCAAGCACCGAAACTACGGCACCTCCGAGTTCGAGCACACGTTCAGCTCGATGACGATCCCCGGACTCCGATCCAGCAAAGTGTCGGGGAAGAGTTCCGTCAGCACGACGGCGTGGTGACGATCTTGATGAACTACAGCAGCAGGGCTTCGCCTAAACTCCGCTACAGTATTATCGAGGAATATGGTGGCAGGGGGCACCGCACACGGCTAAGGAATCGATCACGAGGATCAACTTGTGTCAACTTGTGTGTTTAGAGGTGCCCCTGCCTCCGTATATAAAGGAGGAGAGGGGGGAGGCTGGCCGGCCAAGAGGGAGGCGCAGGAGAGTCCTACTCCCTCTGGGAGTAGGATTCCTCCCCCAATCCTAGTCCAACTAGGATTCCTCGGAGGGGAAGGGAGAGAGGGGGGCCGGCCACCTTCTCCTAGTCCTAATAGGACTAGGGGAGGGGGAAGAGGCGCAGCCACCTTGGGCTGCCCCTTTCTCCTTTCCACTAAGGCCCATGAAGGCCCATATGGCTCCCGGGGGGTTCCGGTAACCTCCCGGTAACCCGGTAAAATCCCGATTTCACCCGGAACACTTCCGATGTCCAAACATAGGCTTCCAATATATCAATCTTTACGTCTCGACCATTTCGAGACTCCTCGTCATGTCCGTGATCACATCCGGGACTCCGAACAACCTTCGGTACATCAAAATGCATAAACTCATAATATAACTGTCATCGTAACCTTAAGCGTGCGGACCCTACGGGTTCGAGAACAATGTAGACATGACCGAGACATGTCTCTGGTCAATAACCAATAGCGGGACCTGGATGCCCATATTGGCTCCTACATATTCTACGAAGATCTTTATCGGTCAGACCGCATAACAACATACGTTGTTCCCTTTGTCATCGGTATGTTACTTGCCCGAGATTCGATCGTCGGTATCCAATACCTAGTTCAATCTCGTTACCGGCAAGTCTCTTTACTCGTTCCGTAATACATCATCTCACAACTAACATATTAGTTGTAATGCTTGCAAGGCTTATGTGATGTGTATTACCGAGAGGGCCCAGAGATACCTCTCCGACAATCGGAGTGACAAATCCTAATCTCGAAATACGCCAACCCAACATCGACCATTGGAGACACCTGTAGTACTCCTTTATAATCACCCATTTACGTTGTGACGTTTGGTAGTACCCAAAGTGTTCCTCCGGTAAACGGGAGTTGCATAATCTCATAGTCATAGGAACATGTATAAGTCATGAAGAAAGCAATAGCAACATACTAAACGATCAGGTGCTAAGCTAATGGAATGGGTCATGTCAATCAGAACATTCTACTAATGATGTGACCTCGTTAATCAAATAACAACTCATTGTTCATGGTTAGGAAACATAACCATCTTTGATTAACGAGCTAGTCAAGTAGAGGCATACTAGTGACACTCTGTTTGTCTATGTATTCACACATGTATTATGTTTCCAGAAAATACAATTCTAGCATGAATAATAAACATTTATCATGATTATAAGGAAATAAATAATAACTTTATTATTGCCTCTAGGGCATATTTCCTTCAACAACCCCCTTACTTGGGTATAAGCTTCTGCCACTCTCGCCACCCACTATAAGAAAATCATGAACATATTGCAAAACCGTAGAGGTAATCCCACATGCTTGCGCGACACGGAGGACACCATAGTACAACACTAATTTAACATACAAGTCATATCAATCACACCATACCATAATTAACCCGTTGGACAAATGAATCTACTCAAACATCATAGGATGGTAACACATCATGATAACAATATGTGGCATAAAGCACTATTTTATGTAGAGATTACAGCAGGGAGAAGAGGTATTACACCACTGCATAGATGGGGAGAGAGTTGGTGATTTTAGCGGCGAAGTTGTTGGTGTAGATCACCGTCACAATGGTTGCCCTGGCGGCGTTCCGGCGTAACCGGGAGAGAGGGGGAGAGAGACCCCCTCCTTATTCTTCTTCCTCCCCCCTTAGATGGAAGGAGAGTTTTCCCTCTGGTCCATGGCTGCCATGGATCCCGGAGGGTAGGAGCCCCTCCGATATTGGATCTCTCTCTCTCTCTCTCTCTCTCTCTCTCTCTCTCTCTCTCTCTCTCTTCTATTTCAGATTCCTGTTTTTTTGGACAAAAATCGTTTCTTAAATGTCAGCCCTTACGTTGATTCTTTTCCCCACACATATATTACAAAATAAATCTCCATAAATTTTTATTGTGTTTGGACCTCGGTTGATATGGATTTTATGCACAACAAAATACATGCAACAAACAGGAATTGACACTGGGCACTGGATCAATATGTAGTCCAAGAAAATCATATACATTGTTGCCAAAAGTATGTGAAAGTTGTAGAATATTGGCATGAAACAATAAAAAAATATAGATATGACATAAACGTATCAGTTACTAGCTTATTTTAACCATACTTTGAGATAGATAGGGTTGGAACTCATCACATTATCCTCGTGATGTAAAATATACCCCCAGGACTCTATTGAGCATTCAACTTAACAAGTCCAGTATCCCCATAGGTCAGCGAAGTCTAGACTTGCAAGGTCATAATTACCCCTCAATCTGCTTAAGGGAAAACATCTATAAAAACTAGATGAATTGGTGCACCATTGGTCGAAAGACTAACTGCAGAAAACCCTATAGGTAGACCGTAGACAGGTAACAACAGTGTGGGGGTTAGTGCGAAGCGCTACTGCTAACTAGCAGCAGCACGGGCATAAAACCTGTGCTGCATGATCGTAAGATACCGAAATGAACTTTCACTGCGGGGGAAAAGTCCTCCTATTTAATTCTCGTCTCAAGTTCTTTCCAGGGAAGCTGACCTTATAAGATAGAAGAAGCGTATAACTCAGGAGTTGTTCGGTTAAAAGGAGGGAAAGATGGCCCCTGGATCGTAAATGGGCAACGCTTGAAGATATACCTCATAGAAGAGCAAAACTAAGAATGGGAAGAAGAAGAGGCAAGTCTTCTCACGATCGAGCCGGCTGAAGCCCTCCAGAAGGAACATGTTGGAAATACGCCCTAGAGGCAATAATAAAGTGGTCATTATTATATTTCCTTAATCATGATAAAGGTTTATTATTCATGCTATAATTGTATTGATCGGAAACTTAAATACATGTGTGAATACATAAGCAAATACCAAATCCCTAGTAAGCCTCTACTAGATTAGCTCGTTGATCAAAAGATGGTTATGGTTTCCTAACCATAGACATGAGTTGTCATTTGATATGGGGATCACATCATTAGGAGAATGATGTGATGGACAAGACCCATCCGTTAGAATAGCATATCATCATTCAGTTTTTGCTACTCCTTTCTTAATCTCAAATACATATTCCTTCGACCAAGAGATCATGCAACTCCTGGATACCAGAGGAATACCTTGTGTGATATCAAACGTCACTTCATAACTGGGCGATCATAAAGGTGCTCTACAGGTATCTCCGAAGGTGTATGTTGAGTTGGCATAATCGAGATTGGGATTTGTCACTCCGTATGACAGAGAGGTATCTCTAGGCCCTCTCGGTAACACAACATCACAAGAAGCTTGCAAGCAAAGTGACTAAGGAGTTAGTTACAAGATGATGTATTGCGGAACGAGTAAAGAGACTTGTCGGTAATGAGATTGATCTAGGTATGGAGATCGAATCTCGGGCAAGTAACACACCGACAAATAAAGGGAACTACGTATGTTGTCATAAAGGTTCGACCAATAAAGATCTTCAGAGAATATGTAGGAACTAATATGGGCATCCAGGTCTCACTATTGGTTATTGACCGGAGAAGCGTCTCGGTCATGTCTACATCATTCTCGAACCCGTAGGGTCCGCACGCTTAACGTTCGTTGATGATATAGTACTATATGAGTTATGTATGTTGGTGACCGACTGTTATTTGGAGTCCCGGATGAGATCACGGACATGATGAGGAGCTCCGGGATGGTCTGGAGGTAAAGATTGATATATAGGATGATAGTATTTGGTCTCCGGAAGGGTATCAGAATGCACCGGAGTATTATCTGATCACCGGAAGGAGTTCCGGAAGGCCAAGTGACCTTATTAATTGGGCCAAATGGGCTAACGAGGGAGAGCACATCGACCCAAATGTGTTGGAAATATGCCCTAGAGGCAATAATGAATTAGTTATTATCATGTTTCCCTGTTCATGATAATCGTTTAATATCCATGCTAGAATTGTATTGATCGGAAACTCAAATATGTGTGTGGATACATAGACAACAACATGTCCCTAGTAAGCTTCTACCGGACTAGCTCATTGATCAAAGATGGCTATGGTTTCCTAGTCATAGACATGAGTTGTCACTTGATAAAGGGATCACATCATTAGGAGAATGATGTGATGGACTAGACCCAAACTATAAATGTAGCATATGATCGTCAAGTTTATTGCTATCATTTTTCTGCATGTCAAGTATGTGTTCCTATGACCATGAGATCATGCAACTCACTGACACCGGAGGAGTACCTTGTGTGTATCAAACGTCGTAACGAAACTAGGTGACTATAAAGGTGATCTACAGGTATCTTCGAGGGTGTCTGTTGAGTTGGCATGGATCAAGATTGGGATTTTTCACTCCGTATGACGGAGAGGTATCTCAGGGCCCACTCGGTAATACAACATCACAAGAAGCTTGCAAGCAATGTGAGTAATGATTAGCCACGGGATCTTGTATTACGGAACGAGTAAAGAGACTTGCCGGTAACGAGATTGAACTAGGTATGGAGATACCGACGATCGAATCTCAGGCAAGTAACATATCGATAGACAAAGGGAGCAACATAGGGGATTAGCAGACTAAGGCATAGCCTAGTGGTGGGAAGGGGCTGACGCCTTCCCACCCACCCAAGTTCAAGGCACAGTACTTGCAATTTGAGTTTGTTGCACCAATTATACTGTAGGGGGTTCCTTTACAGTCTTTTTGTCAAAAAAAAACATCATAGGGGATTAGCAGAATCCTTGACACTAAGGTTCGACCAATAAGATCTTCGTAGAATATGTAGGAACCAATATGGGCATCCAGGTCCCGCTATTCGTTATTGATCGTAGAGGTGTCTCAGTCATGTCTGCATAGTTCTCGAACCCGCAGGGTCTACACACTTAACGTTTGGTGACGATATAAGTATAGTTGAGTCATTATGGTGGTTACCCAAGGTTGTTCGGAGTACCGGGCATGACGAGGAATTCTAGAATGGTCCAGAGGTGAAGATTGATATATTGGATGAAGGGTATTGGAGTCCGGAATTGTTCCGGGGGTACCGGGTGATGACTAGTGTCATCGAAAGGGGTTTCGGGGGGCCCCGCCAAGTGTTGGGGGGCCCCATGGGCCAAGGGGAAGGGGCAAACCAGCCCACTAAGGTACCGAGCGGCCCCCTCACCCCATCTCGCATAACCAATAGGGTTGTCGGCACCCCCTAGGGCTTCCCACCACTTTGGCTTGGTGGCCAAGTCTCCTAGGGGGAAAACCCATCTAGGGTTTCCCTCTTGTGCTCGCCGCCCCTAGATTGGGTCTAGAAGTGCCCGTCCTCTCCTCCCTCCCCCTATATATAGAGAGGTAGAGAGAGGGCAGCCACACCCATATGCATCTATACATGCCACTGTGCTGCTCCTCCTCTCGCTCATAGCTATCTTCTTCTCCGAAGTGCTTAGCGAAGCTTTGCTGAGATTTCTCCACCACCACCATCACCATGCCGTCGTGCTGCCGGAGGACTTGAGCTACTACTTCACCATCACTTGCTGGAACAAGGAGGTGAATGCATCATCAAGCCGTACGTGTGTTGAACGTGGAGGTGCCGTCCATTCGGCATTAGGATCGGGAGTTCACGGGACGGATCGTGATTGGATTGCAAAGACGTTTGACTACATCAACCGCGTTTCTTAACGCTTCCGCTTAGCGATCTACAAGGGTATGTAGATGCAATCTCTCCTCTCATAGATGTTCATCTCCTAGATTGATATTGGTGAGGGTAGGAATTTTTTTGTTTCCCATGCAACATTCCCCAACAACATGGGGCTGGCGCGTCCCACCTCAAGGCCACCGACCCTAGGGAAGGAAAGGGGGTGCCTAAGGCAGACACCCTAGTGGCAGCCGTCGGCCCCCCTCCTGCCTTCTCCTTCGCTCCTTAGGAAGGAAAGGGGGTGCGCCTAGGGCAGTCACCAGCCCCCCTTTTGGCGCGCCTAGGGCTGCCTCACCCCTCCACATATATATATATATATATATATATATATATATATATATATATATATATATATATATATATATATATATATATATATATATATATATATATATGAGGAGGGGAGGGGGCGCCACATACCACAAATCCCCAAGCCATGTGCGGCGCCACCTCTCCCTCTAGTTCGTCCGCCGCTCTAAACCATTGTGCTTGGTGAAGCACTGCAGAAATAGTTTTCACCGTCACTGTCACCACGCCGTTGTGGTGTCGGCACTCATCTACTACTTCGCCTCTCTTGCTGGATCAAGAAGGTGAGGACGTCATCGAGCTAAACATGTGCTGAACGCGGATGTGCCGTGCGTTTGGTGCTTGATCGGTACTACTACTTCTTGAGCCAGCGTTGATTTTTCCCTTGAAGAGGAAATGATGATGCATCAAAGTAGATATAAGTATTTCCCTTAGTTAAGAACCAAGGTATCAGTCCAGTAGGAGGTACAAGCAAGTCCCCAATATATGCACCTGCACAAACTAATAAACACTTGCACACAACATGAAAAAGGGGTTGTCAATCCCTTCACGGTCACTTGCAAGAGTGAGATCTAATAGAGATATATATAAAAGATAATTAGAAGGCAAAATAAAGTAAATTTAAATAAATTGCAGCAAGGTATTTTTGGGTTTTAGGTTTTATAGATCTGAAAATATATGATGGAAACTAGACTCGGGGGCCATAGGTTTCACTAGAGGCTTCTCTCTCGAAGAAAACATACGATGGGTATTACTGTTGAGTAATTGATAGAAAACTGAGAAGTTATGACAATATCCAAGGCAATCACTGGTGCACATCGGTCCTAAACAAACGCTTTTTAACTTCTTTCCACGATGACATTTGGAACCGTCGCAAAGTGAGTGTGGGCGATAGGGGGGGGGGGGTCCTTCCCACGCGACCCAGAAACCGTCGGGGATAGGGAGCCTTGATGCATACAGTTGTCCCTATATAACCGTTTCTGATATCTTGAATATCCCAAACGCTTCACCCTTGCTACTTGTTTATGCTCGCATTGCCATCGCAGTCGGAGTTTTGTGGGTTTGCCTAATACCAGGCAGGTTCCAAGCACGGGAGTTTTCCAGGTAGATTCTAGGCACGGGAGTTTTATGATGCCTGGCACATCACAAACAGTTCATGATTATAAACCGTGTATGATAGGTAGACAATCACACACATTTAGTTTTTCCGCACCGTATGTGATAGTGTTTGACATCACACACGCTTTGCAAATGGTAATTGTGTGCATGTTTGCACACGTTTCCTCTATGTGAACCGTCTCGGATTATGGTGTATATCACAAACATTTGTATTTTACCAACCATGTGTGCCATAATGACCTGCACATCGTAATTTCGCCCTAATTTAATTGCTGTATTTAAAATTGTACCTAATTTAAACCTAAAAGTAGGCTATAGCTTTATTCATATCCATCAAGTTCAAACAACCAATGCATTATTTGATTCACAGGTACATATGTTTAAGAATTACGTAAGCACCAAATAACGAATAATGTACCAGGTTTCTATACTTGTACTATTACAGATGGTAAAGAAAGAGGCGACAGACATTCCAGTTGCTGAACAAGGTGAAGCGGAATGGCCCTATTGTGCTCTCCTAGATGTAGAAATTATCACGCGAGTTGCCTATTCCTACAAAGGTGCTCCACCACGTACCCGGTACCCGCGAATGCAGCAATCGTGCACCTAGGATTTTAGGGTATATTTGTTAACGTTGCCTTTACGTAACACTCATGTGTGCGAGACAGCGAGAGACCGACTACGTGCGTTTGCCTCTTCTCTTCGTATATGTACTCCACCGTTTGTCTGTTGTCCAAAAAATTATAATAACTACTAGCAATGTGCCAATGCGTTGCCACACGATCAAAGTATATTAATACATATTCACCGATTTGATAGAAAAAAAGTCTAATTTTGAAATACGTATATCACTAAAAATATGTTATGCTTCACTCAAAATATATTCCTTTGGCGGTTTTGATGTGATAAGGGAGGAATGTTGTTGGTTTCAAGATTCGAGGAGTGGTATATGTCTAATTTCTACTCTTACTAGCAAGATGCCCGTGCGTTGCATGGAACATCAAGATCTTGTGGGAGAAAATGATGAACGAGGGAAGGCCTTATCTGCAAATGTGGTGAGGAGTGCGGGTAAATTGCCATATTTTCCTTCCTATCTGTCAGATATGAATCGAACGACCTACATTGCAGGATGGCAGGCCCACCATCATCACCAACTCTGTTTTTTATCCCTACTCTTATAAAAAGCATATTCGGTGATGATCGTGTGCCTGCCATCCTGCAATATAGGTTGTTCGATCTATATCTGATGGATAGGAAGGAAACTATGGCAATTTTGCAAAAAGATACCCACACCGCTCTCCATATTTGCAAATAAGGCCTTCCCTCGTTCATCCTTTTCCCACACAAGATAAACTACTCATACAAATGCATCCTGATGTTCCGTTCAATGCATGGGCATCTTGCTAGTTGTTGCAAAGAGCCCATGTGTGTGTGAGAGAGAGGGAGAGTGGAGGAGGACGAAATGCATGTGTGACAAAGATACAGAGAGTGTGTGTACGAGAGGTATCAGCTTAAAATGAGGCGATAATGTGTGTGTGCACGATCGAGAGGGCGTGTTTCAAGAAGGGAAGAAAAATCTACATAGATACAAGGAGAGGGAGAGAGACATGTATGCGATAGTGGAAGCACGAGCATGCGCGTGTATAAACCTATCTAGAAGCTAGTCGATAAATGTTTGTGAGAGAAATATGAGACGGGGTGCAAAAGCGAGTGTTTTGTGTGTGAGATAGAGAGACGGTAGTCGGGAAGGGGAGTGGAAGCAGGAGTTGTCTCTGTGTGTGTGTGTCTGAGAGAGAGAGAGAGAGAGAGAGAGAGGGGGGGTGGTTGTCTGATCGGTAAACAAATGAATAATGTCGGTCTGGAATGCAGACGAAAAGGATACCACAACAAATGTTGTGTCTATAGGAGAGAGAGAGTAATTTTAGTGGTATGAGTCATATCTAGAGACATATAGGGTGTGTGAGAGAATCCCATAGAGAGAAAGACAAAGTGAAAGACGAGTGGAGACTGTTGTGTGGCGGTGAAAAAGAAAGCTTAGGTACCGAGTGATACCAGAGAACAGTAGAGACGTGAGAGATAATGAAAACCGTGTAATGTATAATGATAGGGAGAGTGTGACACTACTCAAGGGAGACGTCGAGAGACCATGTTTGCGAGGATAGGAGAAACATGAAGTGATCGTGCGGGTGAGCTGGAGAAAATTGAGTGATAGCTACATGAATGAGCATGCATGTGAGAGAGATGGGCGTGAAAGGAGTGAACATAAAAGGGATTCAAATATTTGAATTCTAGATGATGATACGTGTAGTCCATACTCGAACCAAAATTGATCTATCAAACATACATACTCATATGAATTCACGTGCATCTATGTTATTTAATATGTAGATATTACTGATCCATACATTTTAGTAGAACATAATTTGGTTTAATTTTTTTGAATTCAACCTTATGATTTTGAGATCATTGTATTTGTAAATCATATTATACATATAAGGGAGCAGAATTCTTTGTTGTGCTTTTGAAAGTATATATAAAAATGATGTATATAGAATTTAATTCCAATCGAAAGTGGATCCCGCCTTGAAAAAAATAGAATACAAACGGGATTCGAATTGAGTTGGCACGGTAAACGTGCACTCTGCAAAATTTGAACAAAGCGGGGAAAGTCGCAGTAACCGCTCGAAACCAAAATCTGCGAGATGGAAATTACTACTGCCTATCCCTGCCATGCAAAGCCTATCTGCTGGATTTCTATAGGTTTCAATAGGGGTTGGTTTGTAATTTCACCCCAAATGTGACATATAACCGCCTCTCACCCGGATTCACACACGGTGGGCGCCAAAACACAGTGTGTCCTCGGCCGAAATCAACTCCCTCCCCGATTCATACACGGTGGGCGCCAAAAACAAACTCCCGTCGGGAAATATTCGATGTATGCGAGAGTACCGTCCTATCCCCAACCGACTAATATTGTTGTGTGATAACCCACAAGTATAGGGGATCACAACAGTTTTCGAGGGTAGAGTATTCAACCCAAATTTACTGATTCGACACAACGGGAGCCAAAGAATATTCTCAAGTATTAGCAGTTGAGTTGTCAATTCAACCACACCTGGATAACTTAGTATCTGCAGCAATGTATTTAGTAGCAAAGTAGTATGATAGTAATGGTAACAGTGGCAAAAGTAAAGATAGCAGTTTTGTAGTAGTTGTAACAGTAGCAACAGAAAAGTAAATAAGCGAAGCACAATATGTGAAAAGCTCGTAGGCATTGGATCAGTGATGGATAATTACGTCGGATGCGATTCCTCATGTAATAGCTATAACATAGGGTGACACAGAACTAGCTCCAGTTCATCAATGTAATGTAGGCATGTATTCCGAATATAGTCATACATGCTTATGGAAAAGAACTTGCATGACATGTTTTGTCCTACCCTCCCGTGGCAGCGGGGTCCTAGTGGAAACTAAGGGATATTAAGGCCTCCTTTTAATAAAGTACCAGACCAATGCAATAACACATAGTGAATACATGAACTCCTCAAACTACGGTCATCACCGAGAAGTATCCCGATTATTGTCACTTCGAGGTTGTTGGATCATAACACATAATAGGTGACTATAGACTTGCAAGATAGGATCAAGAATTCACATATATTCATGAAAACATAATAGGTTCAGATCTGAAATCATGGCACTCGGGCCCTAGTGACAAGCATTAAGCATAGCAAAGTCATAGCAACATCAATCTCAGAACATAGTAGATACTAGGGATCAAACCCTAACAAAACTAACTTGATTACATGGTAAATATCATCCAACCCATCACTGTCCAGCAAGCCTACGATGGAATTACTCACACACGGCGGTGAGCATCATGAAATTGGTGATGGAGGATGGTTGATGATGACGACGGCAACGAATCCCCCTCTCCGGAGCCCCGAACGGACTCCAGATCAGCCCTCCCGAGAGAGATTAGGGCTTGGCGGTGGCTCCGTATCATAAAACGTGATGAAACTTTCTCTCTGATTTATTCCTCCGCGAAACAGAATATATAGAGTTGGAGTTGAGTTCGGTGGAGCGTCAAGGGGCCCACGAGATAGGGGGCGCACCCAGGGGGAGGGGGCACGCCCCCCACCCTCGTGGACAGGGTGTGGGCCCCCTGGCCTTGATTCTTTTGCCAGTATTTTTTATATTTTCCAAAAGTTATCTCCGTCGATTTTCAAGTCATTCTGAGAACTTTTGTTTTCTGCACAATAAACAACACCATGGCAGTACTCCTGAAAACAGCGTCAGTCCGGGTTAGTTTCATCCAAATCATGCAAGTTAGAGTCCAAAATAAGGGTAAAACTGTTTGGAAAAGTAGATACGTTGGAGACGTATCAACTCCCCCAAGCTTAAACCTTTGATTGTCCTCAAGCAATTCATTGATAAACTGAAAGTGATAAAGAAAAACTTTTACAAACTCTATTTGCTCTTGTTGTTGTAAATATGTAAAGCCAGAGTTCAAGTTTTCAGCAAAGATTATGAACTAACCATATTCACAATAACACTTAGGTCTCATGTTTACTCACATCAATGGTTAAATCAGCTAGCGAGCAATAATAATAAAACTCGGCTGACAACCCTTTCTCAAAACAATCATGATATGATATGACAAAATGGTATCTCGGTAGCCCTTTCTGAGACTGCAAAACATAAATGCAGAGCAACTTTAAAGATCAAGGACTTACTAAACATTGTAATTCATGGTAAAAGAGATCAAGTCAAGTCATACCCAATATAAACTAATAGTAATATATGAAAATGACAGCTGTGCTATCCAACGGGTGCTTTTTAATAAGAGGGATGATGACTCAACAAAAAAGTAAATAGATAGGCCCTTCGTAGAGGGAAGTAGGGATTTGTAGAGGTGCCAAAGCTCGATTTTGAAATAGAGATGAATAACATTTTGATCGGTATACTTTCACTGTCAACGCAACAACTATGAGATGGCAATATCTTCCATGGTACATACATTATATGCGGTTCCCAAATAGAATGGTAAAGTTTATACTCCCCCACCACCAACAAGCACATTGCATGGCCATCCGTAACAACGGGGTACCGTCCATACCAACAACAGTCCTGGGGGAGTTTTGTTTTAATTATTTTGATTTGCTTTGATCTTTTTGATCATGGCACTGGGCATCCCAGTTACCGGCCATTTTCTCGTGAATGAGGAGCGGAGTCCACTCCTTTTGAGGATAACCCACCTAGCATGGAAGATACAAACAACCCTAGTTGAAACATGAGCTGCTCGAGCATAAAAAACAGAATTTCATTTGAATGTTTGGAGTTTGGCACATACAAATTTACTTGGAACGGAAGGTAGATACCGCATATAGGAAGGTATGGTGGACTCATATGGAATAAATTTGGGGTTTATGGAGTTTGGATGCACAAGCAGTATTCCCGCTTTGTACAGGTGAAGGATAGCAAAAGACTTGGAAGCGACCAACTGAGAGAGCGACAATAGTCATGAACATGCATTAAAATTATTCAACAACGAGTGCAAGCATGAGTAGGATATAATCCACCATGAACATAAATATCGTGAAGGCTATGTTGATTTGTTTGAACTACATGCGTGAACATGTGCCAAGTCAAGTCACTCAAATCATTCAAAGGAGGATACCATCCCATCATACCACATCACAACCATTCTAATAGCATGTTGGCATGCAAGGTAAACCATTATAAGCTCGTAGCTAATTAAGCATGGCATAAGCAACTGTAATCTCTAATTGTCATGGTAAACATGGTTATTCATAATAGGCTGAATCAGGAACGATGGACTCATCATATTTACAAAAACAAAAGAGGTCGAGTTCATACCGGCTTCTCTCATCTCAATCAGTCCATCGTATATTGTCATTATTGCCTTTCACTTGCATGACCGAATGATGTGTATAATAATGATAGTGGATGTGCATTGGACTAAGCTGGAATCTGCAAGCATTCAATTCAAGAGAGAAGACAAAGTAATATGGGCTCTAAATTAAATCAACAGTCATGCATAGTAGAGCCAATAAACATTTTCATTATGGTCTTCCCATCTCGACCCCCAAAGGAAAGAAAAGATATAAAACTATTTACACGTGAAAGCTCCCAATAAGCAAAAAGAAGAATGAGAAATATTTTTGGGTTTTCATTTTAATTACTACTACAAGCATGGAAATTAAACTAACTAATTTTTTTGGTTTTCTTAAGGTTTATCAAACACACAAGAAGAAAGCTAGAAAAATAAATTAAACTAACATGGATAATACAATGAAAGAGTATGAGCACCGACAACTAGAATAGTGTGTGAACATGAATGTAAAGTCGGTGAGAAATACGTACTCCCCCAATCTTAGGCTTTTGGCCTAAGTTGGTCTATGCCCAAGGATCGCGGCTACTGTCAAGAAATTATCACAAGGCCACTCACCCGGCCTTACTTCCGCTACGCGAGGACGGTTATACTTGGCCTTTTCTTTCTCCTTAGCTGGTTTATCCTTAGAGCTTTGACTAGAAGAGCCCCTCAATAATCTCCTCATCATTTTCTGAAAATTTCTGAAATTTTATTAACTTCAAAATAAAAGTGAATCAAACTAAACAAGATTGATAGCAACTACTCCCACAAGTGCCTTGAGCCTATATCATGCATTAGAATTACTTGGGACCTCATAAATTTGACATGCAAGCTCAAGAACAGGATCACCTAGGCAGCAAAAATTTGCAATGAATAAAGAACTAGAACGAAAACTAATTGGACCATTGGAGGAGTCACATACCAAGAAACAATCTCCCAAAGCAGTTTTGTGAATGGAGCTTTGAGCAAGGAGATCGAAAATCGCAGCAAAATGAGCTAGAACTCGTGCTTGAGCTGGATGGGGATTTTTTTGGGAGGAAGATGGAGTATGTGGGTGCAGGAATAAGTGGAGGGGGGCCACCATGGGCCCACGAGACAGGGGGTGCCCAGGGGAAATGGGCGCGCCCTCCACCCTCGTGGCCAGGTGCTTGCCCCCCCTGATGTGTTCTCAGTGCCTAAAATCCTCAAATATTCCATAAATATCATACTAAATTTGCAGGGCATTTGGAGCACTTTTATTTTCAGGATATTTTTTATTGCATGGAAAATTCAGAAAACAGACAGATAATACTATTTTTGCTTTATTTATTCTAAATAACATAAAGTAAAAGGAGGGTACAAAAGTTTGTGCCTTCTAGTTTCATCCATCTCATGATCATCAAAATGAATCCACTAACAAGGTTGATCAAGTCTAGTTAACAAACTCATTCCGAATAACACAGAACCGGAGAAATTTCAAATAACACTAGGTTACCTCAACGGGGATATGAACATCCCCAACAATAAGAATATCATATTTCTTCTTGACACTGGGAAGAGGAAATTCAAAACCTCCAATAATGATAGTTGGAATTTTTCAAATAGAATTGATGCTATGAACTTGAGGTTGTTTCCTCGGAAAGTGTACCGTATGCTCAATACCATTAACATGAAAAGTTACATTGCCTTTGTTGCAATCCATAACAGCCCCTACAGTATTCAAAAAGGGTCTACCAAGGATAATCGACATACTATCGTCCTTGGGAATATCAAGAATAACAAAGTCCGTTAAGATAGTGACATTTGCAACTACAACAGGCACATCCTCACAAATACTGATAGGTATAGCAGTTGATTTATCAGCCATTTGCAAAGATATTTCAGTAGGTGTCAACTTATTCAATTCAAGTCTATGATATAAAGAGAGAGGCATAACACTAACACCGGCTCCAAGATCACATAAAGCAGTTTTAACATAGTTTCTTTTAATGGAGCATGGTATAGTTGGTACCCTTGGATCTCCAAGTTTCTTTGGTATTCCACCCTTAAAAGTATAATTAGCAAGCATGGTGGAAATTTCAGCTTCCGGTATCTTTCTTTTATTTGTAATGATATCCTTCATGTATTTAGCAGAAGGATTTAATTTAAGCATATCAGTTAAGCGCATACGTAAGAAGATAGGTCTAATCACATTAGCAAAGCACTCAAAATCCTCATCATCCTTTGTCTTGGATGGTTTAGGAGGAAAGGGCATGTGTTTCTGAACCCATGGTTCTCTTTCTTTACCGTGCTTCCTAGCAAGAAAATCTCTCTTATCATAACGTTGATTCTTTGATTGTGAGTTATCAAGATCAACAGCAGGTTCAATCTCTACATCATTATTATTGCTAGGTTGAGCATCAACATGAACATTACCATTAACATTATCACTAGGTTCATGTTCATCACCTGATTGTGTTTCAGCATCACAAATAGAAATATCATTGGGATTCTCAGGTGTGTCTACAACAGGTTCACTAGAAGCATGCAAATTCCTATCATTTTTCTTTTTCTTCTTTTTAGAAGGACTAGGTGCATCTAAATTATTTCTCTAAGAATCCTGCTCGATTCTCTTAGGGTGGCCTTCAGGATACAAAGGTTCCTGAGTCATTCTACCAGTTCTAGTAGCCACTCTAACAGCAAAATCATGTTTATTATTTAATTCGTCGAGCAAATCACTTTGAGCTTTAAGTAATTGCTCAGCTTGAGTGGTAACATAGAAGCATATTTGCTAATGAGTTTAAGTTCACCTTTAACTCTAGCCATATAATCACTCAAGCGTCCTATCATGAAAGCATTATTCTTTAACTCTCTACCAACATAAGCATTAAAACTTTCTTGTCTAGCCATAAAGTCATCAAATTCATCTAAGCATGGGCTATGAAATTTAGTAGATGGAATTTGAACTTTATCATATCTAGAGAGAGAATTTACCTTTACTACCTGTGTCGGGTTATCAAGACAGCGTGTTTCTTCAACAGGTGGTATATTAAGACCATGTATTTCTTCTATAGGAGGTAAATTCTTAACATCGTTAGCTTTAATACCTTTTTCTTTCATAGATTTCTTTGCCTCTTGCATATCTTCAGGACTGAGAAATAGAACACCTCTCTTCTTCGGAGTAGGTTTAGGAATAGTCTCAGGAGTTGGCTCAATTGGCTCAGGAAGAGTCCAATTATTTTCATTAGTCAACATATTATTCAATAGCAATTCAACTTGGTCGACTGTTCTTTCCTTGAAAACACAACCTGCACAACTATCCAAGTGGTCCTTGGAAGCATCGGTTAGTCCATTATAAAAGATATCAAGTATTTCATTTTTCTTAAGAGGATGATCAGGAAAAGCATTAAGTAATCGGAGAAGCTTCCCCCAAGCTTGTGGGAGACTCTCTTCTTCGATTTGCACAAAATTATATATTTCCCGCAAGGCAGCTTGTTTTTAGTGAGCAGGGAAATATTTAGCAGAGAAGTAATAAATCATATCCTGGGGACTACGCACACAACCAAGATCAAGAGAATTAAACCAAGTTTTAGCATCACACTTTAATGAGAATGGAAATATCGTAAGGATATAATAATAGCGGAACTTCTCATCATTAGTAACAGGGTGGCTATATCATTTAACTTGGTAAGTGCCACGACAGTTTCAGATTCATAGCCATAAAAAGGATCAGATTCAACCAAAGTAATTATCTCAGGATCAACACAGAATTCATAATCCTTATCAGTAACACAAATATGTGAAGTAGCAAAAGCGGGGTCATGTTTCATTCTAGCATTAAGGGATTGTTGCTTCCATTTAGCTAATAACTTCTTAAGATCATATCTATCCTTGCAAGCAAAAATAGTTCTAGCAGCTTCTTCATCCATAACATAACCCTCAGGAAAAACAGGCAATTCATAATTAGGGGGAGAACCTTCATCATTACTATCATCAATAATTTCATTCTCTCTAACCCTAGCAAGTTGTTCATCAAGATATTCACCTAATGGCACTGTAGTATCAAGCATAGAAGTAGTTTCATCATAAGTATCATGCATAGCAGAAGTGACATCATCAATAACATGCGACATATCGGAATTCATAGCAGTAGCAGGTTTAGGTGTCGCAAGCTTACTCAAAACAGAAGGAGAATCTAGTGCAGAGCTCGATGGCAGTTCCTTATCTCCCCTCGTAGTTCAGAGAAAAATCTTAGTTCTTGTGTCTTTCAAGTTCTTCATAGTGATCAGCAGATACAAATCCCAAGTGACTCAAAGAATAGATCTATGCTCCCCGGCAACGGCGCTAGAAATTAGTCTTGATAACCCACAAGAATAGGGGATAGCAACAGTTTTCGAGGGTAGAGTATTCAACCCAAATTTATTGATTCGACACATGGGGAGCCAAAGAATATTCTCAAGTATTAGTAGTTGAGTTATCAATTCAACCACACCTGGATAACTTAGTATCTGCAACAAATTATTTAGTAGCAAAGTAGTATGATAGTAATGGTAACAGTGGAAAAAGTAAAGATAGCAATTTTGTAGTAGTTGTAACAGTAGCAACGGAAAAGTAAATAAGCGAAGCACAATATGTGAAAAGCTCGTAGGCACTGGATCAGTGATGGATAATTATGTCGGATGTGATTCCTCGTGAAATAGCTATAACATAGGGTGACACAGAACTAGCTCCAGTTCATCAATGTAATGTAGGCATGTATTCCGAATATAGTCATACGTGCATACGGAAAAGAACTTGCATGACATCTTTTGTCCTACCCTCCCGTGGCAGCGGGGTCCTAGTGGAAACTAAGGGATATGAAGGCTGCTTTTAATAGAGTACCGGACCAAAGCATTAACACATAGTGAATACATGAACTCCTCAAACTACGGTCATCACCGAGAAGTATCCCGATAATTGTCACTTCGGGGTTGTCGGATCATAACACATAATAGGTGACTATAGACTTGCAAAGATAGGATCAAGAACTCACATATATTCATGAAAAATAATAGGTTCAGATCTGAAATCATGGCACTTAGGATCAAAGATGGTAAATCTCATCCAACCCATCACCGTCCAGTAAGCCTTCGATGGAATTACTGACGCACGGCCGTGAGCATCATGAAATTGGTGATGGAGGATGGTTGATGATGACGACAACGATGAATCCACCTCTGCAGAGCCCCGAACGGACTCCAGATCAGCCCTCCTGAGAGAGATTAGGGCTTGGTGGCAGCTACGTATCATAAAACGCGATGAAACTTTCTCTCTGATTTTTTCCTCCGCGAAACGAAATATATAGAGTTGGAGTTGAGGTCGGTGGAGCGTCAGGGGGCCCAAGAGATAGGGGGCGCGCCCAGGGGGAGGGGGCGCGCCTCCCACCCTCATGGACAGGGTGTGGGCCCCCTAGCCTTGATTCTTTCGCCAGTATTTTTTATATTTTACAAAAGTTATCTCCGTGGATTTTCAGGTCATTCCGAGAACTTCTGTTTTCTGCACAATAAACGACACCATGGCAGCTCTGCTAAAAACAGCGTCTGTCCGGGTTAGTTTCATCCAAATCATGCAAGTTAGATTCCAAAACAAGGGCAAAAGTGTTTGGAAAAGTAGATACG
Organism: Triticum aestivum; assembly: GCF_018294505.1. Lineage (NCBI taxonomy): Eukaryota > Viridiplantae > Streptophyta > Magnoliopsida > Poales > Poaceae > Triticum > Triticum aestivum. The sequence continues at coordinate 91,596,526 of NC_057798.1, forward strand.
TTGGAGACGTATCACTATGATGTAGGAAATTTGAATCGGGGGCTAAGTTTGTAAATTTCCTCGCATTTGAGACAAGCATGCCCTGAATACATGGTTCTCCCCTTCCTCTCTACCTCCATTTTCCCTATTCGTACTCCGTGGGCGTGAAAATACCCTCTCCACCCCAGCCTCCTCCATCCACCACCCCATCCACAGCCGTCGTCCTCCACCATGCCGGAGCTGATACTCCGATGCCGCCGTCCATTACAAGAGATCGACCACTCTCATCCATGGCTTCGGACCGGGATCCTTGCATCCCGTCCTCTCGCTTCATCCCCGCCGTCGTCCACCTTTCCGGCGCCGCTCCTACGACCGTCTAATCCACCGCGCCCCGCCGCCACCCTCTACCCTCCTAGATCTGCTTCCATGCCGCCAACAGCCATCACTACCGCATCACCGTCAAATTCTCAGCAGATGCATACACGGCGCCGCACCACAGGCGATACTCTTTCGTATATGCTCAACTTATTTATGGCAGTAAGAAAATAGATCGCCACTGCTTTACTCTGATTTCTTGTCTTGGTTGCGAAGTTGACTTTGTCTGGTTTGCACCTTCAGATCCGCCATGGCACGCTCAACACTATAGTCCCAATGCTATGGTTTTCCCCTTTTATATTCCACACTAGTTAAATCATAGTAGACTAAATTTCAAAATTGGGTCAGTCGATTTTTCAGAGCTCGCCGGAGTTAGCCGGTGCGGAAGTAGGGGCTCGGGTGGTTGTGGGGGGCGGTGGTGGGGCCTCACTGAACGAAGAAAACTCGACGCAGGTGGGGGCGGGGGTGGGGGTGGCGGAGGAACACAGGAGGTGGGGGCTGGTGGTCCGGCCGGCAGCTCGTGCGGTGTTCTGTATGGGAAGAATCAGAGACGAGGAGTAAGAAGGGTTAGGAGACGTAGGATCTTCATCCAACCGCCTGAAATGGTCGAGAGACAGCAGGGAGTTGCATTGTTAATGCGCTCTAGTTTATCATGTGTGGGCACTATGCAACCAACATTTTATTATCCAAAATCTGCTTGCTCTTCTTTACCAGGTTCCTCTTCCATTCTTCTTTAATATGTACTCTCTCCCTTCCTAAATACAAGTATTTGTATAGATTCCACCATGGACTACATATGGACCAAAATGAGTGAATCTACACTCTAATATGTATCTGGATACATCTGTATGTGATCCATAGTGGAAATCTCTACCAAGACTTATATTTTGGAACGGAGGGAGTATGATAGTAGTACAGTATGTTCCTTGTACTGAAGATGAGCAGGGACATTTGCAGTGTAGAGGTCTATACGGTCGGTTGTGATGGACACTTTGATCCTCTTTGATTCGTAGGATTTTGTAAACATAGGAATATGATTTGTAGTGGCCTGCCCACTTGAATTCTATAAGAATAGCAAGGAAATGCGAGGAGCTATGTCACCTTTGAGAGTTACACTGATATTAACAGTACCGCACCTTCAGTTGAAGAGAAATGGCATCCGAAGCCTTTCTAGCCGTATCGACAATACTAGCACATATATTCCAGCAAGTTCCACTTTGTTGATTTTACTCTGATGCTTACGGTTTTCCCGTTATATTTACACTATGATCTGTGTAGCTGCTTTGTATCGCACTAGCAGCAGTCCACTCTTGAAGCTAAACACTGCAATGACTTACAAAATTGGCACCAAGGCATTGAGTGCCATTCTGGATGCAATGAAACTCATACGCTCCCCACCTATTGATTCTTGTTCAGAATATGATCCTAATAACTATTCTAACCTTGAGGAGTTAAAGGCAGATGGCCTGTCCTGTTCACCCATCAAGGTGTATGTTCTAATTTGGCAAGGTTTTATTGATTGCGCGTATCTTGCATATGTTGTCTTGCATTTCTTCTACTTCGTTGCACCGCCATCTGCTTAGTTTACTCATCATATATGTTGAGATGCCATGCCCATCCATTATCAATATATATTCCATCTGTCATCATACCATGTTTTTCCACTCAAATGTTGCTTTTGTGCATCAGACATCAAAAAGGAAGAGGGTGATTGCCAAACCTAAAGGAGCACCAGCAAAGTCCTTGAAAAACGTGGTGGTGCCAGAGAAATCAGACAACACCACACTTATATTAGTTGTACAACCAGTGACACAAAACGTAGGACCGACTCCAGCAGACTGTACCCATACTTCACTGGCCACACCACCTGCCCCACCACACAGGACCTGCACTCCAGCAAAAGGTATACCGATTTCATTTGCCATAGCACCAGTCGTACCACAGAAAAATCCCACTCCAGCAAAAAGTACAGCAAGTCCACCGGCCGAAGACCTATCCCAACTACAGAGACGGCCAATTCCTGCAGATTGGAACCCCATTCTAGTTATTCCTAGTTTAAAAGATAATGCTTTCAATGTTGTTAGGGACTACGTGCATATATTCCCATCATGGGAAGATTATAGTGAAGAAAAACACCGTTTTCACATCTTCATGTCCAACTTATGTGTAAGTGCTATTATTCATGGTTATTATTTTCCTGTTTTCTGCTGATTAAACACATCAATGATTTACATTACATTATTGTAACTAGGAGAGGGTCAATCTGGATAGTCATGACGAGCAAAGCTTGCTTGTGCTTTTCAAGGAAGCATTGCAGCAGTATCGGTGTTACCTGAGGAAATTACAATTTGATGGCAAGTCTATGAACGAATTTCCGGTGAAGTCTCCTGTGCTAAATTTAGAAACATTGAATGGAAAAACCTTGTTATGCACTGGTCTCATTCCCAGGATGAGGTAATGTCTATGAAATCACATGACAATTTGAACTTCTACTTTTCCGCACGTGCCTTACAAATCTTTTTTGTAGGAAATCTGCTCGAAAAAGAATTCCGGTTTGAAAAGAATGACAGGATATCGCAAATATGTTGCCCGCTGCTCTGCTCTTGTTAGTACCTGTTGTCCTGTATCACTGTACTTGCATACATACCTGGTTCATTATGTGATAGCAGTATGCATGATAGCTTGCTTATCAATTGTTTGCTCCAAATTATCTGATCTGTATGAATGGTTACATTAGTGTAGGATATATCCAACGCCAATGAATTTTTTTAGCTCTGCATTGTTCTTGTAAGTACATGTTGTCCTTTATCAGTGTACTTATATTGACAGGTAGTTATTCATGTACCATCACTCTGCAGCTTATTTTCCTTTGCCCTCCATTTTCTACACATCAGATATATATTTACTCTTACCATAAGGCTGGATAACACCGATGGTACTGAAGAAGTTTAGATGTGCATTGCTCTTGGTTGTACCTTTTGCCTATATCGCTGCACTTACATTTATAGCTACTTGGTTATGTAGCATCACTCTTCATCTTATCTTAAGTATTCTCCATTTTTTCGTATATTATCACATCTATATTTACTCTTAACAAAATGTAGAATAAAGGCAATGCTTATGAAGAAGATTCTGTGGTAAACTTCTTGAATTGCCCCCCCCATCAGCATGGACAAGGGCTTTATAGAGCCTGTCTTCACCAATAATGTAAGTTTGTCCTTCTCAAGCCTTCAAACTTTGTTGTGTATATTTGGTTAGGCATGACCGCAACAAATGTTTATTTTTGGTGTTTGCATCATATTGCATGTTGAAAGTTTATTATGTAGTTCATAAACAAAAGTTTGTCCTTCTCAATTTAAACTTTCAGTTGTACAACCAAGTTCCTTCTTCATACCATGTAAATTAAACTATACAGAGAAAGTGATCTTCTTTTGCACTGCATGTATGCTTCTTTCTTCATCCGTAATCCAGTGGTGTGGTGAACCTACGCACTACAGCACAATGTCATATTCTGCAATGTCTTAACTATGAACAATGTCATGTCATTCTACTATTATTTAAACCGTCACTTTATTAGCCAATCTGAAATGGGATAAATTGACAGCACACTAACCATTGATATTTATGAGTTCTTAATCTGTAATCCAGTGGTGTCGTGAAGCTGCCAACTCCTTCACAATGTCATTTCCTACCATGTCTTGACCTGAACAATACCATATTGTGTTAATGCAATTTTAAATTGTGTCACTTTATTCGTCAGTAAGAAATGTGATGAATTTTCGGCACTGATACTTTTATGTGCAAAACTTGTCATCTGTCTGCTTGTTTATCTTTCAGAGTGAGGAAGATATAAGTGTTAAACAAGAGCAGTCTCATCAGCTTGCTCAGCTGCTTGCGCTGCAGCTCCCCGGCAGGGCTAACCTTTCTTGAACTCTATTGAAGTGCTGTCGGTTTTGTATTTTATTTTGTCGGTGTGTTTATTTAAATTGGTGGCAATCTTTGATGCCCAGTGTATGTAATCTGCTGTTTGCTTGTGCTTTATTATCATAGTGGCGAACTTTGATGCCCAGTGGATGTAATATGCCGTAATTTCTTTATTGTATAGTCTAGGTTTTTTCTTATTCACGATGTTGCAGTTATTTTACTATATATATATGTATATATATATATATATATATATATATATATATATATATATATATATATATATATATATATATATATCCTGTCTTCGCAGTAAACCGGCCAAACCGTAAAATTATGGTACATAATCGGGCCGTCATGCAATCACGATGTACGATCCGCATCATGGGCCCCGTCATCTTGGTTCGTGAAAAGGCAAAAGTAAACTGGCCCACTAGTAGATTCAGGCCTTTAATAGGCCGAGTAAACCGCCGGCCCTCTTTTCGCAAGAAAACTCAATGGGCTTTTAGGAGGTTGACAAGTAGGTTGGGCCTGAAATGTGCCGAATAGCTCACGGGCCGGCAGTAGCCCGAAATGGACCCCGGACCATGATTGTGCAAATCAAATCACGAGCTTTTAACAGGGCAAAATTATCTCGGACCTTGTTTGGCCCAATCAGGTTATCGACTGCGAGGAAGCCGCATGCAAACCGGGCCATAGTTAGGCCCAACTATATGATGGGCTTTTAACAGGCCGAAATTAATATAGGGCCGAGATGTTAAACAGGCCATTAACAGGCTGAAACTAAAATCAGGTCGAATTACTAAATGGGCCTTTAGAAAGTCGGCCCAAAAGCATAGTGTCTAGTTGACGGGCCGAATCTGATATGGGCCATAATTTAGCCGAAAGCCTCATAAAGGGCCGGACCTAATCTGGGCTGTAATTTGGCCTAGAACGTGGTAGGCTTTTAATGGGCCTCTCATATGGGCCATTATTAGGCCCAGATCAAATTTGGGCTAGTATTTGGCCCAAAACATGGCAGCCAGTTAATGGGCCAGCCTACTAGGGTCCTCAAAATCTTGTGGGCCTACAGCTGGGCCAGCCCATTAATCTCAGTGAAATCTCGTGTGCCTTTAGCTGGGCTAGCCCATTAAGATCCGCAAAAACTCTTGTGGGCCTTTACCTGGGCCAGCCCATTATGGCACACAAAAATCTTGTGGGCCTTTACCTGGGCCAACCCATTATGGCCCGCAAAATTTTGTGGGCCTTTAGGTGGGCCAGCCCATTATGGTCCGCAAAATATCATGGGCCTTTAGCTGGGCCAGCCCATTATGGTCCGCAAAATCTTGTGGGCCTTTAGTTGTGCCGGTACACGTGTCAACATACCATAGGCGCATCTCGCCCATTGGATGAGTGACACCTGTGCCAACGCGGAGCTGACACGTGTTTCCTCCACCCAATGATGATTTTACTCGTGGAAAATCCCCATTGGTCCGGGCTGTTAACGGGTTATCGGATCCAAAATCAGACTCGATAGCTTTACGACGTTCCATTACGGTGGATGCCACATGTCGGTCACCCTTGACGAAAGCACTTCTGTGGCACGCGATTTATCATCATGGAAGTGGACACTTCCGTGACGATAATTTTGGTAATGTCATGGAACACTTCTACGATAGCACAGGTATGACTATCTTGATTCTGTCATAAAATCGTCATGGATGTACATGCATGACAAAAAACGTGACCTACTATGACAAACATGTATCATGACGGAAGTGCATTTTTTTATAGTGAAGGATCTTGCCGAGGGTCTCATGGGTTTCCTCGGCAAGGATCTTGCCGAGGATCGTCGTCTTCTGGTCCTCATTTGATCTTGCATGCTTATGATCTTCATGAAGATCTGCATGCCACCATGGAGGTGCCTCCCGAGCCTTGGTTACAATGTGGTTGATGGCATTGGAACCCTTGGGCTCAAGGGTGGCGCACTCTGCTGGCATTGGGCAAGTCGCCCCGATAAGGCTCTTGCCGGGGCTGCGAAGGCTGGGCCCGGCAAGGGTCTTGTCGGGGGAGTCCACCTCACCATCTTGCTCTTTGCGTCTCTCTCTTGGCGTTGCTTTGATTGTCTTGTGGTTTTGGCTTCCCTCTTCCGCCCCGCGGAGTGTGGCCACGGGCGCGGCTCTGACTGCCCGTGCACAAGTAAAGGGGTACAAACGAGAGCCCCTACTTTTGTACACCAACAGCGTACAATAGTAAAACGGCAGAATAACACAACAAACATAACATAGACCACCGTGCGATAGTTGAGTTGCTAACATGCATCAGCCAAATAGTAGTAAGCACTTAGACCACGTAATCAGAGTAGCACCAAACACTTAAGATAAGTGGCAGATTTACCACCGCACATCATAAGTTCAGACACACCATAGGACATAAGTTTTAAAGTCGAACAACAAAGAAACATACATAACATAAGGGGGACGGCGGTCCTGGGCAGCAACAACACTCTACCAGTGCATCACTTCTTTTCCCTCTTAACCAGCGGGATGTAGAAGGGCTCATTGCCCCTAACATACTTGGCGAGGAAGACGTCGTAGGGCGCATGTTTAGCCAGAGTACTGGCCTTATGCTTCCTAACTGATCCATCGCCAGTGTTGATGTCATGCTGGAGTAGGCCATCTAAGCCGCCATCGATCACCTTGGAACAAAATAGGAAACCAATTTTGCCAAAGAAACGATACTTGATTTTGCCAGCAATCAGATGCTTCAGGATGTAGCGGCTCTTGTTGTGCCCGCTGTCCATGCCATAGTCCATGTCCATGTCATCCTCATGTGAATTAGTATGCACAGAAGAACTCATGTAATCTATTCTGCTACATTGCTCTTAATTTGAATGTCTGAAAAGCACCAATGTGTAACGTGACAAATATCTATTTGCTGGAAATATATAGTATATGCACATACAAATTGAACCAAAGAAATTGACATGCATAAATATGGACAGTGGAATAGTTGCATTGATAGATTAGGGCACAAGTAGTACATAATTAACACATGAAAGAAAATGATGATGTGGCTTGGTTTCATGATACTTGATACTTGTTACAGGTGTAATTCTGATTGGAATTAGAAAATGGCTTCACTATACTCCTCCATATTACACACAAGGGGTTTTCTGTTCTATCTATTGGAATCAAAAAAGGAAATGTTGTCATGCAAAATAAGGGGTTTTTTTGTTCTATTTACTGGAATCGGAAAATGAATTTTAGTTTGAGGAATACAATTATTTTTTTTGTTCTGTCTATTGGAATCAGAAAAAGAAATGTTGTCATGCAAAACAAGGGTGTCCAAAAAATAATCAAGTGGTCAAAACCGAAATCTTACCAATTTAAACTGAATGTAGATGCATCATATGATAGTTAAGAAGGAGATGGGTCGATGGGTGCTGTTTTAAAAGATCGGTATGGAAACTTCCTTGTGGGTTCTTGCTCTTATATTCCAAATGCATCATTTGCCTGCTAGATGGAGGCGATGGCAATTAAAGAAGGCCTATCTTTGGTAGCATCTCTAGGCTATCATCAAATTATTGCATAATCGGATTGCTCGGAAGTTGTTTAAGCTTGTAGTGGAGGTAACACATGGTGGCACAAAGGATCAACTATTTTTGCTGATTGTGTTGATCAAGTTGTGGATATAGGAACTATTGCATTTTTTCACCGTCCTCGGGAGGCCAATGGTGTCGCACATGAGATTGCTAGAAATAGCTATGAGAATCATCTACCTTGCATTTGGGCTGATGACCCCCCTTCTTTCATTAATGTATCTCTTGTGAACGATATAAGTGTGCTTACTTAATCAATAAAGCAAGCCATGATGATATTCCCTAAAAAAGGGTTCTTTTGCTCTATGTATTGAAATCAGAAAATGAATTTTAGTTTTAGCAATCCAATGGGTTTTTGGTTCTGTCTATTGGAATCACAAAATGAAACAGATTGAAAAACCACCATCCAACAAGACAATCTATGCTAGATCCCTGGAATCCTACATGCGTACAACTAGCACGGCCATATGAAATTGATGCTCATCTACTTTACAAGAAAACCCAATGCTATGAAAAAATAGAGTTCTTAAAAGAAAAAGAAATCCTCTTAAAACAGAGTACTACCACAGATAGCTCGTCGATGGCATCCTCGTCTAACTTGCCACCCTTCCTAAAATCTTCATCAAATTCCTTCATCGTGTTCTCCTCATAAAAGTCCTCAATTTGGTCATGGACCTCGCACTGAATCCTTTCCTTCTCCTACTCCAGATGTTCTGTGACCTTCTCCTACACATGCTCGCCGACGGGTAGCTCGACTGCTGTGATGGTAGTGGGGGCAGGCACAATAGTTGCTGCACCACCAGTCGTCGCTGCTATGTCGGACTCAGCCGCGCCGACCGTGGCGGCAGCCACGACAACAAACTGCTTTGCTCCGATGGTTGCCTCCTACTCGTCCACCGCTTCTTCAAGCATGTGCTTCATCAGCGGTCGACGATAGGAGAAGGGTGGTGTAGGAAGGGAGGAGGGTTTGGGCGAGGGAGGTGGTATGGCTGGAGAGGGAGAGGACGAGGGGTTTCTACCCAATTTGGGGAAGAAAAGGACTATCGCTGCCTCTTGGAGAAACCGAGGGGCCGAGGGGGCGATTTTCTCAACTACTGCTACTTCTTGAGCTTGTGTTGGTTTTCCCTTGAAAAGGAAAGGGTGATGCAGCAAATTAGAAATAATTATTTCCCTTAGTTTGAGGTCCAAGGTATCAATCCAGTAGGAGACAACGCACTAATCACCGAATACCTACACAAACAATCAAACAAACTTGCACCCAACGCAATAAATGGGTTGTCAATCCCTTCCCGGTTACTTGCAAAAGTGAGATCTGATAGAGATAGATAAATGATAAAGTAAATATTTTTGGTATTTTTGGTTTATATACTGGAAACTAAGACATTGCAAGAATAGTACCGCCATCTGCTTAGTTTACTCATCATATATGTTGAGATGCCATGCCCATCCATTATCAATACATATTCCATCTGTCAGCATACCATGGTTTCCCACTCAAATGTTGCTCTTGTGCATCAGACATCAAAAAGGAAGAGGGTGATTGCCGAACCTGAAGGAGCACCAGCAAAGTCCTTGAAAAACATGGTGGTGCCAGAGAAATCACACATCGCCACACTTATATTAGTTATACAACCAGTGACACAAAACGTTGGACCGACTCCAGCAGACTATACCCATACTTCACTGGCCACACCACTAGCCCCACCACACAGGACCTGCACTCCAGCAAAAGGTATACCGATTTCATTTGCCATAGCACCAGTCATACCACAGAAAAATCCCACTCCAGGAAAAAGTACAGCAAGTCCACCGGCCGAAGACCTATCCCAACTGCAGAGACGGCCAATTCCTGCAGATTGGAACCCCATTCTAGTTATTCCTAGTTTAAAAGATAATGCTTTCAATGTTGTTAGGGACTACGTGCATATATTCCCATCGTGGGAAGATTATAGTGAAGAAAAACACCGTTTTCACATCTTCCTGTCCAACTTACGTGTAAGTGCTATTATTCATGGTTATTATTATCTTGTTTTCTGCTGATTAAACACATCAATGATTTACATTACATTACTGTAACTAGGCGAGGGTCAATCTAGATAGTCATGACGAGCAAAGCTTGCTTGTGCTTTTCAAGGAAGCATTGCAGCAGTATCGGTGTTACCTGAGGAAATCACAATTTGATGGCAAGTCTATAAACGAATTTCCGGTGAAGTCTCCTGTGCTAAATTTAGAAACATTGAATGGAAAAACCTTGTTATGCACTGGTCTCATTCCCAGGATGAGGTAATGTCTATGAAATCACATGACAATTTGAACTTCTACTTTTCCGCACGTGCCTTACAAATCTTTTTTGTAGGAAATCTGCTCGAAAAAGAATTCCGGTTTGAAAAGAATGACAGGATATCGCAAATATGCTGCCCGCTGCTCTGCTCTTGTTAGTACCTGTTGTCCTGTATCACTGTACTTGCATACATACCTGGTTCATTATGTGATAGCAGTATGCATGATAGCTTTCTTATCAATTGTTTGCTCCAAATTATCTGATCTGTATGAATGGTTACATTAGTGTAGGATATATCCAACGCCAATGAATTTTTTTAGCTCTGCATTGTTCTTGTAAGTACATGTTGTCCTTTATCAGTGTACTTATATTGACAGGTAGTTATTCATGTACCATCACTCTGCAGCCTATTTTCCTTTGCCCTCCATTTTCTACACATCAGATATATATTTACTCTTACCATAAGGCTGGATAACACCGATGGTACTGAAGAAGTTTAGATGTGCATTGCTCTTGGTTGTACCTTTTGCCTATATCGCTGCACTTACATTTATAGCTACTTGGTTATGTAGCATCACTCTTCATCTTATCTTAAATATTCTCCATTTTTTCATATATTATCACATCTATATTTACTCTTAACAAAATGTAGAATAAAGGCAATGCTTATGAAGAAGATTCTGTGGTAAACTTCTTGAATTGCCCCCCCATCAGCATGGACAAGGGCTTTATAGAGCCTGTCTTCACCAATAATGTAAGTTGTCCTTCTCAAGCCTTCAAACAATGTTGTGTATATTTGGTTAGGCATGACCGCAACAAATGTTTATTTTTGGTGTTTGCATCATATTGCATGTTGAAAGTTTATTATGTAGTTCATAAACAAAAGTTTGTCCTTCTCAATTTAAACTTTCAGTTGTACAACCAAGTTCCTTCTTCATACCATGTAAATTAAACTATACAGAGAAAGTGATCTTCTTTTGCACTGCATGTATGCTTCTGTTCTTCATCCGTAATCAAGTGGTGTGGTGAACCTACCCACTACAGCACAATGTCATATTCTGCAATGTCTTAACTATGAACAATGTCATATCATTCTACTATTATTTAAACTGTCTCTGTATTTGCCAATCTGAAATGGGATAAATTGACAGCACATTAACCATTGATATTTATGAGTTCTTGATCTGTAATCCAGTGGTGTCGTGAAGCTGCCAACTCCTTCACAATGTCATTTCCTACCATGTCTTAACCTGAACAACACCGTATTGTGTTAATGCAATTTTAAATTGTGTCACTTTATTCGTCAGTAAGAAATGTGATGAATTGTCAGCACTGATACTTTTATGTGCAAAACTTGTCATCTGTCTGCTTGTTTATCTTTCAGAGTGAGGAAGATATAAGTGTTAAACAAGAGCAGTCTCATCAGCTTGGTCAGCTGCTTGCGCTGCAGCTTCCCAGCAGGGCTAACCTTTCTTGAACTCTATTGAAGTGCTGTCGGTTTTGTATATTATTTTGTTGGCGTGTTTATTTAAATTGGTGGCAATCTTTGATGCCCAGTGTATGTAATCTGCTGTTTTCTTGTGCTTTATTATCATAGTGGCGAACTTTGATGCCCAGTGGATGTAATATGCCGTAATTTCTTTATTGTATAGTCTAGGTTTTTTTCTTATTCACGATGTTACAGTTATTTTACTGTATATATATATATATCTTGTCTTCGCAGTAAACCGGCCAAACCGTAAAATTATGGTACATAATCGGGCCGTCATGCAATCACGATGTACGATCCGCATCATGGGCCCCGTCATCTTGGTTCGTGAAAAGGCCAAAAGTAAACTGGCCCACTAGTAGATTCAGGCCTTTAATAGGCTGAGTAAACCGCCGACCCTCTTTTCGCAAGAAAACTCAATGGGCTTTTAGGAGGTTGACAAGTAGGTTGGGCCTGAAACGTGCGGAACAGCTCATGGGCCGGCAGTAGCCCGAAATGGACCCCGACCCATGATTGTGCGAATCAAATCATGGGCTTTTAATAGGGCGAAATTATCTTGGACCTTGTTTGGCCCAATCAGATTATCGACTGCGAGCAGGCCACATGCAAACCGAGCCATAGTTAGGCCCAACTATATGACGGGCTTTTAACAGGTGGAAATTAATATAGGGCCGAGATGTTAAATAGGCCATTAACAGGCTGAAACTAATATGAGGTCAAATTACTAAATGGGCCTTTAGCAAGTCGGCCCAAAAGCATAGTGTCCAGTTGACGGGCCGAATCTGATATGGGCCATAATTTAGCCGAAAGCCTCATAAAGGGCCGGACCTAATCTGGGCTGTAATTTGGCCCAGAACGTGGTAGGCTTTTAACGGGCCTCTCATATGGGCCATTATTAGGCCCAGATCAAATTTGGGCTAGTATTTGGCCCAAAACATGGCAACCAGTTAATGGGCCAGCCTACTAGGGTCCTCAAAATCTTGTGGGCCTACAGCTGGGCCGGCCCATTAATGTCAGCGAAATCTCTTGGGCCTTTAGCTGGGCTGGCCCATTATGATCCGCAAAAACTCTCGTGGGCCTTTACCTGGGCCGGCCCATTATGGCACACAAAAATCTTGTGGGCCTTTACCTCGGCCGACCCATTATGGCCCGCAAAATTCTGTGGGCCTTTAGCTGGGCCAGCCCATTATGGTCCGCAAAATATCGTGGGCCTTGAGCTGGGCCAGCCCATTATGGTCCGCAAAATCTTGCGGGCCTTTAGTTGTGCCGGTCCACGTGTCAACATATCATAGGCGCATCTCGCCCATTGGATGAGTGACACCTGTGCCAATGCGGAGCTGACACGTGTTTCCTCCAGCCAATGATGATTTTACTCGTGGAAAATCCCCATTGGTCCGGGCTGTTAACGGGTTATCGGATCCAAAATCGGTCTCGATAGCTTAACGACGTTCCATTATGGTGGATGCCACATGTCGGTCACCCTTGACGAAAGCACTTATGTGACACGCGATTTATCGTCATGGAAGTGGACACTTCCGTAACGATAATTTTGGTAATGTCATGGAACACTTCTATGATAGCACAGGTATGACTATCTTGATTCTGTCATAAAATCGTCATGGATGTACATGCATGACAAAACACGCGACCTACTGTGACAAACATGTATCATGACAGAAGTGCATTTTTTATAGTGAAGGATCTTGCCGGGGGTCTCATGGGTTTCCTCGGCAAGGATCTTGCCGAGGATCGTCGTCTTCTGGTCCTCATTTGATCTTGCATGCCTATGATCTTCACGAAGATCTGCACGCCACCATGGAGGTGCCTCCCGAGCCTTGGTTACATTGTGGTTGATGGCATTGGAACCCTTGGGCTCAAGGGTGGCGCGCTCTGCTGGCATTGGGCAAGTCGCCCCGGTAAGGCTCTTACCGGGGCTGCGGAGGCTGAGCCCGACAAGGGTCTTGCCGGGGGAGTCCACCTCACCATCTTGCTCTTTGCGTCTCTATCTTTGTGTTGCTTTGATTGTCTTGTGGTTTTGGCTTCCCTCTTCCGCCCCGCGGAGTGTGGCCACGGGCGCGGCTCTGACTGCCCGTGCACAAGTAAAGGGGTACAAAGGAGAGCCCCTACTTTTGTACAACGACACCGTACAATAGTAAAACGGCAGAATAACACAACAAACATAACATAGACCACCGTGTGATAGTTGAGTTGCTAACATGCATCAGCCAAATAGTAGTAACCACTTAGATCACGTAATCAGAGTAGCACCAAACACTTAAGATAAGTGGCAGATTAACCACCGCACATCATAAGTTCAGACACACCATAGGACATAAGTTTTAAAGTCGAACAACAAAGAAACATACATAACATAAGGGGGACGGCGGTCCTGGGCAGCAACAACAATCTACCAGTGCATCACTTCTTTTCCCTCTTAACCAACGGGATGTAGAAGGGATCATTGCCCCTAACATACTTGGTGAGGAAGACGTCGTAGGGCGCGTGTTTAGCCAGAGTACTGGCCTTATGCTTCCTAACTAATCCATCGCCAGTGTTGAAGTCATGCTGGAGTAGGCCATCTAAGCCGCCATCGATCACCTTGGAACAAAATAGGCAACCAATTTTGCCAAAGAAACGGTACTTGATTTTGCCAGCAATCAGAAGCTTCAGGATGTAGCGGCTCTTGCTGTGCCCGCTGTCCATGCCATAGTCCATGTCCACGTCATCCTCATGTGAATTAGTACGCACAGAAGAACTCAGGTAATCTATTCTGCTACATTGCTCTTAATTTGAATGTCTGAAAAGCACAGATGTGTAACATGACAAATATCTATTTGCTGGCAATATATAGTATATGCACATACAAATTGAACCAAAGAAATTGACATGCATAAATATGGACGGTGGAATAGTTTCATTGATAGATTAGTGCACAAGTAGTACATAATTAACACATGAAAGAATTGATGATGTGGCTGGGTTTCATGATACTTGATACTTGTTATAGGTGTAATTCTGATTGGAATCAGAAAATGGCTTCATTATACTCCTCCATGTTACACACAAGGGGTTTTCTGTTCTATCTATTGGAATCAAAAAAGGAAATGTTGTCATGCAAAATAAGGTTTTTTTTTGTTCTATTTACTGGAATCGGAAAATGAATTTTAGTTTTAGGAATACAAGGGTTTTTTTATTCTGTCTATTGGAATCAGAAAAAGAAATGTTGTCATGCAAAACAAGGGTGTTCAAAAAATAATCAAGTGGTCAGAACCGAAATCTTACCAATTTAAACTGAATGTAGATGCATCATATCATAGTTAAGAAGGAGATGGGTCGATGGGTGCTGTTTTAAACGATCGGTATGGAAACTTCCTTGCGGGTTCTTGCTCTTATATTCCAAATGCATCATCTGCCTGCTAGATGGAGGCGGTGGCAATTAAAGAAGGCCTATCTTTGGTAGCATCTCTAGGCTATCATCAAATTATTGCATAATCGGATTGCTCGGAAGTTGTTTAAGCTTGTAGTGGAGGTAACACATGGTGGCACAAAGGATCAACTATTTTTGCTGATTGTGTTGATCGAGTTGTGGATAGGAACTATTGCATTTTTTCACTGTCCTCGGGAGGCCAATGGTGTCGCACATGAGATTGCTAGAAATAGCTATGAGAATCATCTACCTTGCATTTGGGCTGATGACCCCCTTCTTTCATTAATGTATCTCTTGTGAACGATATAAGTGTGCTTACTTAATCAATAAAGCAAGCCATGATGACATTCCCTAAAAAAGGGTTCTTTTGCTCTATGTATTGAAATCAGAAAATGAATTTTAGTTTTAGCAATCCAAGGGGTTTTTGGTTCTGTCTATTGGAATCACAAAATGAAACAGATTCAAAAACCACCATCCAACAAGAAAATCTATGCTAGATCCCTAGAATCCTACATGCGTACAACTAGCACGACCATATGAAATTGATGCTCATCTACTCTACAAGAAAACCCAATGCTATGAAAAAATAGAGTTCTTAAAAGAAAAAGAAATCCTCTTAAAACAGAGTACTACCATAGATAGCTCATCGATGGCATCCTCGTCTAACTTGCCACCCTTCCTAAAATCTTCATCAAATTCCTTCATCGTGTTCTCCTCATAAAAGTCCTCAATTTGGTCATGGACCTCGCACTGAATCCTTTCCTTCTCCTACTCCAGATGTTCTGTGACCTTCTCCTACACATGCTCGTCGACGGGTAGCTCGAATGCTGTGATGGTAGCGGGGGCAGGCACAATAGTTGCTGCACCACCAGTCGTCGCTGCTATGTCGGACTCAGCCGTGCCAACCACGGCGGCAGCCACGACAACAAACTGCTTTGCTCCGATGGTTGCCTCCTACTCGTCCACCGCTTCTTCAAGCACGTGCTGCATCAGCGGTCGATGACAGGAGAAGGGTGGTGTAGGATGGGAGGAGGGTTTGGGCGAGGGAGGTGGTATGGCTGGAGAGGGAGAGGACGAGGGGTTTCTACCCAATTTGGGGAAGAAAAGGCCTGTCGCTGCCTCTTGGAGAAACCGAGGGGCCGATGGGGCGATTTTCTCAACTACTGCTACTTCTTGAGCTTGTGTTGGTTTTACCTTGAAAAGGAAAGGGTGATGCAGCAAATTAGAAATAAGTATTTCCCTTAGTTTGAGGTCCAAGGTATCAATCCAGTAGGAGACAACGCACAAATCACCGAATACCTACACAAACAATCAAACAAACTTGCACCCAACGAGATAAATGGGTTGTCAATCCCTTCACTGTTACTTGCAAAAGTGAGATCTGATAGAGATAGATAAATGATAAAGTAAATATTTTTGGTATTTTTGGTTTATATATTGGAAAGTAAGACATTGCAAGAATAGTATATTGGAAACTAATATTGTAGATCGGAAACTTGTATGATGGAAAAAGACCCGGAGGCCATAGGTTCCACTAGAGGCTTCTCTCAAGCTAGCAAATAATATGGTGGGTTAACAAATTACTCCCGAGCAATTGATAGAAAATGCAAAGTTATGATGATATCTAAGGCAATGATCATGAATATAGGCATCACGTCTGCGTCAAGTAGACCGGAACGATACTGCATCTACTACTATTACTCCACAGATCGACCGCTATCCAGCATGCATCTAGAGTATTAAGTTCATAAAGAACGGAGTAATGCATTAAGTAAGATGACATGATGTAGAGGAATTAACTCAAGCAATATGATGAAAACCCCATCTTTTTATCCTTGATGGCAATAATACAATATGTGCCTTGCTGCCCCTACTGTCACTGGGAAAGGACACTGCAAGTTTGAGCCCAAAGCTAAGCACTTCTACCATTGAAAGAAAAACCAATCTAGTTGGCCAAACCAAACCGATAGTTCGAAGATAATGAAAAAGATATCAAATCATGCATATAAGAATTCATAGAAGATACAAATAATATTCATAGATAAGGTGATCACAAATCCACAATCCATCGGATCTCAGCAAACACACCGTAAAAAGGTATTACATCAAATAGTCTCCAAGAACATCGAGGAGAACATGGTATTGAGAATCAAAGAGAGAGAAGAAGCCATCTAGCTACTAGCTATGGAGCTGTATGTCTGTGGTAAACTACTCACGCTTCATCAGAAGGGAAATAGAGTTGATGTAGAAGCCCTGCGTGATCGATTCCCTCTCCGGCAGGACGCCAGAAAAGGTCCCTAGACGAGATCTCACGGGTATAGAAGGTTGCGGTGGCAGAAAAGTGTTTTCGTGGATTCCCCTCTTCGTTTGGGGATATATGGGAATATATAGGCAAAAGAATTAGGTCAGGAGGGTCATGGGGGGCCTACAAGGATGGGGGCGCACCCTACCCCCCGGGCGCGTCCCCCATCCTTGTGGCTGCCTCGTGGCTCCTTTGAATTCATCTCCAAGTCTCCTAGTTGTCTTCTGGTCCAAGAAAAATCATCGCGAAGGTTTCATCCCGTTTGGACTCTGTTTGGTATTCATTTTCTACGGAACTCAAAAATAAGGAAAAAACAGGAACTGGCACTGGGTTCTAGGTTAATAGGTTAGTCCCAAAAATATATAAAATCGAATATTAATGCATATAAAACATTCAAAACAGGTAATATAATAGCATGGAACAATAAAAAATTATAGATACGTTGGAGACGTATCAAGCATCTCCAAGCTTAATTCTTGCTCGTCCTCGGGTAGGGAAATGATAAAAGAGAATTTTTGATGTGGAATGCTACCTAACATATCTATCCATGTAATTTTCTTTATTGTGGGATGAATGTTCAGATCCATAAGATTCAAAACAAAAGTTTAATATTGACATAAAAACAATAATACTTCAAGCATAATAACAAGGCAATTATGTCTTCTCAAAATAACATGGCCAAAGAAAGCTTATCCCTACAAAATCATATAGTCTGGCTATGCTCCATCATCATCACATAAAATATTTAAATCATGCACAACCCCGATGACAAGCCAAGCAATTGTTTCATACTTTTGATGTTCTAAAACTTTTTGAACTTTCACGCAATACATGAGCATGAGCCATGGACATAGCACTATAAGTGGAATAGAATATGGTGGTTGTGGAGAACAAAAAAAATAAGGAGATAGTCTCACATCAACTAGGCATATTAATGGGCTATGGGGATGCCTATCTATAGATATCAATGTGAGTGAGTAGGGATTGCCAAGCAACGGATGCACTAGAGCTATAAGTTTATGAAAGCTCAAAAGAAAACTAAGTGGGTGTGCATCCAACTTGCTTGCTCACGAAGACCTAGGGCAATTTGAGGAAGCCCATTATTAGAGTATACAAGCCAAGTCCTATAATGACAAATTCCCACTAGTATATTAAAGTGACAAATTAGGAGACTCTCTATCATGAAGATCATGGTGCTACTTTGAAGCACAAGTGTGGAAAATGGATAGTAACATTGTCCCTTCTCTCTTTTTCTCTCATTTTTTGGGTCTTTCTCTTTTTTTGGCCTATTTATTTATTTATTATTTTCGTCTGAAGTCTCATCTCGACTTGTGGAGGAATCATAGTCTCCATCATCCTTTCTTCACTGGAACAATTCTCTAATAATGAAGATCATCACACTTTTATTACTTACAACTCAAGAATTACAACTCCATACTTAGAACAAAATATGACTCTATATGAATGCCTCTGATGGTGTACCAAGATGTGCAGTGAATCTAGAGTGACATGTATGAAAGAATTATGAAAGGTGTCTTTGCCACAAATACGATGCCAACTACATGATCATGCAAAGCAATATGACAATGATGAAGCGTGTCATAATAAATGAAACGGTAGAAAGTTGCATGGCAATATATCTCGGAATGGCTATGGAAATGCCATAATAGGTAGGTATGGTGTCGGTTTTGAGGAAGGTATATGGTGGGTGTATGGTACCGGTGAAAGTTGCACGGTACAAGAGAGGCTAGCAATGGTCGAAGGGTGAGAGTGCGTATAATCCATGGACTCAACATTAGTCATAAAGAACTCACATACTTATTGCAAAAATCTATTAGTTATCAAAATGAAGTACCACACGCATGCTCCTAGGGGGATAGATTGGTAAGAAAATACCATCACTCGTCCCCGACCACCACTCATAATGAAGACAATCAAAAAATTAATTATGCTCCGACTTCATCACATAACGGTTCACCATACGTGCTTGATACGGGAATCACAAACTTTAACACAAGTATTTCTCAAATTCACAACTAATCACTAGCATGACTCTAATATCACCATCATCATATCTAAAAACAATCATGAAGAATCAAACTTCTCATAGTATTACATGCACTTTATATGAAAGTTTTTATTATATCCCTCTTGGATGCCTATCATATTAGGACTATATTTATAACCAAAGCGAATTACCATGTTATTTAAAGACTCTCAAAAATATAAGTGAAGCATGAGAGTTCATCAACTATGAAATAAAACCGCCGCCGTGCTCTAAAAAGATATAAGTGAAGCACTAGAGCAAAATTGCCTAGCTCAAAAAATATAAGTGAAGCACATAGAGTATTCTAATAAATCACGATTCATGCATGTCCCTCTCAAAATGTGTGTACAACAAGGATGATTGTGGCATACTAAAAGGCAAAGACTCAAATCATACAATACGCTCCAAGCAAAACACATATCATGTGGTGAATAAAAATATAGCCTCAAGTCAAGTTACCGATAGATGAAGACAACAGAGGGGATGTTTTTCGGGGCATCCCCAAGCTTAGGCTCTTGCTTGTCCTTGAATATTACCTTGGGGTGCCTTGGGAATCCCCAAGCTTAGGCTCTTGCCACTCCTTATTCCATAGTCCATCAAATCCTTACCCAAAATTTGAAAACTTCACAACACAAAGCTCAATAGAAAATCTCGTAAGCTCCGTTAGTATAAGAAAATAAATCACCACTTTATGGTAGAACTCATTCTTTATTTATATTGGTGTAATATCTACTGTATTCCAACTTTTCCATGGTTCATAACCCCAGATACTACCCATAGATTCATCGAAATAAGCAAACAACACATAGAAAACAAAATATGCCAAAAACAAAACAGTCTATAGCAATCTGTAACTCCAAAATATCTAAATTTAGGACAACTGGGCAATTTGTGTAACAATCCAGTGCAAAAAGAATTAGATCAAAAGCATGCTTCTGTGAATTATGAAAATTAACTTACTGGGCACAAAAGTTTCTATTTCTCAGCAAGATCAAATAAACTATCATCGTAAGCCATCCCAAAGGTCTTACTTGGCACAAACACTAATTAAAACACAAAACCACACCTAACCAGAGGCTAGATGAATTATTTATTGCAAAACAGGAACAAAAAGCAAAGTACAAAAATAAAATTGGGTTGCCTGCCAAGACGCGCTTTTCTTAAAGCCTTTTAGCTAGGCATTGTAAATTTCAATGATGCTCACATAAAAGAGAAGAATTGAAGCACAAGGAGAGCATCATAAAACACGTGACAAACACATCTAAGTCTAACATACTTCCTATGCATAGTCATTTTATAAGCAAACAAATTATCAAGGCAAGCAAAAACTAGCATATGCAAGGAAGAAGAAAGAGACGGTAGCAATCTCAACATGAAGAAAGGTAATTTAGTAACATGAAAATTTCTACAACCATATTTTACTCTCTCATAATATTTACATGTAGGATTATAAGAAAATTCAACAATATAGGTATCACATAACATATTCTCAACACGATCCACATGCATACGAAGTTGACACTCTTCCAAAATAGTGGGATTAACATTAACTAAAGTCATGACCTCTCCAAACCCACTTTTATCAAAAAAAATCATAATAGTGAACATTCTCCAAATATGTGGGATCTAAACTTGACACCTCTTCCAAACCCACTTTCAATATTATTGCAAACATTATTATCAATCTCATATTCATCATGGGGCTTAAATAAATTTTCAAGATCATAAGAAGAATTACCCCAATCATGATCATTGCAACAAGTAATGGACAGATACATCTCCAACGTATCTATAATTTTTTATTGTTACATGCTGTTATATTACCTGTTTTGGATGCTTATGGGCTTTACTCTACACTTTTATATCATTTTTGGGGCTAACCTACTAACTGGAGGCCCATCCCGAATTGCTGTTTTTTGCCTATTTCGGTGTTTCGAAGAAAAGGAATATCAAATGGAGTCCAAACGGAATGAAACCTTCGGGAGCGATCTTTTTGGAACAAATGCCAACTAGGAGACTTAGAGTGGACGTCAAGCAACAAACGAGGCAGCCACAAGGGTGCCCGGCGTGCCCCCTTGGGGAGGGCGCGCCCCCCACCCTCATGGGCCTCTCGAGCATCAACCGACCTACCTCCTTCGCCTATATATACTGCCATACCCTGAAAACATCAGAAGCGACCACAAAAACCTAATTCCACCACCGCAACCTTCTCTATCCGTGATATCCCATCTTGGAGCCTTCGCCGGCGCTCCACCAGAGGGGGAATCTGCCATGGACAGCCTCTACATCATCTCCAAGGCCTCTCCAATGAGTTGTGAGTAGTTCACCACAGACCTTCGGGTCCATAGTTATTAGCTAGATGGCTTCTTCTCTCTCTCTCTTTGAATCTCAATACAAAGTTCTCCTCGATCTTCTTGGAGATCTATTTGATGTAACTGTTTTTGCGGTGTGTTTGTCAAGATCCGATGAATTGTGGGTTTATGATCTACTTTATCTATGAGAAGTATTTGAATCTCCTCTAATTTTTTTATGTGTGATTAAGTTACCTTTGCAAGTCTCTTCGAATTATCAGTTTGGTTTGGCCTACTAGATTGATCTTTCTTGCAATGGGAGAAGTGCTTAGCTTTGGGTTCAATCTTGCGGTGTCCTTTCCCAGTGATAGCAGGGGCAGCAATGCACGTATTGTATTATTGCCATCGAGGGTAAAAAGATGGGGTTTATAACATATTGCATGACTTTATCCCTCTACATCATGTCATCTTTCTTAATGTGTTACTCTGTTCTTCATGAACTTAATACTCTAGATGCAGGCAGGAGTCGGTTGATGTGTGGAGTAATAGTAGTAGATGCAGAATCATTTCGATCTACTTGTCATGGACGTTATGCCTATATACATGATCATGCCTAGATAATCTCACAACTATGCACTATTCTATCAATTGCTCGACAGTAATTTGTTCACCGACTGTAATACTTATGCTATCTTGAGAGAAGCCACTAGTGAAACCTATGGCCCCCGGGTCTATCTTTTATCATATAAGTTTTCAATCTAATTTTATTTGCATCTTTTCCTTTCCAATATATATCATAAAAATACCAAAAATATTTATCTTATCATATTATCTCTATCAGATCTCACTTTCACAAGTGGCCGTGAAGGGATTGACAACCCCTTTATTGCGTTGGTTGCGAGGTTCTTGTTTGTTTGTGTAGGTGTGTGTGACTTTTGAGGAGCCTCCTACTGGATTGATACCTTGGTTCTCAAAAACTGAGGGAAATACTTACGCTACTTTGCTGCATCACCATTTCCTCTTGAAGGAAAACCAACGCAGTGCTCAAGAGGTAGCAAGAAGGATTTCTGGCGTCGTTGCCGGGGAGGTCTTCGCTCAAGTCAAGACATACCAAGTACCCATCACAAACTCATCTCCCTCACATTACATTATTTGCCATTTGCCTCTCGTTTTCCTCTCCCCCACTTCTCCCTTGTCATTTTATTCGCCCTCTCTTTCCCAATCGTCTCCTCTATCTTTTGCTTGCCTTTTTGTGTGTGCTTATGTGTTGGATTGTTTGTCACGATGGGGCAAGATAATACCAAATTGTGTGACTTTTCTAATACCAATAATAATTATTACCTCACTCCGATTGCTCCTCTTAATGATGTTGAATCTTGTGAAATCAATGTTGCTTTGCTGATTCTTGTTATGAAAGATCAATTCTCTGGCCTTCGTAGTGAAGATGACGCTACTCATCTAAACAACTTTGTTGATTTGTGTGATATGCAAAAGAAGAAATATATGGATAATGATATTGTTAAATTGAAGTTATTTCCGTTTTCGCTTAGAGATCGTGCTAAAACTTGGTTTTCGTCTTGCCTAAGAATAGTATTGATTCATGGAATAAGTGCAAAGATGCTTTTATCTCTAAATATTTTCCTCCCTCTAAGATCATCTCTCTTAGGAACGATATTATGAATTTTAAACAACTTGATCATGAGCATGTTGCCCAATCTTGGGAAATAATGAAATTAATGATTCTCAATTGCCCTACTCATGGTTTGAACTTATGGATGATCATACAAATTTTTTATGCCGGATTGAATTTTGCTTCTAGAAATCTTTTAGATTCGGCTGCGGGAGGCACTTTTATGGAAATCACTTTAGGAGAGGCTACTAAACTCCTTGATAACATTATGGCTAATTATTCTCAATGGCACACCGAAAGATCTACTAGTAAAAAAGTGCATGCTATAGAATAAATTAATGTTTTGAGTGGAAAGATGGATGAACTTATGAAATTGTTTGCCACTAAGAGTGCTCCTATTGATCCTAATGATATGCCGGTCTACTTTGATTGAGAATAATAATGAATCTATGGATGTTAATTTTGTTGGTAGGAATAATTTTGGTAACAATGCTTATAGAGGAAACTTTAATCCTAGACCGTTCCCTAGTAATTCCTCTAATAATTATGGTAATTCCTACAACAACTCTTATGGAAATTTAAATAAGGTGCCCTGTGATTTTGAGAATAGCGTTAAAGAATTTATGATCCCTAAAAAGAATTTTAATGCTTTGCTTGAAGAAAAATTGCTTAAAGTTGATGAATTGGCCACCTAAGCATGATATCAATGAGTCTCTCAAAGCCATGAGAATTTCCATTGATGAGTGCAAAGAAAGAACCGCTAGATTGTGTGCGAAGAAAGATTGCTTTGTAAAAATGTGTTCTTCTAGTCTCCATGAAAATAATGATGAAGATCTAAACGTTATTGATGTATCCCCTATTAAATATTTGTTTTGAAATATGAATCTTGATAATTATGGGACTGGAGATGAGTCAACTTTAGTTAAAAGGTGTCCCCATAATTCGGAGTTTGTAGATCTTGATGCTAAAATTGGTAAAAGTGGGATTGAAGAGGTCAAGACTTTCAATAGTATTGAACCCACTATTATGGATTTCAAGGAATTTAATTATGATAATTGTTCTTTAATAGAATGTATTTCTTTGTTGCAATCCGTGTTGAATTCTCCTCATGCTTACAGTCAAAATAAAGCTTTTACCAAACATATTGTTGATGCCTTGATGCAATCTTATGAGGAAAAACTTAATTTTGAAGTTTCTATACCTAGAAAACTTCATGATGAGAGGGAACCTACTATAAAGATTAAAATTAAATATCATGAGTGCTATGCTTTGTGTGATTTGGGTGCTAGTGTTTCCACGATTCCGTAAACTTTATGTGATGTTCTAGGTTTCCATGATTTTGATGATTGCTCTTTAAACTTGCACCTATCGGATTCCACCATTAAGAAACCTACGGGAAGGATCAACGATGTTCTTATTATTGCAAATAGGACTTATGTGCCCGTAGATTTTATCGTTCTTGATATAGATTATAATCTTTCATGCCCTATTATTCTTGGTAGACCTTTCCTAGAACGATTGGTGCAATTATTGATATGAAGGAAGGGAATATTAGATTCCAATTTCCATTAAGGATAGGCATGGAACACTTTCCAAGAAATAAATTTAAATTACCTTATGAATCTATCATGCGAGCTACTTATGAATTGAATGCCAAAGATGGCACTACGTAGATCTATTCTCGCTTTTATGCCTAGCTAGGGGCGTTAAACAATAGCGCTAGTGGGGAGGCAACCTAATTTTATTTTTGTTTATTGCTTTTTGCTTCTGTTTAGTAATAAATATTTAATCTAGCTTCTGTTTAGATTTGTTTTCATGTTTTAATTAGTGTTTGTGCCAAGTAGAACCTATAGGATAACCTACGGTTATAGTTAATTTGATTCTGCTGAAAAACAGAAACTTTTGCACGGACGAAAATAATTTTAGTAAATCACAGAAACGTTATTTTGCGTTGATTCTTTTTGCTGTAGATCAATACGCAAATTTCCCAAGACTTCCTATTTTTGTAGGAGTTTTAGAGTTCCAGAAGATTCAAAAGTTACAGATTGCTACAGATTGTTCTGTTTTTGGCAGATTCTATTTTTCGTGTGTTGTTTGCTTATTTTGATGCATCTATGGCTAGTATCGGGGGGAATGAACCATAGATAAGTTGGAATACAGTAGGTTTAACACAAATATAAATAAAGAATGAGTTCATTACAGTACCTTATGTGTTTGTTTTTCTTTCTTGCACTAACGGAGCTTATGAGATTTCCTGTTGAGTTTTGTGTTGTGAAGTTTTCAAGTTTTGGGTAAAGATTTGATGGACTATAGAATAAGGAGTGGCAAGAGCCTAAGAATGAGGATGCCCATGGAACCCAAGATATTCAAGGATAACCAAAAGCCTAAGCTTCGGGATGCGTCGGAAGGCATCCCCTCTTTCGTCTTCGTCTATCGGTAACTTTACTTGGAGCTATATTTTTATTCGCCACATGATATGTGTTTTGCTTGGAGCGTCTTGTATGATATTAGTCTTTGATTTTTAGATTTCCACAATCATCCTTGATGTACACACCTTTTGGGAGAAACCCACATGAATTGGAATTTATTAGAATACTCTATGTGCTTCACTTATATCTTTAGAGCTAGATAGTTTTGCTCTAGTACTTCACTTATATCTTTTAGAGCACGACGGTGGTTTGATTTTGTAGAAATTGTTGATCTCTCATGCCTCACTTATATTATTTTGAGAGTCTTTTAGAACAGCATGGTATTTGCTATGGTTATAAAATTGGTCCTAGAATGATGGGCATCCAAGTTGGGTATAATAAAAAACTATCATAGGAAGTGAATTGGATGCTATGATCAATTTGATACTTGATAACTGTTTTGAGTTATGGAGGTGGTGATATTAGAGTCATTCTAGTTGGGTAATTGTGAATTTAAAGAATACTTGTGTTGAAGTTGGCAAGTCCCGTAGCATGCACGTATGGTAACCGTTGTGTAACAAATTTGAAAAATGAGGTGTTCTTAGATTGTCATCCTTATGAGTGGCGGCCGGGGACGAGCGATGGTCTTTTCCTACCAATATATCCCCCTAGGAGCATGCGCGTAGTGCTTGGATTTTGATGACTTGTAGATTTTTGCAATAAGTATATGAGTTCTTTATGACTAACGTTGAGTCCATGGATTATACGCACTCCCACCTTCCATGATTGCTAGCCTCTTCAGTACAGTGCATTGCCCTTTCTCACCTTGAGAGTTGGTGCAAACTTCGCCGGTGCATCCAAACCCCGTTATGCGACATGCTCTATCACACATAAACCTCCTTATATCTTCCTCAAAAAAGCCACCATACCTAGCTATTATGGCATTTCCATAGCCATTCCGAGATATATTGGCATGCAACTTTCCACCGTTTCGTTTATCATGACACACATCATCATTGTCATATTGCGTTGCATGATCATGTAGTTGACATCGTATTTGTGGCAAAGCCACCTTCATAATTTTCATACATGTCACTCTTGATTCATTGCCCATCCCGGTACACTGCCGGAGGCATTCATATAGAGTCATATCTTATTCTAGTTTTGAGTTGTAATTCATGAGTTGTAAATAAATAGAAGTGTAATGATCATCATTATTAGAGCATTGTCCCTTATATAAAAAAGAAAGGCCAAAAAAGAAAAAAAAGGGCACAGAAAAAAAAGAAAGGCCAAAAATAAGAAAAAGAAAAGGAAAAGAAAAAAAAGAAAATAAAAAAGGGTACAATGTTACTATCTTTTTTCCACACTTGTGCTTCAAAGTAGCACCATGTTCTTCATATAGAGAGTCTCATTTGTTGTCACTTTCATATACTAGTGGGAATTTTTCATTATAGAACTTGGCTTGTATATTCCAACGATGGGCTTCCTCAAAATGCCTTAGGTCTTCGTGAGAAAGCAAGTTGGATGCACATCCACTTAGTTTCTTTTATTGAGCTTTCATGCATTTATAGCTCTAGTGCATCTGTTGCATGGCAATCCCTACTCCTCATGTTGACATCAATTGATGGGCATATCCATAGCCCATTGATTATCCTCGTCAATATGAGACTTTCTCCTTTTTTGTCTTCTCCACACAACCTCCATCATCATATTCTATTCCACCCATAGTGCTATATCCATGGCTCACGCTCATGTATTGCGTGAAAGTTGAAAAAGCTTGAGATTGCTAAAGTATGAAACAATTTCTTGGCCTGTCATCGGGGGTGTGCAAGATGAGAGCATTTTTGTGTGACGAAATAAAGCATGACCAAACTATAAGATTTTGTAGGGATGAACCTTCTAATGACATAATATTTTGACAAGACATGATTGCTTTGTTAGTATGCTCGAAGTATTCTGATTTCTTATGTCAATATGAACTTTTATTTTGAATCATTTGGATCTGAACATTCATGCCACAATAAAGAGAATTACCTTAAGGATTATGCTAGGTGGCATTCCACATCAAAAATTCTGTTTTTATCATTTACCTACTCGAGGACGAGCAGGAATTAAGCTTGGGGTTGCTTGATACGTCTCCAACGTATCTATAATTTTTGATTGTTCCATGCTATTATATTACCTGTTTTGGATGTTTATGGGCTTTAATCTACACTTTTATATCATTTTTGGGACTAACCTACTAACCGGAGGCCAAGCCCGAATTGCTGTTTTTTTGCCTATTTCAGTGTTTCGAAGAAAAGGAATATCGAATGGAGTCCAAATGGGATGAAACCTTCGGCAGTGATCTTTTTGGAACAAATGCCAACCATGAGACTTAGAGTGTACATCAAGCAACAAATGAGGCAGCCACGAGGGTGCCCGGCGTGCCTCCTGGGGGTGGGTGCGCCCCCCACCCTCGTGGGCCCCTCGAGCGTCAACCAACCACCTCCCTCGCCTATATATACTCCCGTACCCTGAAAACATCAGAAGCGACCATGAAAACCTAAATCCACCGCCACAACCTTCTGTATCCGCGAGATCCCATCTTGGAGCCTTCGCTGGTGCTCCGTCGGAGGGGGAGTCCACCATGGAGGGCCTCTACATCATCTCCAAGGCCTCTCCAATGAGTTCTAAGTAGTTTACCCCAGGCTTTCGGGTCCATAGTTATTAGCTAGATGGCTTCTTCTCTCTCTTTGAATCTCAATACAAAGTTCTGCTCGATCTTCTTGGAGATCTATTTGATGTAACTCTTTTTGTGGTGTGTTTGTCGAGATCCGATGAATTGCGGGTTTATGATCAAGTTTATCTATGAGAAATATTTGAATCTCCTCTGAATTTTTTTATGTGTGATTAAGTTATCTTTGCAAGTCTCTTCGAATTATCAGTTTGGTTTGGCCTACTAGATTGATCTTTCTTCCAATGGGAGAAGTGCTTAGCTTTTGGTTCAATCTTGCGGTGTCCTTTCCCAGTGACAGTAGGGGAAGCAAGGCACGTATTGTATTGTTGCCATCGAGGATAAAAAGATGGGGTTTATATCATATTGCATGAGTTTATCCCTCTACATCATGTCATCTTTCTTAATGCGTTACTCTGTTCTTCATGAACTTAATAGTCTAGATGCAGGCAGGAGTCGGTCGATGTGTGGAGTAATAGTAGTAGATGCAGAATCGTTTCGATCTACTTGTCACGGACGTGATGCCTATATACATGATCATGCCTAGATAATCTCATAACTATGCACTTTTCTATCAATTGCTCGAGAGTAATTTGTTCACCCACCGTAATACTTAGGCTATCTTGAGAGAAGCCACTAGTGAAACCTATGGCCCCCGGGTCTATCTTTTATCATATAAGTTTTCAATCTACTTTTATTTGCATCTTTAACTTTCCAATCTATATCATAAAATACCAAAAATATTTATATTATCATATTATCTCTATCAGATCTCACTTTTGCATGTGGACATGAAGGGATTGACAACCCCTTTATTGCGTTGGTTGCGAGGTTCTTGTTTGTTTGTGTAGGTGCGTGGGACTTTTGAGGAGCCTCCTACTGGATTGATACCTTGGTTCTCAAAAACTGAAGGAAATACTTACGCTACTTTGCTGCATCACCCTTTCCTCTTCAAGGAAACCAACGCAGTGCTCAAGAGGTAGCATAGACATAGCAAAACTAGCATCCCCAAGGTTAGGGTTTTGCATATCATTAACACAATTGAAATTAATAGAATTTATAATAACATCATTGCAATCATTATTTTCATCAAAGGAACTATCAAGTGTGGGTGCAATAGCAATAATTTCAAGTTTAACATAAGGAACTATAGCAAGTTCATCTCCATAAGCATAATTAGTATTGGCATCATGGCCATAAGAATAGCAAGCATCATGTTCATCAAGGGATATTTCAATCAAATCACCGGAATCATAATTATCTATAGATTCATGCATATCATTATTTTCTTCCAAAGCAACGGTTATTCTCTCAATAAATTCTGTAACATAGGCATTATGAGCATAGTTCTCATAGAAATATTTAAGTATGTCAAAAATTTCAGATTTATAGAGAGTAATATCATACTTTTCAATCAAAGAAGCAACTTCTTAAGCACCCTTAAAAGCAACAAATTCTTCAGTTTGTTCGATATCATAATAACTATAAACACCTTTTTCATAAGAAGGAAAGATTTGATTATCATTCAACTCACATAACTAGGGAAGGTGTTTTTTAGTGTTCTTAGAGCAACAAGTAAAATCACAAAGTTCACAAAGATTCCAAGCATAACAAAGCAAACTATTTATTTGATACCGTAAGAGTCTCCCTTTTTCAGACAAATGGTGACGCAAAAAATGAGCATTCTCATCTAAAGATTTTCCCTCAACTAAACTAGTTGGGGTTTCAGCACGAGCACATATGGATCAAAGATGATCCAAGTAGAAAACTTTAAGTGGATTCATATCAATAGATTTTTAGAAAGCAAAGATGCAAGCAAATAGAAGGCACATGGAAACACAAACAAACAAAAGATCAAACGGAAAGAAGGCAAATCTTTTCAAAAATCATTTTAGAATTGGGGGAGAGGAAAAGGAGAGGCGGTTGGCGAATAATGTAATGCAAGAGATGGCAGGTTATGCTGGGTACTTGGTATGCCTTGACTTGGCGTAGATCTCCCCGGCAACGCCGCCAGAAATTCTTCCTGCTACTTCTTGAGCTTGCGTTGGTTTTTCCCTTGAAGAGGAAAGGGTGATGCAGCAAAGTAGAGATAAGTATTTCCCTCAGTTTAAGAACCAAGGTATCAATCTAGTAGGAGACAACGCACAGATCACCGAATACCTTCACAAACAATCAAACAAACTTGCACCCAACGCGATAAAGGGGTTGTCAATCCCTTCACGGTTACTTGCAAAAGTGAGATCTGATAGAGATAGATAAATGATAAAGGAAATATTTTTGGTATTTTTGGTTTGTAGATAAGAAAGTAAGAGATTGCAAGAATAGTAGATTGGAAACAAATATTGTAGATCGGAAATTTGTATGATGGAAAATAGACACGGGGGCCATAGGTTTCATTTGAGGCTTCTCTCAAGATAGCAAATAATTCGGTGGGTAAAGAAATTACTGCGGATCAATTGATAGAAAATCACAAAGTTATGACGATATCTAAGGCAATGATTATGAATATAGGCATCACGTCTATGTCAAGTAGACCGAAATGATTATGCATCTACTACTATTACTCCACACATCGACCGCTATCCAGCATGCATTTAGAGTATTAAGCTCATAAAGAACGGAGTAATGCATTAAGTAAGATGACTTGATGTAGAGGAATTAACTCAAGCAATATGATGAAAACCCCATCTTTTATCCTCGATGGCACCAATACAATACGTGCCTTGCTGCCCCTACTGTCATTGGGAAAGGACGCCACAAGATTGAAACCAAAGCTAAGCACTTCTCCCGTTGCAAGAAAAACCAATCTAGTTGGCTAAACCAAGCCGATAGTTCGAAAAGAATTACAGATATCAAACCATGCATATAAGAATTCAGAGAAGATTCAAATAATATTTATAGATAAGCTGATCATAAATCCACAACTCATTGGATCTCGGCAAACACACCGCAAAAAAGTATTACATCGAATAGATCTCAGAGAACATCGAGGAGAACATGCTATTGAGAATCAAACAAAGAGAAGAAGCCATCTAGCTACTAGCTATAGACCTGTAGGTGTGTGGTAAACTACTCACGCTTTACCAGAAGGGTGATAGAATTGATGTAGAAGCCCTTCATGATCGAATCACCCTCCATCAGGATGCCGGAAAAGGTCCCTAGATGGGATCTCACGGGTATAGAAGGTTGCGGCGGCGGAAAAGTGTTTTTGTGGATGCCCCTGTTGTTTTGAGGATATATGAGAATATATAGGCGAAAGAATTAGGTCTGGAGGGTCACGAGGGGCCCACAAGGGTGGGGGCACGCCCTACCCCCCCCCCCCCCCCGGGGGGCGCCCTCCGTCCTTGTGGCAGCCTCGTTGCTCCTCCGACTTCATCTCCAAGTCTCCTGGTTGTCTTCTGGTCCAAGAAAAATCATCGCGAAGGTTTCATTCCGTTTGGACTCTGTTTGGTATCCCTTTTCCACGAAACTCAAAAACAAGGGAAAAAAACAAGAACTAGCACTAGGCTCTAGGTTAATAGGCTAGTCCCAAAAATAATATAAAAAAGCATATTAATGCATATAAAACATCCAAAACAGATAATACAATAGGATGGAACAATAAACAATTATAGATACGTTGGAGACGTATCAGCTACCCGGTCGTTCCACATTCCAGTGTGAGGCCGTGTGGCATCGTGGCGTCGTGCACCTCATGCGGTTTGCTGCACACCTGTAACATCCCAAATTTCCAATTTGGCATGTTATACATTAGATCATCATTGCATATCATATTTTATTGCATTTTAGCTTGATCCTAGAAATTCTACACAACTCAAGGACCCACGGAGAGAGTTGGGGATTTCATTATTTTCATATTTGAGTTTTCTCAAATTTTGAAAATAGGATCATTTGATTTTAATTATTTTATCTTTGTATATTTCTTTTATAAAAATAAGAGAGAGGGAGTAAAATGACTTACCCAAAAATAAAGAATATATTGGAGATTTAATAATAAAATCAAATAAGATTTTATTTCGGAACTTTATCGCTATTTTATTTGAATTAGGAAAAATGCGCGTTTTTCGAAATTACATTTTAGGCCCAAATAAATGTTCATCTTGTCCGACTTATTTTTCGAGGACAGGGAAAATTTATTTCGGGATTTTTGGAGTCTGTTTAGTATTTCTTTTCTTTCTTCTTCCACACGTCATAATTATTTTAAAAAAAGTCAAACCGACTCCGGGCCGTACCCGAGAGGGACTCCATCCGTGGGGGCTTTATAAGCCGTCGCCCTGGCACCCGAAGCCCACACTGCCAGCCCAACCCGCGCCGCCGCCTGAAACCCAAGCCACCGCCCGCCGCCACCGCCCGCGCCGCCGGTTGCCGCTACCGCCGCCGCTTCTCGTCGTTGTCGCCGCCGACCCCGCCGCCCGCCGCCACCCCGCGCCGCCGCCACTGGAGCCGCCAGAGCTCGCCGCCACCTCGCCGCCTCGCCGGAGATCTCGCCGGACCCGAGGTAGCCGCCATCGATTTTTTTATAAAAACCGATCTGTTTTTTAAAACCCTAGATCCGTTTTTTTAGATTGGTTTGTCGGTTTTTCTCGGTTTAGTTATTTAGCAAATGTTCGTCCGTACATTCGTTTTAATGAACGGTTTTAGTCATTTAGCCGCAGACAGCGAACGTTCGTTCGTTAGCCTGTTCGTCAGTTTTTCTTTTTCTTTGGATTTTTCGCGATTATTTTCGACCGTGATTTCTGATTCGATTTTCGTTTTAGTATAACTTTTTGCTTGTTTATCAGAATCAGGCGATTCAAGCGCCTAGAGTTTCTTCTTGAAACCCCTTTCCGTTTAACCAACTTAAACAAGTTTTTACTACCGTAGAATTTGACTTAGGTCCAGATTAGTAAACGAAGCTTGTTTCTTTCACCGTTTGAGTTTCGTTCCTTCGTTGGATTTGATTCTTTTTGCAAACCAGAGTTCTTAAGTTGAACTTTCTAGTTAGATCTCTTATTTGAGTTTTACCCGTGCATTAGATGAGTGCTTATTGTATGTTTGTTTGTTTGTTTGCGATAGAGTACCCGGAGTGCGCCGCGTGCTACTACGAGTCTCTAGGTTTCATGGATCATCAGCAAGGCAAGTAACACTTTGATCATACCTCTTTACTACCCAGTTTTATTGCATTAGATCAATCCTCAAACAATTGCATGGTTAGTATCTGATTAATATGTGGGTTTTAGGAAGTAGATGAGGTAGTACCTATTGTCCTGTTTATTATCAAACATTTGGGAGTTACTTCTACGTTTGCATATATTGCTATGCTATGCTAGTAGACGTGGATTGGGTGAGTGTATCCATGATAGATGTGAGATTGTTAATTACTTAAGGTGGCAACTTTAATACACATCTGGGTGGATTGAGGCACGTGGGAAACCCAGTGTTGCCTGTATTTTTGGAAATCCCGGGGTACCGTGTGATTCTCCTATGGACCGCCACCCAGGCTCAAAGGGATCATGAGATTATTCATGCTAGAAACTTCCGTGTGCAACCGCAAGCTACTATTGGCTCTAGCATAGTTGAGTATGTTGTGTGACCTCTTTCAGTGGTAGACTAGCAGATGTAGGGGATGTAGGTTGGTACTGTCTACCCAGAGTAAAGAGTTAATGCTTCTGAAAGACTGTGTCCCGGTCATCCGTTTCTCAAACATCATGTAGTGCGAGAAATTCAACGGAGGAGATCGAGTCTTGCGGGGAAAAGTGCGCAAACCTCTGTAGAGTGTATAAACCAATCATGGTTAGTCGTGTCCCCGGTTATGGACATTTTGAGTATCTAGTTACTTGGATTATCATGTGAATCTCATCATGTTACTTAATTTAAATTGTTGGGTTAATAATGATTCTTAATTGGGATTGAGTTGGAGGAACCTTCTCAATGTTTAACAACCACCATGATAGTTAAATAAAATTTATTCATTTGTTTTAGGGAAAATTGGCCTTATGCAAAACTATAACCATAGAGCTTTTCCACCAGCCATATATGCATGTAGTGATAGCATTATTCTGTTCATTACTCTCTATGTGTTACATTGCCAACGTATTCCATGTTCTGACCCGTTTTCGGGCTGCAACGTTCATGTTGCAGACTTTTCAGACGACGAGTAAGGTGCCTTAGGTCGTGATCTTATACTCAGTGATGCCGTTGGAGTTGATGGACTCGCTTTAGCTTCCAAGCCTTCCGATGTTATCATTATTAGATGGACTTAAGCCATATTTATTGTAATAAGTTCTCTTTTGAGACATTCCATGTAATAAGTGTGTGATTGCTACTCTGTTATAAATCCTTCAAGTATTGTGTGTGTCAGCATTACCGATCTAGGGATGACACTGATGCACAGAGGTCAGACTGTTTGAGGCCTGGTCGCTACAAGATGGTATCAGAGCACACGCTGACTGTAGGAAAGGACCACTAAGCTAAAGCCCTAGACCACTACTCTCTTCTCATTTCTGACTCCTCTCCCTTTTCTACTCTTTAGGATGGCGTATGCAAGGAACAAGTTCACGCAACCGGATGAAGATACACTCTTTGGATGCCACTTGAAGGAAGTCATTAGATACCTGAACATCGGAGTACCAAGTTTCACTGGGACCTACATCGCCACTTTACCAGAAGAGGAGCGTTGGATGATTCAAGTTCAAGTTCCCGAAAGGACGTTCATGCCAGTCACTAAGCCCATAGAGTTTTCCTTTGGTGCACCAACCTGGAGTCTAGGAAAGAGCATGGCAGCCCACATCACCATGGGACGCATTGGAGAAGTTTACCACAAGGATCTTAAGGATACTATTTACCAAATTTGTGGGTGCCGAGATGAGCAATGGGAGATGATCAGCACCAGGAAGTATAGATCAATTGCAGCTTTCATCCAAGAGTTAAACCAGCATATTCGTCGCCAGGAGAACCAGATGTGTGCAGGCATGATAGATCTGAAGAAGGCAATGACTAAGATCACAGAGCTATAAGAAGAACTCAAGTCTACATGCGATGGATATGAGGAGGAAATGATGACACTCGTGGAGAAGAATGATGACCGGAAGAAGAAGCTAAAAGTGTTCATGGGATTCCCCGCGACTAGAGGAGGAGACGACGATTGCACTTGCCTGGAGAACTACATCATCATCGACGACACCGACTCGGACCTCGACGATAGCGATGATGACTATGTTGATGAAGCAGGAGCAGATATCATGGAGTCTTCGACCGATCAAGTTTTCTAGTCGACCACCATAACAGTAGTAGTATTCCCCCATGTATATAGTATAGTCCAAGTACTTTTGTAACGATAGATAGACCGTTGTATGCCCTTGTTTGAATTGATTGAAGTGATTTGTTTGTGTTTCTATCATGTGCATATGGGTAGTGTTTTCTCTGTAGACCTCATTCTATTCCGTATTCTCATCTTTTCTAAATCCTCAGATGCCTCCGAGATGTGACAATGGATTTGCTTTCCCACCGGAGCTCACTCAGTTGATCCAGCAGCAGAATGCATTGATGCAGATACTAGTCCAGAATCAGAATCAGGGGAACAACAACAACAACAACCCACCACCACCACCACCTGTTGATCACTTAGCCCGTTTCTTGAGGCTGAATCCGCCGGTGTTCTCCAGTAGCACCGAGCTGATAGTTGTAGATGATTGGCTCTACAAGATGGGAAGGGAGTTGACCACTGCAGGATGCACAGATGCGAAGAAAGTGCGTTTTGTCGCACATCAGCTTGATGTACATGCAACATCATGGTGGGAGAATTTCACAGCCACTTACCCCATCGAAACTGTCACATGGGACCAGTTTCAGCAGGCTTTCTGTACTGTCCATGTTTCAGGAGGAGCTTGGCCATGAAGAAGTGTGAGTTCCGCAACTTGCGCCAAGGAGGACATACAGTTGGCCAGTATGTGGATGATTTTAGTAAGCTAGCATGTTATGCCTCCAGATGACGTTGCTACGGATGCAGCTAAGCAGGAGAAGTTTCTGGAAGGACTGAATGATGAGCTGAGCATGCAGTTGATGGTGGCAACCTTCAAAAACTACCAGGAGTTGGTGGATAGAGCTCTCATGATTGAAGGGAAGCAGCAGTAGATTGACAGCCGCAAGAGGAAGTATGGATAAGGGAAGTACAATTCTGGAGCTCAGCAGAAGCCTCGTTTTACCCCGAACTCAGGAGGACCTTTTCGGCATACCCATGGAGGTCACAACCACAATGGGGGGAGTTCTCACAACCATAGTGGCCCCAAGAATGGTAATGGGAATGGAGGAAGGAACGGACAGAACCATACCAACCCATCAACACCAGCCAAGAGGGATCTAAGCCACATTACCTGTTTCAAGTGCCAGAAGACTGGACATTATGCCACTGAATGTCCTGAAGCAAAGAATAGAAATGGCAATGGAAACTCAGGGAAGAAGGCCAACCCTTTCAACAGGGGACAGGTGAACCACGTTAGCGTGGAGGAGGTTGAAGCCTAGCCAGATGCAGTAATAAGTAATTTTTTGGTTTAGTCATTTACTGCAATCGTTCTTTTTTATACTGGTGCATCGCATTCATACATATCAAGGGGATTTGTGGATAAGTATAAAGTGCCAACCCAAGCCCTTAGGTCACCCATGTTAGTAACCTCGCCAGGAGCAGAGTATATGGCTAGTCTATGGTGTGATCGGTTACCATTATGGATTGGTAACTATGTGTTCCCTTCAGACCTAATAGTATTGGAGTCGCAAGGGCTGGATGTGATATTAGGCATGTATTGGTTATCAAAGTATGGAGGGAACATTGAATGCGCCAGTAAGTCGATTTTGCTTACCACCCAGAAGGAAGAAGGATGAAGTATGTATCCCATCATGTGCCTAAGAGGACTCAAGTAAATTCCTTACCAGGAGTTGTACAGGAGGAAGTACCAGTGGTGAAGGATTTCCCTGACGTATTTCCAGAGGAGTTGCCAGGCATGCCACCGAATAGAGACATTGAATTTTTGATTGAGCTTTTGCCAGGCACAGGGCCAATATCTAAGAGACCGTACAGGATCCCCGCAAAGGATTTGGAGGAAATCCTTGGGGATCAGTAGTGCTTCTAGTGGAGAAGAAGGCTATATTCGCCCAAGTTCTTAAAAAGCAGTGCTTAAGAAGCAGATTAAGGAGGAAATCCTTGGGGATCGGCAGTGCTTAAGAAGCAGAACAAGGAGTTATTGGATAAAGGCTATATTCGCCCAAGTTCGTCACCTTGGGGATCAGCAGTGCTTCTAGTGGAGAAGAAGGACGGATCATTGAGGATGGTTGTTGATTATCGAGGATTGAATGAAGTGACAATCAAAAAAAAGTACCCACTGCCGATGATCAACGATTTGTTTGACCAATTGCAAGGAGCTAAGGTATTTTCCAAGATCGATCTACGATCAGCATACCACCAGCTGAAGATTCAAGAGCCGGATATACCCAAGATAGCTTTTACCACCAGGTACGGGCTATATGAGTATACCGTTATGTCATTTGGTTGGACTAAGCACCTGCCTATTTCATGAACATGATGAACAAGGTGTTTACGGAGTTTCTGGATAAGTTCGTCATGGTGTTCATTGATGATAATTTGGTCTACTCAAATAATGAAGAGGAGCATAAGGAGCATTTGAGTTTGGTACTTCGGAAGGTAAGAGAACATCGGTTATATGCCAAATTCAGCAAGTGTGAGTTTTGGTTGAAGGAAGTTGGATTCCTCGGACATGTTATATACGGAGAAGGAATAGAAGTAGACCCCACCAAAGTTGTCACTGTGAAAAATTGGGAAGCACCCACGTCAGTTGGAGAGATCCAGAGTTTTCTTGGACTCGCAGGATACTACTGGAGGTTCATTGAGAATTTCTCGAAGATTGCAAAACCCATGACGGAGTTGTTGAAGAAGGACAGCAAGTTCAAATGTACTGAGGAATGTGAGGCCAGTTTCCAGGAGTTGAAGAAACGTTTGGTTACATCACCTGTATTGATTCTGCCTAGTCAGCGCAAGGATTATGAAGTTTATTGCGACGCCTCTCGTCGAGGACTTGGAGAAGTGCTTATGCAGGAGGGAAGAGTTGTTTCGTATGCCTCACGACAACTTAAGCCCCGTGAGTTGAATTATGCCACACATGATTTGGAGTTAGCAGACGTAGTGCATGCGTTGAAGACATGGAGACATTTTCTCATTGGAAACCATTGTGAGGTGTACACGGATCACAAGAGTTTGAAGTACATCTTCACACATAAGGAGTTGAATCTCAGGCAAAGGAGATGGTTGAAGCTCGTTAAGGATTATGATATGAGACTGCATTATCACCCCGGAAAGGCTAACGTAGTAGCTGATGCATTGAGTCGCAAGAGCCATGTCAACACACTCATGACCGGAGAGTTACCCAAGGAGTAAGCCGAGGATCTTCGCGAGCTATGTTTGGAGATAGTTCCGAGAGGCTATGTAGCAGCATTGGAGATTCAGTCTACCTTGATGGATAAGATCAGAGAAGCTTAGAAGACAGACAATGATATTGCAGAGATAAAGGATAAGATGAGCAACGGAAAGCCAAGGGATTTCGTGAGGATGAGCACGATACCTTATGGTTTGAGGACCGCGTTTATGTGCCTAATGACCCGGAGATCAGGAAGTTGATTCTGCAGGAGGCCCATGATTCATCGTATTCGATTCACCCAAGGAATACCAAGATGTATCTGGATTTGAAGGACACTTTCTGGTGGACTGGAATGAAGAAGGATATTGCGGAGTATGTAGCAGTTTGTGATGTATGTCAGAGAGTGAAGGCAGAGCATCAGAAGCCAGCGAGATTGCTACAGCCATTGCCAATACCCGAATGGAAGTGGGATAAGCTAGGCATGGATTTTATTACAGGTTTGCCTAGGACTCATTCAGGATATGACTCGATATGGGTTGTAGTTGATCGTTTGACGAAGGTAGCTCATTTCATCCAAGTGAAGACCACTTACACTAGTGCTAAGTTGGCAAAGATATACATGACCAGGATCCTATGTCTGCATGGAGTTCCGAGGACCATTGTATCAGATAGAGGAACCCAGTTTACCTCAAAGTTCTGGAATCACTTGCACAAAACTTTGGGTGCCAGGCTAGAGTTCAGTACAACCTTTCATCCACAGACAGATGGACACACCGAGAGAGTCAATCAGATTCTGGAAGACATGTTGAGAGCTTGTGCGCTAGATTACGGATCTAGTTGGGACGACAATTTGCCATATGCAGAGTTCTCTTACAACAACAGTTATCAATCCAGTTTGAAGATGGCCCCTTTCGAAGCCTTGTACGGAAGGAGGTGCAGGACACCGTTGTTGTGGGATGAAGTTGGAGACCATTAGTTGTTTGGACCAGATTTGATTAAAGAGTCTGAAAAGAAGGTTAAGCTGATTCGCGATAGGCTCAAGATAGCCCAGTCTAGGCAGAAGAGATATGCGGATTCTAAACGCAAGGAGACAGTTTACGAAGTCATAGACATAGTTTATCTTCGAGTGTCCCCACTTTGAGGAGTTAAGCGATTTGGAGTTAAGGGAAAGTTAGCACCACGTTTTGTGGGACCATACAAAGTTTTGGAGCATATGGGAGAAGTTGCCTACAAGTTGGAATTGCCCGAAGGATTGTCAGGAGTTCATGATGTGTTCCACGTTTCCCAGTTGAAGAAGTGCCACACGGAGATGGATGATATACCGCTGAGAGATACAGTGCCACTGGAAGCAATTCAGTTGGACAACGATTTGACCTACGAGGAGAAACCAGTGAAGATTCTCGAGTTTGCCAGCCGAGTCACCCGCACCAAGGTTATCAAGTTTTGCAAAGTTCAGTGGAGCCACCATACTGAGGATGAAGCCACCTGGGAGCAAGAGGAAGACCTACGGAAGGACCACCCTCACCTATTTTCTAGCCAACCCGAATCTCGAGGGCGAGATTCATCTTAAGGGGGGTAGGTTTGTAACATCCCAAATTTTCAATTTGGAATGTTATACATTAGATCATCATTGCATATCATATTTTATTGCATTTTGGCTTGATCCTAGATATTCTACGCAATTCAAGGACCCACGCAGAGAGTTGGAGATTTCGTTATTTTCATATTTGAGTTTTCTCAAATTTTGAAAATAGGATCATTTGATTTTAATTATTTTATCTTCGCATATTTCTTTTATAAAAATAAGAGAGAGGGAATAAAATTACTTTCCCGAAAATAAAGAAATATTGGAGATTTAATAATAAAATCAAATAATATTTTATTTCGGAATTTTATCGCTATATTATTTGAATTAGGAAAAATGCGCATTTTTCAAAATTGCATTTTAGGCCCAAATAATTGTTCATCTTGTCCGAATTATTTTTAGAGGACGGGGAAAATTTATTTAGGCATTTTTGGAGTCCATTTAGTATTTCTTTTCTTTCATTTCCTGCACATTGTAATTATTTGGTTAGATCTCTTATTTGAGCTTTACCCGTGCACTAGATGAGTGCTTATTGTATGTTTGTTTGTTTGCGATAGAGTACCCGGAGTGCCCCGCGTGCTACTATGAGTCCCTAGATTTCACGGATCATCAGCAAGGCAAGTAACACTTTGATCATACCTCTTTACTACCCAGTTTTATTGCATTAGATCAATCCTCAAACAATTGCATGGTTAGGATCTGACTAATATGTGGGTTTTAGGAAGTAGATGAGGTAGTACCTATTGTCCTGTTTATTATCAAACCTTTGGGAGTTACTTCTACCTTTGCTTATATTGCTATGCTATGCTAGTAGACGTGGATTGGGTGAGTGTATCCATGACAGATTAGAGATTGTTAATTAATGGTTCAACTTAAGGTGGCAACTTTAATACACATCTGGGTGGATTGAGGCACCTGGGGAACCCAGTGTTGCCTGTATTTTTGGAAATCCCGGGGTACCGTGTGATTCTCCTATGGACCGCCACCCAGGCTCAAAGGGATCATGAGATCATTCATGCTAGAAACTTCCGTGTGCATCCGCAAGCTACTATGGGCTCTAGCATAGTTGAGTATGTTGTGTGACCTCTTTCAATGGTAGACTAGCAGATGTAGGGGATGTAGGTTGGTACTATCTACCCAGATTAAAGAGTTAATGCTTCTGAAAGACTATATCTCGGTCATACGTTTCTCAAACATCATGTAGTGCGAGAAATTCAACGGAGGAGATCAAGTCTTGCGGGGAAAAGTGTGCAAACCTCTGCAGAGTGTATAAACTAATCATGGTTAGCCGTGTCCCCGGTTATGGACGTCTTGAGTATCTAGTTACTTGGATTATCATGTGAATCTCATCATGTTACTTAATTTAAATTATTGGGTTAATAATGATGCTTAATTGGGATTGAGTTGGAGGAACCTTCTCAATGTTTAACAACCACCATGATAGTTAAATAAAATTTATTCCTTTGTTGTAGGGAAAAATTGGCTTTATGCAAAACTGTAACCATAGAGCTTTTCCAGCAGCCATATATGCATGTATCGATAGCATTATTCTGTTCATTACTCTCTATGTGTTACATTGCCAGCATATTCCATGTGCTGGCCCGTTTTCGGGCTGCAACATTCATGTTGCAGACTTTTCAAACAACGAGTAAGGTGCCTTAGGTCGTGATCTTGTACTCAGTGATGCCGTTGGAGTTGATGGACTCGCTTTATCTTCCAAGCCTTCCGTTGTTATCGTTATTAGATGTCCTTAAGCCATATTTATTGTAATATGTTCTCTTTTGATACATTCGATGTAATAAGTGTGTGATTGCTACTCTATTATAAATCCTTCAAGTATTGTGTGTGTCAGCATTACCGATCCAGGGATGACACTGATGCACAAAGATCTGACTGTTTGAGGGCTGGTCGCTACAGCGCCGCCGTTGCTGTCGCTGGCACATGGACCCAGCTTCGGATAGAAATGATAGATGGGTCCCACTTCTCAGAGACACACGGAGCAGCGTTAAATAAATTTCTTAAAGTAGTGGGCATAAATTATGTCGAAAACCCAGCATCAGCCCAGCGGTTACACGTTCACATATTGATGGCCCTAGTTCAAAACTCCTTGGGACAGTTGATTAATCCCATTTTTTGTTGGTGAACACAGTAATTTCAAAAAAAATCCTACAACCATGCAAGATCTATCTAGGTGATGCATAGCAATGAGGGGAGAGTGTGTCCATGTACCCTCGTAGAGTAAAAGTGGAAGCGTTAAGTAACGCGGTTGATGTAGTCGAACGTCTTTGTGATCCAACTGATCAAGTACCGAACGCACGACACCTCTGCGATCTACACATGTTCAGCTCGGGGACATCCCTCAAACTCTAGATCCAGGTGAGGCCGAGGGAGAGTTCCGTCAGCACGACGGCATGGTGACGGTGATGATGAAGTTACCGATGCAGGGCTTCGCCTAAGCATTACGACGATATGACCGAGGTGTGTAACTGTGGAGGGGGGCACCGTACACGGCTAAAAGATCAACTTGCGTGTGTATGGGGTGCCCCTTGGATATGTATATAAAGGAGGGGAGGGAAGAGGTGGCCGGCCCAAGGGGGTACGCCAGGTGTGGGGAATCCTACTAGGACTCCCCGGTCCAAGTAGGATTCCCTCCTATTTCCTATTCCTAGTAGGAGAAGGAGGGAAGAAGAAAGAGGGGAGAAGGAAGGAGGGGGGCGCCGCCCCCTCCTAGTACAATTCAGACTAGCCCATGGGGGCGCGCGGC
This sequence comes from Triticum aestivum, assembly GCF_018294505.1. Taxonomy (NCBI): domain Eukaryota; kingdom Viridiplantae; phylum Streptophyta; class Magnoliopsida; order Poales; family Poaceae; genus Triticum; species Triticum aestivum. The sequence continues at coordinate 91,639,727 of NC_057798.1, forward strand.
CACCCTTTGAAGCCCTTCTCTCCTTTCCCTTATGGCCAATTAAGGCCCATTACTTCCCCCGATGAATTCCCGTAACTCTCCGGTACTCCGAAAAATACCCGAATCACTCGGAACCTTTCCAATGTCCGAATATAGCCTTACAATATATCGATCTTTACGTCTCGACCATTTTGATACTCCTCGTCACGTCCCTGATCTGATCCAGGATTCCGAACGAGCTTCGGTCAACAAATCACATAACTCATAATACAAATCGTCATCGAACGTTAAGCGTGCGGACCCTACGGGTTCGAGAACTATGCCAACCCAACAAACACCTTCAGAGACACCTGTAGAGAACCTTTATAATCACCCATTTACGTTGCGACGTTTGGTAGCACACGAAGTGTTCCTCCGGTATTCGGGAGTTGCATAATCTCATAGTATGAGGAACTTGTATAAGTCATGAAGAAAGCAGTAGCAATGAAACTGTCACGATCATAATGCTAAGCTAACGGATGGGTCTTGTCCATCACATCATTCTCCTAATGATGTGATTCCATTTATCAAATGACAACACATGTCCATGGTTAGGAAACATTACCATCTTTGATTAATGAGCTAGTCAAGTAGAGGCATACTAGGGACAATATGTTTTGTCTTTGTATTCGCACATGTAGTAAGTTTCCGGTTAATACAATTCTAGCATGAATAATAAACATTTATCATGATATAAGGAAATAAATAATAACTTTGTTACTACCTCTAGGGCATATTTCCTTCAGTCTCCCACTTGCACTAGAGTCAATAATCTAGTTCACATCGCCATGTGATTTAACACCAATAGTTCACTTCTGTATGTGATTAACACCCATAGTTCACATCACCATGTGACCCACACCCAAAGGGTTTACTAGAATCAGTAATCTAGTTCACATCTCTATGTGATTAACAACCAAAGAGTACTAAGGTGAGATTAGATGGTTCTCGAACCAAATGCAGCCAGTACCAAGTTTCCAAAAAACTGAGAGTCTTCAGCAACAACTCATCGCGATCAAAAGGTTCAATGTTTTGCTCGTGAGAGAAGTTTAGTCAATGGGTCTGTCACGTTCAGAGCCGTATGTATTTTGCAAATATTTTATGTCTACAATGCTATGCATGGAGCTACTCTAGCTAATTGCCCCCACTTTCAATATGTACCCAGATTGAGACTTAGAGTCATCTTAATCGGTGTAAAATCTTGCATCTACATAACTCTTTACGACAAACTCTTTATCACCTCCATAATTGAGAAATATTTCCATAGTCCTCACTAAGGATAATTTTGACCGCTGTCTAGTGATCTACTCTTAGATCACTATTGTACCCCCTTGCCAAACTCATGGCAAGGTGTACAATAGGTCTGGTACACAGCACAACATACTTTATAGAACCTATGACTTTGGCATAGGGAATGACTGTCATTCTCTTTCTATCTTCTTTTGTGGTCAGGCTTTGGGTCTTACTCAACTTTACACCTTGTAATACATGCAAGAACTTCTTCTTTGACTGATCCTTTTTGAACTCTTTCAAAAAACTTTTCAAGGTATGTATTCATTGAAAACTCTTATCAAGCATCTTGATCTATCTCTATAGATCAATATATAAGCAATTTCACCGAGGTATTTCTTTGAAAAAATCCTTTCAAACTCTCATGTATACTTTCTAGAAAATTCTACATCATTACCGATCAACAATAAGTCATTCACATATACTTATCAGAAAGGCTGCAGTGCTCCCACTCACTTTCTTGTAAATACAGGCTTCACCGCAAGTCTGTATAAAACAATATGCTTTGATCAACTCATCAAAGCGTATATTCCAACTCCGAGATGCTTGCACAGCTCCATAGATGGATCGTTGGAGCTTGCACACCTTGTTAGTACCTTTAGGATTGACAAAACCTTCTGGTTGCATCAAATACAACTTTTCTTTAAGAAATAACCATTTAAGGGATGCAATTTTGACATCTATTTGCCAGATTTCATAAAATATGGCAACAACTAACATAATTCGGACGGATTTAAGCATCGCTAAAGTTGAGAAAATCTCAATGTAGTCAACACCTTGAACTTGTAGAAAACCTTTTTGCGACAAGTCGAGCTTTGTAGATAGTAACACTACTATCAGTGTCCGTCTTCCTCTTGAAGATCCATTTATTTAATATGGCTTGCCGATCATCGGGCAAGTCCACCAAAGTCCACACTTTGTTCTCATACATGGATCCCATCTCGGATTTCATGGCCTCAAGCCATTTCGCAGAATCTGGGCTCATCATCACTTCCTCATAGTTCGTAGGTTCATCATGGTCTAGTAACATGACTTACAGAACAGGATTACTATACCAGTCTGGTGCGGATCGCACTCTGGAAGACCTACAAGGTTCGGTAGTAACTTGATCTTAAGTTTCATGATCATCATCATTAGCTTCTTCACTAATTGGTGTAGGAATCACTGGAACTGATTTCTGTGATGAACTACTTTCCAATTCGGGAGAAGCTACAATTACCTCATCAAGCTCTACTTTCCTCCCATTCACTTCTTTCAAGAGAAACTCCTTCTCTAGAAAGGATCCATTCTTAGCAACAATGATTTTTGCCTTCGGATCTGTGATAGAAGGTGTACCCAATTTCCTTTGGGTATCCTATGAAGATGCACTTCTCCAATTTGGGTTCGAGCTTATCAAGTTGAAGCTTTTTCACATAAGCATCGGAGCCCCAAACTTTAAGAAACGACAACTTAGGTTTCTTACCAAACCACAGTTCATAAGGCGTCGTCTCAATGGATTTTGATGGTGCCCTATTTAAAGTGAATGCAGCTGTCTCAAATGCTTACCCCCAAAACGATATTGGTAAATCGGTAAGAGACATCATAGATTGCACCATATCCAATAAAGTGTGGTTACGACGTTCAGACACACCATTACGCTGTGGTGTTCTAGGTGGCGTGAGCTGCGAAACTATTCCACATTGTTTTAATTGAAGGCCAAACTCGTAACTCAAATATTCTCCTCCACGATCAGATGTAGAAACTTTATTTTCTTGTTATGATGATTCTTCACTTCACTCTGAAATTCTTTGAACTTTTCAAATGTTTAAGACTTGTGTTTCATTACGTAGATATACCCATATCTGCTCAAATCATATATGAAGGTCAGAAAATAACGATACTCGCCACGAGCATCAACACTCATTGGATCGCATACATCGGTATGTATTATTTCCAATAAGTCAGTAGCTCGTTCCATTGTTCCGGAGAACGGAGTTTTAGTCATCTTGCCCATAAGGCATGGTTTGCAAGCATAAAGTGATTCATAATCAAGTGATTCCAATAGTCCATCAGTATGGAGTTTCTTCATCCGCGTTACACCGATATGACCCAAACGGCAGTGCCACAAATAAGTTGCACTATCATCATCAACTTTGCATCTTTTGGCATCAATACTATGAATATGTGTATTACCACGATCGAGATTCAATAAACCATCAACATTGGGTGTATGACCATAGAAGGTTTTATTCATGTAAACAGAATAAGAATTATTCTCTATCTTAAATGAATAACCATATTGCAATTAACATGATCTAATCATATTCATGCTCAACGCAAACACCAAATAACATTTATTTAGGTTCAACACTAATCCCGAAAGTATATGGAGTGCTCAATGATGATCATATCAATCTTGGAAGCACTTCCAACACACATCATCACTTCATCCTCAACTAGTCTCTATTTATTCAGCAACTCCTGTTTCGAGTTACTAATCTTACCAACCGAACAAGTATCAAATACCCAGGGATTACTACAAGCACTAGTAAGGTACACATCAATAATATGTATATCAAATATACCTATGTTCACTTTGCCATCCTTCTTATCCGCCAAATATTTGGGGCGGTTCCACTTCCAGTGACCATTTCCTTTGCAGTAGAAGCACTTAGTTTCAGGCTTAGGTCCAGCTTTGGGCTTCTACACATTAGTGACAACTTGCTTGTCATTCTTCTTGAAGTTCCCTTTCTTTTCCTTTGCCCTTTTTGGTGAAACTAGTGGTCTTGTTTAATCATCAACACTTGATGCTTTTTCTTGATTTCTACCTTCATCGATTTCAGCATCACGAAGAGCTCGGGAATTGTTTTCGTCATCCCTTGCATACTATAGTTCATCATGAAATTCCAGTAACTTGGTGATGGTGACTAGAGAACTCTGTCAATCGTCTGGAAGATTAACTCCCACTTGATTCAAGCGAGGGAGAACACTTATACCTTGAAATTTAGTAAGGGATCATATTATAATGCTACCGCCGTACTAAGCAAAATAATATGCATAAAATATAAACATCACATGCAATCAAAATATGTGACATGGTATGGCCATCATCACCTTGTGCTCATGATCTCCATCACCGAAGCATCGTCATGATCTCCATCGTCACAGGCGCGACACCATGATCTCCATCGTAGCATCGTTGTTGTCTTGCCAACTATTGTTACTATGACTATCGCTACCGCTTAGTGATAAAGTAAAACAATTACATGGCGATTGCATTGCATACAATAAAGCGTCAACCATATGGCTCCTGCCAGTTGTCGATAACTTTGTTACAAAACATGATCATCTCATACAACAAATTATATCACATCATGTCTTGACCATATTGAGGGAGTCCTGGATTAGGGGGTATCCGGACAGCCGGACTATATACATCGTCCGGACTATTGAAGCGTGAAGATACAAGACTCAAGACTCTGTCCCGTGTCCGGATGGGACTTTCCTTTGTGTGGAAGACAAGCTTGGCGATACGGATATTACATTTCCTTCCTTGTAACCGACTCCATGTAAACCCTAGCTCTCTCCGGTGTCTATATAAACCGGAGAGGATTGTCCTTAGAAGGCCGATTACAATTATAAACATTCCATCATAGGCTAGCTCTTAGGGTTTAGCCTCGACGATCTCGTGGTAGATCTACACTTGTACTACTCATATCTTCAATATTAATCAAGAAGGAAGTAGGGTTTTACCTCCATCGAGAGGGCCCGAACCTGGGTAAACATTGTGTCCCTTGCTTCCTATTACCATCAGCCTAAGACGCACAGATCGGGACCCCCTACCTGAGATCCGCCGGTTTTGACACCGACATTGGTGCTTTCATTGAGAGTTCCTCTTTGTTGTCGCTTTGAGGCTTGATGCCGTCTTCAATCGCCAACAACACGGTCCAGGGCGAGACTTTTCTCCCCGGACAGATCTTTATGTTCGGCGGCTTCGCACTGCGGGCCAATTCGCTTGGACATCTTGAGCAGATCGATAGCTACGCCCCTGGCCACCAGGTCAGGTTCGGAAACCTAAACTACACGGCCGATATCCGCGGAGACTTGATCTTCGACGGAGTCGGGCCCATGCGAGGAGCGTCGGACGGTCACGACGAGCACGGCCTAGACCTGCTGTCAGACAATGCTCGGGATATCACCCCTGCAGTAGCCCCGGATCTAAATCCGGAATAGGTTGCATTGCCTAAGGACGGAGGGGTGGACCCCTCCCTCCAGGCCGCATACTCATCGGCGGTGGAGCCGAACACATGTGTCACCTCTGTGGAGGCCTGTAACCCCGGGCCCCCGGACTCGTATCCGGTTGTTGTTCCCGGTCTGCATACCCTCGAGCCAGCCGAGCCAGGTTGGGCTCCGGTAATGGAGTTTACCGCTGTGGATATTTTCCAGCACTCGCCTTTTGGCGACATGCTGAACTCATTAAAGTCTCTCTCTTTGTCAGGAGACTCTGGGCCGAACTATGTCTGGCTTGAGTGGGAAGCAGGCGACGAAGGAATTCGTTGCCCACCCACCACCCACTTCATTGCCACGATCGATGATTTAACCGACGTTCTTGACTTCGACTCCGAAGACATCGACGGTATGGACGACGATGCAGGAGAAGCTTCAGAATCTCTGGGGCGTGGGACTACTACCTTGTCACACGATATATATACATGGTGGATACGCCCAAGAAGGACGACGGCGATAATCGGGAAGATAAAACACCCGGGCAAAAGCCAAAACGGCGGCGCAGACGCTGCTCAAAGTCCAGCAACAGTAAAAATAGCGACAAGAGCGCAAGAAGGATCGACATACCAGTAAACCCTGAAGGCAACAACGACCACATGGACCCAGCGATGGAGCAGGACGAGCCAGGTCACGCCAAACCAAGTTTGGAGAAAATACCTGAACACAATGATCCGGAGGGAGGAGCTCATGAAACCGCCCCAGGACAGGAACACAGTCCGGAAGACGATGCATTCATCATTCCGGACGAATGCGTGGAACGAGACAACCTCCACCAAAAGCTTATGGCCACATCGAGAAGTCTAAAGAAGCAAAAGCAACGGCTCAAAGCCGCACAGGAAACACTCAGTCGCAGATGGAATAAAGTGCTAGACACTGAAGAAAGGTATGGCGACGATCGTCATACAAAAAGCTATCCAAAACGCAAACTACTGCCAGAATTCGACGACAAGGCCGTTCCACCAAAGAACAATACGACCAGGAGACCAGACGTACCGCTTCACAACCACAACAGAATGGCTACTGACGCCGCGCACGATCTACGTGAGCATCTGGATAAGAAGGCCGGTGTAGCCAGGTCCATCTACGGATCTAAAGGACACATCCCGGCGAAGGACTATGGTCACCCAAACGCTCATACAAGCCAAATACCAGTTCAGAATAAACACCGGACACAACAACAGCCGACTGCATGCCACAACGTGCCTAGATACGGAGGGGCTTCTCACCCCCTGTGCTTCACCGAAGAAGTACTGGACCATCAATTTCCACAAGGCTTTAAACCTGTAAACATAGAGGCATACGACGGAACGACAGACACAGGGGTCTGGATCGAGGATTTTATCCTACATATTCACATGGCTCGTGGGGATGACCTCCACACCATCAAATACGTCCCCCTCAAGCTGAAGGGACCATCTCGACACTCGTTGAAAAGCCTCCCCGAAAATTCAATCGGGATTTGACACTACTAGGAAAAGGGCTATAGATAGGATTGATACTAATGGCGCACTAGGTAAGTAGTGCGCCACTACTATATATACTAATGGCGCACCGCCTGGAGGTGCGCCATTAGTGTGGAAGACACTAATGGCGCACCAGGCACACGGTGCGCCACTAGTATTGATTTTTTTCCATTTTTCCATACACTCTAATGGCGCATGGTGCCAAAGTGCGCCATTACTAGTTCTACCAAGTAATGGCACACCTTGTAAGCAGTGCGCCATTAGTATATTTTTTTTTTACTTTTTTGCAAAACTGCTAATGACGCACCGTGTATATTTTCATGGACACTTTTTGATCTCAATCTCGATCCCACCCGCACCCTTCCCCGCTAGCTCCACCACCGCCGATAACCCACTGCAACCCTCCCCCGCTCCACCGCAGCCGACGAGCACCCGGCCCCCCCGCATCCTCCCCCGCTCCACCGCCGCCAACGGGCACCCCCCGCACCCTCCCCCGCTAGCTCCACCGCCGCCGACGACCCACCGTAACCCTCCCCCGCTCCACCGCCGCCGACGACCACCCGGCCCCCCCGCACCCGCCCCCCCCGCACCCTCCCCCGCTCCACCGCCGCCAACGGGCACCCCCGCACCCTCCCCCGCTAGCTCCACCGCCGCCGACGACCCACCGCAACCCTCCCCCGCTCCACCACCGCCGACGAGCACCCGACCCCCCCTCACACCCCCCCCCGCACCCTCCCCCGCTCCACCGCCGCCAATGGGCACCCCTCGCACCCTCCCCCGCTATCTCCACCGCCGCCGACGACCCACCGCAACCCTCCCCCGCTCCACCACCGCCAACGGGCACCCCCGCACCTTCCCCCCGCTCCACCGCCGCCGCCGATGATATTTTCAATTAACAAATTTGAACATATTTTCTAAATAATTATTGTTGTTTTTATAAAAAAATATTACTGTTATGATTTAAACAAGTTTGAACATATTTAAACACAAATAAATATCAAACATAATTTAAAATGCATAAAAAAATATTGGGGACCCTGGGAATCGAACCCAGGACCTCCTAGTGTGTGTGCTGCGTACTGACCAGTCGGGCTAGTGGGCGGGTTCTTTTTGATCTCGATCTCGATCCCACCCGCACCCTCCCTCGCTAGCTCCACCGCCGCCGACGACCCACCGCAACCCTCCCCACTCCATCGCCGCCGACGAGCACCCGGCCCCCCGCACCCTCCCCCGCTCCACCGCCAGCAACGGGCACCCCCTGCACCTTCCCCCCGCTCCACCGCCGCCGCCGATGATATTTTCAATTAACAAATTCGACATATTTTCTAAATAATTATTACTATTTTTATAAAAAAATATTACTGTTATGATTTAAACAAGTTTGAACATACTTAAACACAAATAAATATCAAACATGATTTAAAATGCATAAAAAAATATTGGGGAGCCTGGGAATCGAACCTAGGACCTCCTGATGTGTGTGCTGCGTACTGACCAGTCGGGCTAGTGGGCGGGTTCTCTTGTAGATAGGGTTAGGTGGTATATATGTCGGGCTAGATTAAATTACTTATGGCGCACCCTCCGGTGGTGTGCCATTGCTATGGATGTACTTATAGCGCACCTCTTGGTGGTGCGCCATTGCTAAGCCTCCCCCACACTAGAATCCCCAATCCCCAATCTACACTCTAATCCCTCCCCTGCCTCACCCCCGTCCCCGGCCGTACGTGCACCCGACCACCCTCCGCCGCCGACCACCTCCCTCACCGTCCCCCCTCCGCCCGCGCCCGTGCCCTCGCTGTCCCCCTCCCCCCGCGGCCCCGCCTGCGCCCCCCTCCCTCCTGAGCGCGACAGCTAGGGTTCCTAGCCGCCGCCACCGCTGCCGGCCCGCCGCCACGGGCGCGCCCAGCCGACCGAACCCTCCGCTGCCCCGCCTTCGGTACGGGCCCCTCCAGCCTCGAAGCTGCGCCCCCGCCCGCCTCCTCCTCTCTTCTCCCGTGACCTCCCCCCTACCCCCTCTCAACCACCCTGTCCCCTCAGCGCCGCCCGCCATCTCACCGAACCCTAGCTCCGCCGGCGTCGGGGACGATCACCTCGTCGGCCTCACGAGGCCGCAGGCCCTCAAGCCCCACGCCGTCCTCGGCCTCGCCCTCTCCACCGGCGGCGCCCCTTCCTCCGCCCCTGCAGTGCAGCAGCAGCAATAAACAGCCAGGTAATATGATGATGCATTTTCATTCAGTAGGTAAAGTTGACCATGCTAAGCATAGGGATTGAGGTTGAGCCTGGTGCTCACTATGCAACATCAGTATTCTCAGAATCCTTTTACAATGTAAAAGGAAGAATGAAACTCAACTTCTACCCTTGTTGCCCCTGATTGTTTCAACACTGTAACAAACTAATTCTGATTTCATAAATGGATGAAGCGTGATTGGACTGTAGGCTATGCATTTGAGAGTGACAAGAATAGTATAGTTATAGTAAACTATCATATTGGAGCAAAGTCAACTAGTGCACATCATGCTTATACATACACAATTACATAACAGTTTAGGACAGATATAGGCCGTAGAATGAAATAGCTTAAATTATATTATTTGTTCCCAAATTTCCATACCTAGTCTCTCTAGTGGTCTTCTCTTCTTAATGAGAGGCTATATTATTGTGATGAAGATGGTAGTCCAGCAAAATCAAATATGAGACTAAAAGAGGAATGGAAACTTGTATGACACCTTAACTGAAGTAAACAGCAGTAAACAGCCAAATACTTGAAACTATTATCTGGTAGGAGATTTATTTTAACAAGATAGAAGAAAACACCCAAGATGATAGGTAATAATACATTCATGTCTAAGACCATCGAGTGGTTGAACCGTATGCGGTGTGCCTATATATGCCTATATATATTGCCCGTGGTTCGCCTAAGACACGACGAAATCACCATATGTGACTGAAAATATGGAGAACCAGAGGCTTCTTGAGAGCAACCAGACAAACATTAAGTGAAATTAATTAGATTGTGTGTATAGTAGTACTACTAGTTTTTGCTGGTGTTTTTGCTGGTGAACCATACGACATTAAGTGAAATTAAGTAGAAATTATAGTAGTTTCAGTTTCACAAATGAAGTTTCGTTTCACAACCAGCTCAACACTAGCTACATAGTGATGCCCAATACTAGCTCTTTAGAGGGTATACTGCTTTCTTTTCTTATCTTAAAACATGCTACAAGGGTCAAAGCATGGATGGTTGCCTTTCGGGTGCATCATCCCACTAACCCGGCCCAACTGATTGCCTTTCGGGTGCGAATCAGCCACGCGACATGTTTGAGCGACCATGCCGATCCTTGTGCTTGCTGGGTTGGATATGGATGATGACTAGATGCCAGCTGTGTGCTTCTTCTTCTGGTCTGACCTGCACCGCCATTAATTAGTGTTAACTGTACTAGTATAATCAACTTCAGAGAGTGTCACACTCACTTCAGCATCTGGCAGACCAAGTGCCACTATCAACTTGTCTCTATCTCCATTTTTCTTGAGCACACACCTATCATGTATCATGTATGTAGTAGCAACATGCTGATGGGGAGGTGTAGCAGGATCATGACAAAATGTGCTGCTATCTTATTCCAAGATGCACATTTTCTCTCAAACTGACATGTTCTTAATATGGACTCTGTTTGATGATAGAGGTGTAGCAAGATCATGAAAAAATCACCTGTTATCTTATTCCAAGATGCACATTTCCTCTGAAACTGACTGAACTGTTCTTAATTTTGCAGGTAGATGGCAAGATAATTTGTTGGTTGTTTGCTGTCATGTTGTTATTACTTCCATTAGGGCATCTGTTGGTTCATTAACCTTTCTAACATCTGCATATTTTAGGTTTCCGAGGAGGTAAAGGAAGTGAAGTTCAGACAGTGCAGCAGCAGCAACACCTTCAAGGTGAGAAATATGTTCCTATTTATCTTTTTTTGCTCAAGTTCTTCAGTACATCATATAATATAGAGAAGTGCAGATCAAGTGGTGCAATCATATACATCTGCCACTTAAGTCATCCTTCCCTTTAAGCAGAGTGATGCCTTTCAATGTCACACAATAATGTTTGTTGCAAGAACATTCTACTCTTAGTGTTCGTTTGTTTACTGCATAAAAATATATAGTTTTGCTGCTATTATGCCTGTATTCACTGCTGCTGCTGCTGTACTTGTGATGATGTTGTAGGTACCCCGAGAGGCCCTTGAGTTTGTCGGAATGTCGATTAACTTCCGTTCTGGCAAATTCGGGTACTCCATATGTCCTATTTTCAGCAAAGGTAATGCTGAAATTTTCTGTGAATTTTAGCATTACTTTGCTAAAAATAGGACATATGGGGTACTTGCGACTAATGCCTGTTATCATGCATGTTTTATGATCTGTTGTAAGGGTACTAATTGGTCTCTTCTGCTGCTTATCAGAGATGGCGGGAAGCAGCCACCGCCGATCTGTGAGACCGCAGTACGAGTTGGATGCTTCCGAGTTCTTCACTATCATACTTGAGGCTTCAGTATCATCCATGACGCAAGTATATAAAACGAGAGATCTCCCCTTCACCCATCTCATTATGATATCTGTTGTTTGCTACATCACTCATTGTCCCAAACTGCAGAGGCTGCCTGACAGTTTTATGAACATGCTGATGGGTGAAGATCCGCCAAATAATGTGAAGCTGCGACAGGCCGGCAGCGGGTTTCGCAGGCAGTGGGATGTGCAGTTGGTGATCAAGAAGGGCCACATGTACTTGTCTCGTGGGTGGGAGAAGTTCTACCATGCCTACGACCTGCAGCTGGGGTACTTCCCTCTCTTCAGGTACGACGACGACGCCAACATGCTCACCGTCAAGGTGTTCAACAAGACTATGTGTCGCATGCACTATGCTGCCGATGATGATGCCGATACGTTCTGCCTCTTCTTATTCCTCTACATTTGGCTTTGTCTCACATCGATTGTTAACGGTCATTGTTGCATTTTGGACAGGTAATGGGAGCAGCAGCAGCGACACTGGCTACAGCCAAAGTAGCAACGACTATGGCTGTAGCGAAAGCAGCAGCGATTCTGGCTGTAGCGAAAGCAGCAGCGATTCTGGCAGCAGTATAGACAACAAGAAGGATGATCCGGACTGGAGTGAGGGAGAAGAGGAGCAGAGTGAGGATGAGGAGCTGCAGGATGACGATGGGCATCAGGCTGAGGATGACCTAGCACTGGTGGTGGCTGACAAAGGGCAAGAGATGGTGGTGGCTGACCATGGGCAAGAGATGGAGGTGGCTGAGGATGACCTAGCGATGGTCGTGCCTGAAGGTGGCCTCGCGATGGTGGTGGTGCCTGACAATGACCACGCACCGGTGGTGGTGCCGGCGATCCCACAGCTGGGCGACATGACCACGCCAATTGTGGTAGAAGACTACATCCCACAACCTCCACTGCCTCGACCGCCTCGCCGCTCTAGGCGCATCAGGGAGAGGAAGGAGAAGAAGGAGAAGAACAATGCATGAGAACTGAACTTTGTCAGGTATGTCAGATCTCCTATAGGTTAGCTATCCAAAATGATATATATATACTTAGTTACCTATGTTATCTCTAATATGCTTAGTTTCCTATAGGTTAGCTTCATTTTTACCTAAGTTGGCTCTAATATACTAACTTAGAGCTTATATGCTTAGATTCCTATAGGTTAGCTCCAAAATAACTTATGTTAGCACAAAATGATCAAGTTTACATAATAATCTTATAGTCTTTTTCTTATTCTTCTTCTTTTCCAAAATGACATAGGTTAGCTTCATTTTACCTAAGTTGGCTCTAATATACTAACTAAGAGCATATATGCTTAGTTTCCTATAGGTTAGCTCCAAAATAACTTATGTTAGCACAAAATGATCAAGTTTACATAATAAGCTTATAGTCTTATTCTTATTCTTCTTCTTTTCCAAAATGACATAGGTTAGCTTCATTTTACCTAAGTTGGCTCTAATATACTAACTTAGAGCTTATATGCTTAGTTTCCTATAGGTTAGCTCCAAAGTAACTTATGTTAGCACAAAATGATCAAGTTTACATAATAAGCTTATAGTCTTCTTCTTATTCTTCTTATTTTCCAAAACTCTTCTTATTCTTCTTCTAGTGTTCTTCTTCTTCTAGTATTCTTCTAGTCTTCTTCTTTTTCTTCTTCTAACTTCTGGTTTATCATTTTGCAGATTTGATTTAATTGACGGAAGCTTGCGTGGATGGAGTGCTTCTTTTCCATTTGTGTTTTTATTTTGTATCAATGTGAAACTTTTGTGAATTGATGGATAACTGTGTTGGATGAACAATGTGAAACTTTTGTAATATGTAACGATGGAACTATGTGTTGGCTATGTATGTATATATGATGGAACTTGTGTGTTGGCTATGATTGTTATATGGATGCTTGTTGTATATATATATGTGTTGGATATCTCATAGGTGAAATAGTGACCTGAGATTAAGAAAAAAAATTAAAAAAATTGTTACTAATGGCGCACTACAATGTGATGCGCCATTAGTATAGAAGACACTAGTGGCGCACTGTGGGCAAAACTAATGGCGCACTGCCTGGTGCGCCATTAGTATACCATATACTAATGGCGCACCAGTGGTGCGCCATTAGTAAAAAATACTAGTGGCGTGCTACTAATGGCGCACTGGTAATGCGCCATTAGTAGGCAAAACCAGTGCGCCATTAGTAGGCTTTTTCCTAGTAGTGTGAGGAACTCGAGGACGCTTTCAGGGCCAACTTTCAAGGGACTTATGTCCAGCCTCCGTATGTAGACGATCTAAGTCACATAATCCAACAGCCCGGAGAGTCCGCCCGCAAGCTTTAGAATAGATTCCTCACTAAGAAGAATCAAATTGTAGATTGTCCGGACGCCGAAGCCTTAACAGCATTCAAATACAACATCCGTGACGAGTGGCTCACCTGGCACCTCGGCCAAGAAAAGCTAAGGACAATGGCAGCCTTAACATGCCTTATGACCCGCTTTTGCGCGGGTGAAGATAGTTGGCTAGCCCGTAAAGGCACCAGCGACCCCAACACGTCCGAAATAAGGGATGGCAACGGGAAGCCACGGCATAATAAAGACAAACGCCAAAACAAGGAAGAGAGCCCAAAAAACACAACGGTCAATGCCGGATTCAGGGGCTTTCGACCTGATCAGCAAAAGAAGCCATTTAAAGGCAGTAAAGAGGGACCGTCCGATCTGAACAGAGTCCTGGACACACTATGCCAAATCCATGGCACCCTCGAGAAACCTGCGAACCACACGCATAGAGAATGCTGGGTTTTCAAGCAGGCCGACAAATTAAATGCCAAACACAAGGGGAGGGAAACACCAAGTGAAGACGAGGATGAACCTCGCCAGCCAAACACTGGGGGACAGAAAAAATTCCCACCAGAGGTTAAAATAGTAAACATGATCCACGCGACTCACACATTCACGAGAAGGCTTGAATGCCCACTCAGAGACGCGCATGATGTAGAGCCCATCGTACCCACATCTGACTACCGGATGTCTCGTTTGATCACTTTCGATCACATGGAAGGCCGAACTAGTATTCGGCGTGGAGGATTAGAGGCCTTGGTGCTTGACCTAATAATCGACGGATACCGTCTCACCCGTGTCCTCGTGGGCGGCGGCAGTAGTCTCAAATTAATATACGAGGACACCGTCCGCAAAATGGGGATAAACCCATCCAGAATTAGCCAAAGCAACACCACCTTTGAAGGGGTGATACCAGGCGTTGAAGCCTACGGCAAGGGCTCCGTCGTGCTGGAAGTAACATTCGCCCCCCCAGGCAACTCCAGAAGCGAAGAACTACTCTTCATCATCACACCCTTCCAAAGCGGCTATCACGCATTGCTTGGAAGAACGGCCTTCGCCCCCTTCAACGCATTGCCGCACTATGGCTACCTTACACTCAAGATGCCCGATCCACGTGGCGTCATCACCGTTAGCGGAATCACAAAGCGCTCTTCACGTGTAGAGGAACACGCGACGGCCCTGGCGGCCGGACTGTAAGCGGCCTCCAATATCAAAAAACATGACTGGTCATTACGACCACAGACACGGTTAGACGAGTCCGGTAGCCCGGATAAAACTGAACTAGGGCACCGTATATGTAATCCCATAGCGGATACCAGGGGCTGTAAATATTTAATGCAGCCCCACGTCTGGCTCAACCTTACTGGTGGGCCAACATCTTACAATTTTATTATCAATCGCATACTTACGTTGTACTCTCCTACGAGTTTTCTTTTTTTTCCACAGACAACGTTCACGCGATACCCTTCCAGGATACGGCACAACGGAGACAAAGGCGCACACGTGCAGCAGGGCCCCGTTCAACAGGTTTCTTTTTAGATTAAGCCCCTGTGTAAACCTTTTCTACTGCCTCTTGTTGTTTAACCATCCCATGGGTCCCATACCCACAGAGGATACTGCCGTTATTGGCATTTCGCCACGACATATTAAACGCATGTACCTAGAAATCTATGGTTTATAATAGGCTTTCTTCAGCCTGTTTTCATTTACAAAGACCGAATACCTTTGGGAGTGTTCGGCGTCACGAGTTTGGCCTTATATGCATCAGCTCCGAATCATGTCTTTGGTCAAATGTTGGGTTTGCCCGGCTCCTGGGTTTGCCGCCTTATGTTCCGTTATTATCGGCTAAGGCGGCCAAAGGAGAACTACTGCGATTGTGCCCTGGTTATTCTGGATGAGCACCTCAATAGAGAAAGCCGAAAACTAACTATCATGATACAGCGAGAGACTGTTCAACCACTCGAAGACTCACCAGAATCTTTAGGATTCCTCCGCCTTAACGAAGCGCCGTTTCCCGGCCATGTACATACGCGCCCGTATTCGGATGCACACATAGGTACCAGGGGCTACATAGTAGCCCCACCGTTAGACCCACATGTCTAAGTGAAAGTGTTATAGCTATATAGTCCGGTTGCCTAGTTCGACGTGTGATCACCTCCTTAATGGACCAAGACGTTGAATCAAGTGTGATTAAGCATATTTTTTGCGAACACCCCCGCATTGTACGCGTGGGGGCTGAAGCCAACGACTGCTAACTTTCAGATTACTCATATTTATATAAAAACGGCCGCAAAGGGGACACAATCATACTTCCAGGAAAAAGTATAAATATAGCCTCATAATAAAAATACACATTGTTTTTACAATGATTCGACTTATCACTCGAACAAGACATTCTTCAAGCACTGCGCCTCTATTAGGCGGGCACCTTCTGTGACCTGCGCCAAGTAGTGCTTGGCTGGACATTGGCCTCCTGCCGGATCCTGAGCCACTATAACAGTGGCCTCCATATCCGTCCAATAGGCTTTAATGCGGGCAAGAGCCATTCGTGCACCCTCTATGCACGCCGACCTCCTCATGGCGTCAATCTGAGACACGTCCCAAGGAATTGCTGCACCAAACCAAAGTAACTGTCCGGCTTAGGCCCCTTCAGCCAAAGATGGACTATTATAGACCGCATTGCAAGACCGGATAGCCTGTGAAGCTCTGCCAAAGCAGCCACCTTCTCAATTAGCGGCAGCGGGCGAGTGGGAGCATTGAATTGCGACCAGAAAAGCTTCTCCACTTCCTTATCACCTTGACCCTCGAAGAACTTGACAGCGTCAGCTGTACTATTTGCCAAGTCCATATATGCGTCTGCAGGACTCCAGCGCCCAGCCAGGGGAGCATACTTCGGATCCAAAAACTTTGTCCACAGTAAGTAGGATCCCCCAACCACGATTTTGTCGGCCTGTTGGAGCTCCTCCTGCATACCCCGGATCTCGGTCCGCATCTCTTTGGAGGCATTAAGTGCCTTGTCCAGCTCGGCCGAACTAGCCTTAATCTCCTTTTCAAGGAGTACATACCGGTCGGCGGCATTTTTCAACTCCCCAACCATTTCGGCTATCTTTTCCTCGCTTCGGCGATGAGCAGCCTATTCGGCTCTCCATTCTTCGGCCGCCTTTAGGGAAGCCGCATTGCTAGCCTGAGCTTGTTCCTTGGCCTGAGCATGTTCCGCCCTCAGGGCCTCCACGGCAGCAGCACCATCTGCGGTACAAACACATTGCATTAATATTATGCCCCTCTCGCATTTTCCTATACATCATAATAAGGGAAGAAGAGCACATACCCTGTGACTGTTCCAGCCGTTTGTTCACCAGCGTGATATCGGCGTCAATAGATCCGATCTGCCTCCTTAGTTTGGCAACTTCAACAGACTGGTAGGCTGCCGGAGCCTTAGATACCTGCGCACATGTACGGCGCAGCCATTACTATGTGATCCCCCGTTTGCCGCCTATGGCGGGCAACAAGAGTCTCAGGGGCTACTATCCATAGGGAGCACACCTAGCGTGTGCTTCACAACCAAAAAATTGTGTATTTTTTACTACATACCTCAAAGACTTTGAGCAAGCTTGTATATGCCTCATTCAAACCGCTTGTAGCGGATGAAATCTTTGTGAGCACCATGCTCATGAAAGAATGGTGCTCCTCCGAGAGCGCAGCTCGCTCCAGAAGGCCTGTCAGTACGTCCGGCCGGACATTGAACTATGCCGGACCCTTCCATGGAGGCCCCGTGGGAGCCAAACGCTCTGGGCTTAGGGCGACGGATGTGTTAGTTTCCGGCTTCGGCAGATCCGGACTTCTTCGTGACGACACATCAGTGTCGCCCGCTTCATGAGGCGGAGAGGTGGGGGGGTCTCACTCTCCATCATCTCTAGAGGAAGATCCCCCGAAGACGAACTCTGTTGAGAAGAGCTGCTTGCTGGACTTCAAAAGACGAAGTCCTGGTTATGGATCTCAAAGAAACACCATACCCTCGAATTATTGAATAACTTACAGCTTGGTGGAGGGCTGGCCCGTTGGTGGGCACGACGCGGTGAGGGTGCCCGTCTTTGCAGAGCCCCCTGGTGATACCTTCTTCCCTTGCTTGGGCATCTCCGCCACCAAGTCTTCGGAGGCGGCCCTCTTCCTCCCACGCGGGGAGGAGGCTTTAGCCTCCCCTTCCCGACTATCCTCCTCAAGGAAGGTAACGATTCCCCCGGTTTGGATGCGTAGTGTGTGAAGTTCGGCTTCGCCGCCCTTTCCTTCGCCTTTCCCTGAGGGGATTTTGCTAAGCACCCGGCCAAGCATCTTGGCAACGGTCAGACTAGGCGAGCCTTCAGGAAGTGGCGCTGGACATCTGATTCTCTCCGCCTTGTTGAGCCATTCTTGGCCACGAAGGGATTTCCAGAATAATAGTTATGATAAATAAAACAAAGTGTCCAGCTTTAAGGTTACTTACTTGGGCATCTAGGCGATTGCAGCTTAGGCCCTCATCCTCGATGGTGTCCGGACACTTTACTTGTGGTCCGAAGAATAATTTACACATCCCTTCGAGCTTCAGGCCGAAGAAGTGCTTAATAGTCCGCGGACCCTCTGGATTAAACTCCCACATCCGGAGATGCCGACGTTTGCACGGCAACATCGGTTGGATTAGCATCACTTGAATTATGCTGACGAGATTTATGTCCCTCTCAATAAGCTCCCGGATGCGATTCTGCAGTTTTGGTACATCACCAGCAGGCCCCCAATTCCGTCCTACGTTGGTCCAAGACGCCAACTGTGATGGAGGGCCCGAGCGGAACTCGGGGGCAGCTACCCACTTTGTGCCTCTGGGAGCTGTAACATAAAACCACCTCCGTTGCCATACATTGGATACTTCCGGGAAAGAACCCTCTGGCCATGGGGCATCGGTGTTCCTGCTTATTATGGCACCTCTACACTCCGCATGTCGCCCCTCGATCATCTTCGGCTTCACATTAAAGGTCTTGAGCCATAACCGAAGTGTGGGGTGACATGGAGAAAAGCCTCGCACACAATAGTGAACGACGAGATATGGAGGATAGTGTCTGGAGCCAGATCATGAAAATCCAACCCATAGTAGAACATGAGCCCCTCACAAAGGGGGCGAGGGTGAGGCCCAGGCCTCGGAGGAAGTGTGGGACAAACACAACCCTCTCATTGGGCTCCGGTGTAGGGATAACTTGCCCTGGAGCAGGAAGCCTGTGCTGAATGTCGGCGGTCAGGTATCCGACCTCCCTAAGCTTCATAATGTCCTCCTCTTGGATCGAGGAGGCCACCCACCGGCCTTTTGCGTCGTATCCGGACATATTGGAGGATCTGGGGTGTTGGAGCTTAGGTCTTGGGTGTTAGAACTCGAGGTGCGTGAAGGAGCAAGGGAGGTGGAAAAGAGGCGTAGGCCTCGACCCCTTTATAAGGGGGATGAATATCAAGAGTCCTCAGCGTGACCTCTTGAGACTTATATAAAATACACGGAGTCATACCAACGATCGTTGTGGGGTCACACGCACCCATATTGATGAAAGATCCCGTAATAAGAGGAACACGGTCTCTGCTTTGGCATGACGTGCCAATAAAACCGCCTCGCAACACGAGTCAAGGTGGGGCAGGAAACGCCGGTTCGTGTTGGACCAGGCCATGATGAAAGGGCACGACATACAAAGAGTGTCAGCGGAATGGATTTATACTATGTTCCCTATAATGGTGTGTGAAGATCATCTCGCAGAACCGGACACTATTCGTCGTAGCAGATCCGGACACGGTCTACGTGTTCGATAATAACCTTGGAGTATTCGAAAAGAGGAACCCACCTTGCAATGCCGAAGACAAGACTGCGCGCCGGACTCATCGTCATTGAAGCCTGGTTCAGGGGCTACTGCGGGAGTCCTGGATTAGGGGATATCCGGACAGTCGGACTATACACATCGTCCGGACTATTGAAGCATCCAGATACAAGACTCAAGACTCCGGCCCGTGTCCGGATGGGACTCTCCTTTGCGTGGAAGACAAGCTGGGCGATCCGGACATTACATTTCCTTCCTTGTAACCGACTCCATGTAAACCCTAGCTCTCTCCGGTGTCTATATAAACCGAAGAGGATGGTCCTTAGAAGGCCGATCACAATTACAATCATACCATCATAGGCTAGCTCTTAGGGTTTAGCCTCTATGATCTCGTGGTAGATCTACTCTTCTACTATTCATATCTTCAATATTCATCAAGAAGGAAGTAGGGTTTTACCTCCATCGAGAGGGCCCAAACCTGGGTAAACATTGTGTCCCTTGCTTCCTGTTACCATTAGCCTAAGACGCACAGATCGGGACCCCGTACCCGAGATCCGCCGGTTTTGACACCGACACATCTCACATCACAGCAAGCCCTGCAAAAACAAGTTAGACATCCTCTACTTTGTTGTTCCAAGTTTTACCTGGCTGCTATGGGCTTCTAGCAAGAACCATTCTTACCTATGCATCAAAACCACAACGATTTTTCGTCAAGTGTGTTGTCTTAACCTTTAACAAGGAATGGGCATAGTCAAACTCGATTCAACAACAGTTGGAGAAAAAGACACCCACTAGCCACCTGTGTGCGGAGCACGTCGGTAGAACCAGTCTCATGAACGCGGTCATGTAATGTCGGTCTAGGTCGCTTCATCCAACAATACCGCCGAATCAAAGTATGACATGCTGGTAAGCAGTATGACTATTATTGCCCACAACTCTTTGTGTTCTACTCATGCATATAACATCTACGCATAGACCTGGCTCGGATGCCACTGTTGGGGAACGCAGTAATTTCAAAAAATTCATACGATCATGCAAGATCTATCTAGGTGATGCATAGCAATGAGGGGAGAGTGTGTCCACGTAACCTCGTAGACCAAAAATGGAAGCGTTAAGTAACGCGGTTGATGTAGTCGAACGTCTTTGCGATCCAACCGATCAAGTACCGAACGCATGACACCTCCGCGATCTGCACATGTTCAGCTCAGTGACGTCCCTCGAACTCTAGATCCAGCTGAGGCCAAGGGAGAGTTCCGTCAGCACGATGGCATGGTGACGGTGATGATAAAGTTACTGGTGCAGGGCTTCGCCTAAGCACTACGTACGATGATATGACCGAGGTGTGTAACTGTGGAGGAGGGCACCGCACACAGCTAAAAGATCAACTTGTCTATCTATGGGATGCCCCCTGGCCACGTATATAAAGGAGGGGAGGGAAGAGGTGGCCGGCCCAAGGGGGGCGTGCCAGGTGTGGGCAATCTTACTAGGACTCCCCAGTCCAAGTAGGATTCCCTCCTCTTTCCTATTCCTAGTAGGAGAAGGAGGGAAGGAGGAAGAGGGGAGAAGGAACGTGGGAGGCGCCGCCCCCTCCTAGTCCAATTCGGACCACCCCATGGGGGGTGCGCGTCCACCCCTTGAGGCCCTTCTCTCCTTTCCTGTATGGCCCATTAAGGCCCATTACTTCCCCAGGAGAATTCCCGTAACTCTCCGGTACCCCGAAAAATACCCGAATCACTTGGAACTTTCCGATGTCCAAATATAGCCTTCCAATATATCGATCTTTACGTCTTCACCATTTCAAGATTCCTTGTCACATCCGTGATCTCATCCGGGACTCAGAACAAACTTCGGTCATCAAATCACATAACTCATAATGCAAATCGTCATCGAGCGTTAAGCGTGCGGACCCTACGGGTTCGAGAACTATGTAGAGATGACCAAGACACGTCTCCGGTCAATAAGCAATAGCAGAACCTGGATGCTCATATTGGTTCCTACATATTCTACGAAGATCTTTATCGGTCAAACCGCATGACAACATACGTTGTTCCCTTTGTCATCGTTATGTTACTTTCTCAAGAGTCGATCGTCGGTACCATCATACCTAGTTCAATCTTGTTACTGGCAAGACTCTTTATTCTTTCCGTAATACTTCATCCTGCAACTAACGCATTAGTCACAATTCTTGCAAGGCTTATAGTGATGAGTATTACCGGGAGGGCCCAGAGATACCTCTCCGAAACACGGAGTGACATATCCTAATCGTGATCTATGCCAACCCAACAAACACCTTCAGAGACACCTATAGAGAATCTTTATAATAGCCATTTACATTTTGACGTTTGGTAGCACACAAAGTGTTACTCCAATATTCGGGAGTTACATAACCTCATAGTGTGAGGAACTTGTATAAGTCATGAAGAAAGAAGTAGCGATGAAACTATCATGATCATAATGCTAAGCTAACAGATGGGTCATGCCCATCACATCATTCTCCTAATGATGTGATCCCATTTATCAAATGACAACACATGTCCAGGGTTAGGAAACATAACCATCTTTCATTAACAAGCTAGTCAAGTAGAGGCATACTAGGGACAATATGTTTTGTCTATGTATTCACACATGTACTAAGTTTCCGGTTAATACAATTCTAGCATGAATAATAAACATTTATCATGATATAAGGAAATAAATAATAACTTTATTATTGCCTCTAGGGCATATTTCCTTCATTTTTTTCCTTTGAGGTTTTAACATATGGATCCCACATGTCAATCACACACATGGAGCACCTGCAAAAATACTTGCCGGACATGATGTAAATGGACCCAACAATTTTCTAAATCTTTATATCTACATGAGAAGCAAGCATGACTAGTTTGGTAAAGTGGTCGGTATTTGAATGGATTTTCTAAGGTTTTTGCGATGATAAAATTCTTAAAATACTTCTCGGAGGTGACGCAAAATGCGCATGTTGGGGACCACTAGGGTGGGCATGCCCACTTGCTGGAATTGTTTTGTGTCATTTTGAAGATGGCAAAAAATTGACCTTCTTCACCGAAACCCGTTCGGGTAGGATGGAAGGGTCCGACTCGAAGGACGGTTTTTCTCAACAGGCTTCAAATGAACCCAATTTGTTTTTATAGCCTTGTACAAATGTGAGAAGCATATGTGCCAAGTTTCATTGTTTTTAGACGTTGTATGCATTTTCTAGGTTTTTAGCGACGTTAAAAGCCTAGAATACATCCCGGCTGTGACGCGCGTGTGCATGTTGTCGGAACTTGTTCAAATTTTGCATGGGCTACTTCGGTGGCCATGCCCACTTGCTGGAAAAATTTGGTGTCGTTCTAAAGATGACGAAAAATTGTCCTTCTTCACACGAAGCCGTTCAGGTGGGAGGGAAGGGTATGTCTCGAAGGACATGTTTTTGGACATGCCTCAAATGGACCCAACTTTTTTACAGCCTTGTACAAACGTGAGAAGCATCCATGCTAAGTTTCATTGTTTTTCGACGTTGTATCAATTTTCTAGGGTTTTAGCGATGATAAAAGCCTAAAATACTTCCAGAATGTGACGCGGCATGTGCACATTGTCGGAACTCGTTCAAAGGGTGGCCATGCTCACTTGCTGGAAAATTTTGGTTCATTCTTAACATGAGCAAAAATTGACCTTCTTCATCGTAGGCCGTTTGGGTAGAGGTTAGGGTCCGTCTGGAAGGACGTGTTTTTTTCTGACATGCTTCAAATGGACCTAAATTCTTTCTAGATCCTTGTACCGCCATGAGAAGCATCCATGATAAGTTCCATTGATTTTCGACGTTGTATGGATTTTCTACAGTTTTCACGATGATAAAACACTAAAATATTTTACTACCGCCTCCCACCAGCACCCCGCCTCCCTTTGATCAGTGTTATCAGCATGTACATAACTCAGCATCAACGCCGTGAAAACACGAATCTGAACCGTATTTGACTTTGATCCCACACACACACATGCACACAGAATGGAATACAAAACAGAAAAACACAAATCACACACTGCAGGTACTACATTTATCTGATTGAACTTGTAATGCATAAAAACTTCTGGTCTTCAAATACATCACATGAAATACTGTCACAACTAGAAATGCAATACAACTTCTGGTCTTCAAATACAAAACATGAAATGCAAAACAACTTCTGATGCTGAGGTTGAGCAAGGGATTTTTATTGTGTGGCCCAGCATCTTCAGCAACCTATCAATGCTTCTATCTTTAGCGTATAAATAATTGAAAATTTCAGATTGAATACATTTGGTATTGGAAAAATGATAGTATGGTGATTTGAAGATGACAAGGAAATCTGTCACAACAATTTGAATACCAAGTTCATATAAGTAAATGTTGAATTAATATGACTTTTGCAAGATGCAAAATCACTGTTGTGATGAGAGTAAACAGAATGTAGTCCATAGCACATGCAAGAAGTACTTACAAGAAGTGAAGCAAAATGCTATACAACACTGCAACATGAGTAAGCCAACATCCCTACCAAAATTATTTTAGTGCTTATTTCTAGTTCTTTTTTTATCATTAGGAAGGCCTAAATATTTGAACAAGAGATCACCGATGGGGCACTACTGAAATATGTTAGTGTCTACCTGTCTCTACTAAAACTGCACTACTGAAATATTTCAGTGTCTACCTGTGTGTAGTGAAATTGCACTACTGAAATATTTCAGAATCTACAACTATGTACTGAACTTGTTGTACTGAAATATATTAGTGTCTATCGGTGTGTATTTAAATTGCACTACTTAAATTTTTCAGCGTCTACCGGTGAGTAGTGAAATTTCAATACTGAAATATTTCAGAATCTACAACTGTCTACTGAACTTGCAGTTTTCAAATATTTTAGTGTGTACCCAGAGTGTACCACTATCTACTAAACTCGTAATACTCAAATGTAATTTATTCTTTGCAACTAATTACGCTGTGATCCAGATACTATGGATTGGAGTACAAGTGCAGTTGAACATCAAATTCTACCACTACCACAGTACAAATTTTGCCTAGGGTTCATATACATCATAATCCAGCCCCCAAAAGCATGTACTCAAATCTTCATGCAATTTATTAAGATCAAAATGCCATCTAGCATTCCCTCTCTAAACTATTATCATCACTACCACCACGACTGTAAGCACGAGATGTAGGAAGATTAGGAGTGGGGAATCTTACTCATACCTTTACTACTCCTCGGCTGCAGACCACCGGCCCATGAGACAGTGGAACAGCGAGGGAACCGTGGAGAGCGGTGGGGAAGCAACGTCGGCACATATCTCTTCCTCCTCCAACGGTTGCTCGACGGAGGCTCCTCCGGCACAGGGTCCCATGGCAAGATCTCAAGCAGAACCATATAGATGCTCGGTGCTCGATCTTGGAGCAATAGTTCCACCACCGAATCCTCGTCCCCTCCCTCGGGGAATCTGACTGCTACATGACCCAGATGATGTATTTGATGTGGAACCGCTGCGGTGATGTGGATACTGCATACCTCTCTCTCTCTTCAACATATATGGATGCATCCTTTGTTGTACAGCCACTAACTGCCTCGGGTACTGAAACCAAGGGACGATCTCCCTGAGCCTGCATAACTTCACCTCATCGCCTCCGGCGATCTGCAGGATCTCCTCCTCCATCTGCGTGGCAAAGTTGTACTTCTCACCGCCGGCAATCTGCATGAGCTCTTCCTCCATCGAGTTTTTGACTTGGATGGAAGAGGGGGTGGATGTGGAAGGGATCACCGGTGGTGTGACAATGAAGAGGATAAGAGGGGAAATTGATGAGGAGATGGTGGCGGGTGTGACAATGGAAGAGGATAAGAGGGGCAATGCAAGAGGAGAGGGCGGCAGCGGTTCTGGATTGGGCGACATGAGGGGCGGTTTTGGGGAAAATATGAACTAATTTACCTTTCAATTAAGAGAAGGGCCCACACAAATTTGAGTACCGACCCCACCAATATTAGTACTTCGGAGTACATATGAATTAGTACTAAGCAGTACCAACTATTTTATCACTGTTAGATCAACCTAAACGTACGGATGACAAAAATGCCAATCATTGTAAAACTTGTATTATCATTTAATGGAGAAAATCCCCAGAAAGGTATTCAAAGTGATAATCACTTTCCATAAAAGAATCAAGCAAGGAGGACGAAGGAGCGGATGTCATCACGCTTCCATAGAGAAATACGGTGTTCCATACGACCGCGCACGCCCATCTAAGCGGCAGTATGGCGCGCTGCCGCACCGCCAGTTTGACTATTTCCACCCCCGATCAGATGCACATAGACACTAGAAACACTTCCATAAGGAAGAACTCTAGCCTCTGGAGTTCATCCGGATGAGGGATTGAGAAGGAGAAGAGGGGGGTCCTCCTCACCATGCATGAGGGAGATACAATGTCATCAACCATTGTCATCATCCTCATCATCCACTTCATCATTGTCATCATCATCGTCATCCACATCCTTATCATCTGCAACATCAAGAACCCTACTGGATCATCTTGTGTATCATCTGAATCATCCATCCATGTATGTTATTACCATTGCTATGATGTTTTTTGTCCCCATGTGTGAGTAGACCCCTAGTTCTCGGGGATATGGATGAACCTTGGTATGTGTAGGATATGAAACGTTATTATGGATATGAGATCCCCTGTTGAATGCTTAGTTTAATAACTTCATGAATGTTGTGAAGGGCCCCCACTCAACATTTGTGCCTTATGGCCATGTATATCACTGTCGTTGCAAAGGTTTAGGACGCACAGGTAATTGGAGGTGATAGTAAAAGCCTACTGCTCCTAGTCTTTGCAATTGGTCGGGGAATTACGGAGAACCCTTAGAGAGGTTGCGTCCATGGGGAAACCCTTAATTATCATGAGTTGTAACCCTCTAGGGAGACTATGATGGTGGCATGCATGTCACGAAGTCTACCATGAGTAGAACGTGTACTATACTGGACTCCACCCAGCATACTCGTCAACAGTGGCTTAAGTATCTGGTCTATCCTATGCTTATGCATATGTGCACTAGAAACATACCAATGGGAACTCTGGACTACCTGAGAACGCCCTTTTTATTATGTTGTTTCACCCGTAATTATAGTTCCCGTGTTTCATTTACTTTTATGTTATTTAGTTACAAGTCACAACACTACTAAAAATCATTTATATCTGCCGTTACTCTGCTTTGAGGCTACAATTATCTCCAGGAACAAAATTACATAATTCTCTACAAGAGGCAAAAGTCTGATTCATGTGCCCCTGCGGAATTGATACTCTTACTTCGCAAATCTACAACTAAACCCTACGCACTTGCAGGCTATTAGGTAGTCTTAGAGGTGAGACTAGGAACCTTTATTTTATCCGTTATCATTTCACTAGTGCATATGAGTTTTCCACTAAATCGCCTATCCCAGGTTCATAGCAGTTATAGCATGAAATATAAATACTTAATTATGAATATGGAAATATAATAATATAATATTACTGCCTCTAGGGCATATTTCCAACAATATCCCACTTGCACTAGAGTCAATAATCTAGTTATCACTTTTAACTTTTACACCAATGGCAATCCGGTGTCAATCCATGTTTTGCTTGTGGTATAGACTTCATCCTATCAAATCTGACAATCCTCAGATCGTGTTTCTTTTGCATTTTAATGCATCTGCCATATTTTTACAAGAATTCATAATTTATGTGAAATAGGCTTTATATGTATTGAATCACTGGTAGGACCTTTGATTCCTTAGATTGAGTTGGAGAACTGCTATTGAGAATAGTGTTCCATTTGCACGATCATATAGAAACATACCAAGTTCATAAAAGAACCTTTGAGTCATCACCCTCTATTGTTACTTTTAAAGTGACAATCTACTCAGCCTTCTGTTATAAAATTCACCACGGTAACTTTCTTGGACCAATTCCAACTACCGTGCCATCATTAATTATTTAATTGAAAACAAGAATTTCTTGGGGCACCGATGAAGGTTTTATCGATGTACTACTTACAACGAGCCTGTATTGATGTAACTCGTTACAACAATCTCTTCATATTTGCCATATGCGAGAAGCGTGTCATTAGTACTTAACGACATTTTCATTGTTGTCCGATGATCAACAATTTGGTCATTCTGATAACTTTACTCACAACTTACTTGAAGTACTAGACATATCTGGTTGTTTATATACTATGGAACATATTTAACACAAGTGTGATTGAAATCATGTATTTCACTCATCGGTATTTCATGATACCGATTCATGCTTAAAACTCCTTCCATGTGACTTTGCAAAACTCTTTTCTGCATATTTCGTACTAATTTGTTTTAGTATAATATTAATATGTATTTTGGTTATGCCTGATTAGACACCACTATCTCCATAGATCATTACGCCTAATACCAAGACTATATATTGTTTAAGTACTTTACTAAAAAACTAGTTTCAATAAAGTCTTAATCCTTGTCAAGAAATTTACATAATTTCCAATCAACAATGTGTCACGCGCACAAAGTGCTTAGAAATATTATACTCCCACTTACTTTCTTGTAAATACAAATATCTTTGCTTCTACCAATATAGCACATAAGGAGCAAGCAAATTAATTAATTAGATTCTTAACCATTATAGGACAATACTAAACAGAGAAGGAGAACACAATAGGACTAAGGGGGCCAACAAATGTATAAATGAAATAGCCAAATAGAAGACACCTACATTGCCACTGTATTGACAATGATTAATGAACTAATCATTAGACATTGTATTGACAGTAAATAAATAATACAATGTGATTGCATCTATGGCATATTTGCAACATTGATAATAGAAGGTTGGCAAGTGCTATTCGGTGAGACAGAAGGTGGTCAATTGATTCTTGTGCCCTTCTACAAACTGGGCAATCACCACAATTGAGCCACCCTTAGCTTGGGCAATCTATCAATGGTCCAAACTCTATTTTAGATGGTCAACCACATGAAGAACTTCACCTTAGGAGGAGTCCAAGTCTTCCACACCGCTTGTTTCATAGTTGAATGGATTAACCAAGAAAATGTGCCTTGCAGGCAGACTCCGCGGTGTAGCAACCCTCGTCACGTGCTTCCAGGAAATTCCGTCCTCCACCTCCACAAGAATAAAATTTTATCGTCTTCCTCCTTAACCATGCTCATCTTACAGTATATTTGAAATAAGAGAAACACGCGTCTCCTCTAGGGAGACCAGCCTGCCACAGGATCCGAGGCCATGCATGTTCAGGAACGCGTTGAATGTGGGCTAGCCCGAGGGCAATGTTGGCCGTGTGGCCAACTAGATGGCATACACGCCCAGCCGGATGCCATGCAGACCTGTGAATGGGGTGGTTACAGACCCACTTGAGGAGGAGCTGGGCCATGCGCCGGATCCGAGGCCATGCATTGTTGTTCCCATGCAGGCCGGGGCGGGGAACGAGTTTCACACTACTAGAAAACCCCCTACTAATGGCGCACCTAATTTGGCCATTAATGGCGCATCAGTGGTGCGCCATTACTAGCACGCCATTAGTAATTTTTACTAATGGCGCACCACTGGTGCGCCATTAGTATCTGGTATATTAATGGTGCACCACTGGTGCGCCATTAGTATAGGCCAGGGTGCGCCATTAGTATGCCTCCCAGGGGCCATGTATACCCAGGTGCTTTGGCATACTAATGGAGCACAATAATAGGATGCGCCATTAGTGACCGCGACATACTAATGGCGCACTGTCCAGTGATGCGCCATTAGTATGCTTTGTCATACTAATGGCGCACTGTCATGTGATGCGCCAAGGTTTTTTTTTACTTTTTATTTTCTGTTTTTTGCACAGGTTACAAAATATATAATTTGACAAAATATAGACAACACACATTACTAGTTTAAACTAATGGCGCACTCTGTCATGCACTGTCCGATCGCGACGTCCAACCAAAACCAATCACTCTCACATTCACGGACACAACAGTGACTGCCACCGCTAGGCTGTACTTGAAAAAATCGGATGATCAACATGTGGATTTTCACCCAGACAGATAATTTTAACCCACTGCATCCATCAGAGGACATGGCCAAATTCTGAATTCCTCCACAGGCCTTGACACAGGCCAGCGAGGTCCAGTTCTGAATTTCATGATGTTCTGAATAGAGCTACAGCTTGTATATCATCAGTCAAGCGCATAATCGACACGCCAACAGATTTCTCAGTTGCTAAAATAAGAGGAATTTCCCGCTAAACAACAATAGATATGCGCCGCTTCCAGCGCGGGAGAGGGGATCGGATCTGCGCTAGCCAGCCAGTCAATCATCCCCTGCCGTGCAATCTCTAAAATGGTGCTGGCTTCGGCGGCAAATGGACAGAAGGAGGTCGTGTGGGAATTGAATGGTGCTGATGACGATCAACACTTGCCGCAATAACTTACAAGCTCGATTTCGTCGAGTCAGCGGATGTAGCTCCTAACAAAAGATGTCGCTCCAATGCTACTTAAGCTGTCAGAACTCTGTATATAATAGGAAAAAGGAAAGCAGTTAGAGGAACGCCGCCTGAAGTGGAGTTATATAGACAGGAAAACCATATTTTCAAACATCAAGCAAGTACCTGGGACTTGGGAGACGGAAACACGTTCCAAAACCGGAGCGTCTCGTCACCAGCACCAGTAACAATTGTCTGTTGATGTCGATATTGACAAGAAAAAAGAACAGTGAGAACAAATTACACTAGACACCTCTAACAGAAGAACAGAACTAAAACAAAATGTCAGGTTCATAGCATATATAGGGATCAAAGAGGGAGTATTTCACCTGTCCATCAGGGGAGACGGCTAAATATAATACTCTGAATGTATGTCCTGTTAACGTGGCAAGCTATACAAATAAAGAGAATGGACACAATTAATAACAAACGAGAGACAGTATGGTATAAATGAGCTACAGTGTAAGCTTGTGGCATACCTTTGACATCGTTGGATACCGCCACACTATTATCTGATTCTGGGAGTATCCGTGTGTGCTAACAAGCTCATTCACATTCTTTGACCACACAAGATTACAGACCTGTTAAGACATTTAGCATAATCAGTACATGTGAAGAGCAGCATGTTTTTAAATCTACCCCTTCCACAATTCTACATAAGCAATCCCATGCCTTCAGAACACATGATATCTGTGCAGGTCTCTAACATGACAACTACAAGAATCAATTTTATCTACAACTACAAAAACATAGCAATTAAAATGTCCATAGACTGTTTCCAAAAGGAATCCATGATGCCATTTTGATATAAATTTGGTGCTTTCTAGAAGGATGGGACTATAAGGACTTCGGTTGCATTATATTAGAGCTGTATAGGTGATCCAAAACTTCAGTTTTTGTACAACAGAGCTCAGCCAGTCTTGATCTTTTCTGATTTTTGCAGGAAAACTAGTGAATTGGTATGACTGAAGTATTCAGTCAGTAACGGTGCTAAAAGGTTCTGAGAGTTATCCGGCTTAAGAGTAGATAT
Organism: Triticum aestivum; assembly: GCF_018294505.1. Lineage (NCBI taxonomy): Eukaryota > Viridiplantae > Streptophyta > Magnoliopsida > Poales > Poaceae > Triticum > Triticum aestivum. The sequence goes on from NC_057798.1 coordinate 91,671,017, forward strand.
GATTATACTTGAAATTTGGAAGTGCAAATAAGAAATCAATTTAATTCAAAAACACAAACAAGGGCTGCATGTAGCTGATAGATAAACTAGATAGCTAGATTATTACCTGACTCCCTGTATCCATGGAACTCTAGTGTGTATTTGTGGTCGTATTCCAAAATCTTATGCACCTATCTGCAGTTCCACCACCAGATGCAAGAAGGCCGTGTAGATCATGATGAAGGATGTTCTTGTCACGACTGCCAGAAGAAAGCAATGAAGAGTTCCATGCAAGAGCACCTACTCGCATGCGATGGCTTTCCATGGTTCTCATTCTTTTACAGCGTGTTGCATCCCATATCTAAATAAGATAACATCGAAGATGATAATCAGGAATTCAGAATTTAGACACCCTTGGAATGTCAAATTGTTATACCAATACCAAACATCAACAGGATTACTAAGTTTTACCAACCGAAATACTATGGGCTAAAAGTACACATCGATAAAGATGATGTTTACATTAGTTCAGGTTATTTACAAAACTTTATCATTTCCCTCATCCATCGGTGGTATGTGCGCAGCACTAACTTGACGCATTGGTCATGATTTTGTTTAGAATAAATGGGTATAACCAGGAAGAAATAGTATCATCAACTAAGTAACCCCTGATGAAAGTACCCCAATGCAAGGCCTGCTGGTGAGCAGTGGTAGTATTGCAAAATTCTGAAACTCTCACAATCTTACTTTGATGTCGTTTCCACAATGCAAGGCTTACTACTGTATTATTTTGTGTCTGAATTGAAGCTTTCGGCAAAAGTAAATTAAAGTGTCATCCTAAACTTTGACAGATCCTGAACATGTCATTTGATCAATTTCAGATGGGAGCAAGATGAAAACCTGGACGGTGCCTTGGTTAGTCCCTACAGCCAGGTGGGTGCCACGCTGCGCCCAACTCACGGAACAAACGGTGTCGTCCGCCCCCAAATCGCAGAGCTTGGTGACATGCGGAGTGATAAACTTGTTTATTAGGATCTCTCTCTTCAATTCTCAGAAAAGAAATCGTGCGAGGATGACATTGATACCTTGCTGCTGCATGCATTCCATAGGTAGACGCAATTCCCCAATCCGACCGAGAGGACATTGTGCGAAGACCAATCCACGAGGTTGAGGTAGAAGTCGTCCTGCAATGCGGGCGCATCCAGCACCTGGCAGAAGCAGCAGGCAGGAGAATCACATTCCCGTGAGATTCTCTCTTTGTACAGGAAAATCATGAGGAAAGATGGAATCTTTGGCGACGAAAGAAGAAGATAAAGAGGAATTCCCCACACCAAGAAAGCAAATCAAGAATAAACCATGAAATCGGAAGTAATCGACCAACCTTGTAGGGCGACCTGGGGATCTTCCTGGGGCCGGAGCCCTTGGGGGTGAAGATGCCGGGGAAGAGCAGGTCCTGGTCGTCCCCGCCGGCGAAGAGCGCCCGCTTGGCGTTCCTCGGCACCTCGGCCTTGAAGCGGAATATGTTGCCGCCGGCGGGGGAGCCGACGGGGGAGGCCGCGGAGGAGGAGGAGGCCCCGGCGGAGGAGGCGAGGCGGTCGGGCGTGTCGGGCCCGAAGAGCGCCGCGCGGAGGAGCGCGCAGTAGGGTGAGGGGGAGCGGCAGATCCGAAGGCAGAGGAGGAGGGGGCCGGGCCGGGGCCAGGGCTGGTGCGCCATTACTAGTTACGACAAGTAATGGCGCACTTACTATGGATGCGCCATTAGTATGTTTGGACAGGCGCACTAGTTCAAAAAAAATTTGATACTAATGGCGCACCGTGGACATGGTGCGCCATTAGTAGTTTCAACTCTAATGGCGCATCAGAAGGTGGCGCGCCATTAGTATATACTAATGGTGCACCACCTGTCTGGTGCGCCATTAGTGTCAATCCCATCTATAGCCCTTTTTCTAGTAGTGTCACGTACATGTGGGGAATTTTTGTGCTGGCGTGCGACAAACACTGTCTCCGATCTTGCCAAGACCAAAGAATAGGACTGCTGCACACACGTGCTGTCAATCAAGGAAGAAGCCCAGGTTGGACGTCACGCCCAGGAGGATCGCCAGGATCGCCAAACATGCGGCAACCAAGCCGCAGCAAGTGCTCATCAGAAAGTTGTGCTTGGCACATGAGGAGGAGGCTATTTGGGGGGATGCTCTTCGGATGTATGTTGACCTTTCTCACGCCCCCTCTCAGACGCCCACATCGTGGCTGTGCTGGCGTTGTTTCGATGGGAGTCACCTCAGGAGCCATGGATCGAGGGTGCCATCGTGGTCTAGCTGTTCGCTCAGCTAGGAGGGGATGTTGTGGGCATTGGAAATGAATGCACAGCCCCTTAAAATCTTGGTGTGGAATGTCTATGGGCTAAATGCTTGGGCTAGCAGGAATGCCTTATTTCAGATGGTGACATCGGCCAAGCCGGCTATTGTATGTTTACAAGAACTAAATTGCATGATGTATCGGTGAGCATTGTGCATCAATGCCTCAGAAATAAATATGAGAAGTTTTTCTACTTACCGGCATTAGGCACTCGTGGTGGGCTCTTGGTGGCTTGGGATGACTCTATATCACCCACTTGTCTAGTCTGCACTATACAAATCATACGTTGATAGCACTGGTCAAGTGCCCAGAGGATGAGCAAGCATGGTGGCTGACTTGTGTCTATGTCCCTCAGGAGGAGGCCGACAAACTTGACATGCAGGACCTGGTGGATATACGAGACTTACATGCGGGGCCCTGGCTAGTGGTGGGAGACTTTAACCTCCTGGCTGGGCAGGAGGACAAGAGCAATGACATAATTAATCGAAGGATGTTGAGGCGGTTTAGATCTAAACTGAACTTGCTAGAATTGAAGGAGCTATACTTAAATGGGCGGCGGTACACATGGTCCAACGAGAGACAAAATGCAACACTGGAAAAAATCGATCATGTGTTTGTCTCCAATGAATGGGATGAATCATTCCCGTCATGTTTCCTCTCTGCGCTGGGAACGGCTGTATCGGATCACTACCCACTAATGCTTTATATGAACATGGAGATTACGATGAGGAAAAGGTTTAAGTATGAGGCTTTCTAGATCAAGGCGGAGGGTTTCATGGACACAGTGCACACGGCTTGGGACTCCACTCCTAATGCCTCGAACGACTACCTCATGCTTCAAAACAAACTACGGGCCAAGGCGGTCAGCTTTCAGAAGTGGAGCAACCGTTGGATTGGGAATGTGAAGTTACATATATCCATTGCCTAGGAGGTGATAAAGCAACTTGACATCGCCATGGAGTCGAGGCAGCTATCAAATGCAGAGCGTGATCTGAGGCGATGCTTAAAGAGGAAGCTGCTAGGATTATGCTCATTAGAGAGAACTATCGCAAGGCAACGCTCCAGGCTACTACAGCTCCGGGAAGGGGATGGGAGCACTAGGCTTTTCCATCAACACGCGAGTCACAGGCAGAGAAACAATGTTCTTAGATCGGTGAAATACAATGGGAGTATTTACTCAGGACAGGAAGAGGTGGCGTCGGCGGTGGATGCACACTACGGCGGGGCTTTTGGCACCATGGAGCCACTACTAGGGAAAAGCCTAGCAATAGCGCAGGTTTTGGGCCTATTAGTAGCGCGGGGGTCGGCGCTACTAATAAGGCGCTACTACTACGTCCGTTAGTAGTAGCGTGGGTAAAAACCCGCGCTACTACTAATCTCTAATCTCTGAGTTTTTTTTGAATTTTTTCGAAAAAAAATCGATTTTTTTCCCTAATTTTCAAATTTCTGAATTATTTTAACCTCCAATCTCTAATCACCCCTCATCACTGCTCAATTTAATCTCTAATCACCCCTCATCATTCCAAATCATCTAACTTCCCGGACGGTCACCCATCCTCTCACTACTCCAGCCTGAGCTGGCTTAACTTTCGGGTTCTATTCTCCCTCGTTTCCAAGTCTGCACTTGTTGCTTTCCTGACAATTGTAAGATGTCAATCCTATTAACCTCAGGAATTTAGCTTGAGCATGAAGTCACACATTTCACTGTTTGAGTTTGAAACTATTGTTCTAAAAAATAACACTAATATATCTTGAATAATTAGTTTGACCATTGTTTGACCACAGTTTGACCATAGTTTGACCAGATTTGACCAAAATTCAAAAAAACTGAAATAATTATTTAGTAACACTAATATTGTTGAATAATTAGTTTGACCATAGTTTGACCAGATTTAACAAAAATTAAAAAAACTGAAATTTGATGAATTTGTTTGCCAACAGATCTTAAAAGCCCCGTAACTTTTTTTCTGTTAGGTTTTTGAGGATTTTGAAAATGTTTAACGGGGTTCCCCAGATTAAATTAGGATGTAACTTTTCGAGTAGATGATTTTTCATATAAAAAACTTTTTCATCCGAGTTAGTATGCAAAAGTTATGCTCATTTTTACAAATTCTCGAGAGATTTTGCAAATAAAGTCGAAATTCACATTTGCAATTTTTCCCAACAACTAGACCACATATCATATGGGAAACTTATTTTCTTTTATTTTTTTGACATTTTCATCATTTTCTTTTATTTTTTTAAAACTGAAAAGCCGATCCACGGGGGGGGGGGGGGGGTAGAGTTTGAAACCCAGTATTTAGTAGTAGCGCGGTTTTTTAACCCTCGCTACTACTATGGAATGTCCCCGAGGGGCACGGTTGAGACCGATTAGTAGTAGCGAGGGGTAAAAACTTAGTAGTAGCGCGGGTTTATAGCCATCGCTACTACTATGGCATGGTCCAGGGGCACGGTAGAGACCACTTAGTAGTAGCGAGGGTTAAAACCAATGCTACTGCTATCAACTTAGTAGTAGCGAGGGTTAAAAACCCTCACTACTACTATGGCATGTCCCGGGGGGCACGGTAGAGACCGCTTAGTAGTAGCTAGGGTTAAAAACCCGCGCTACTGCTATCAACATAGTAGTAGCGAGGTTTAACCCTCGCTACTAGTAAGCGTGTGTGTATAAGCTTTTCCCTAGTAGTGAGCCGCGGAGTTACACACTAAATCTCCAGGAGCTAGATCTGCCGCATCTAGACCTATCACAGTTGGAGGAGCCGTTTGGAGGAAGTTGAAAGCGTGATTAAGGACAAGCCTCCGGATAAGGTGCCGGGGACAACCGCTGCCGCATACCTGTATGTGCCAAAGGCTCCAACACGCCTCTAGTCGTGGCCCTCTCAAACAACTCTGCAACGGTTCCATAGTAAGAATGAATAGCATCAATGATATCGGATCCCCTTGTCTAGACATATGCAAGAACATACTGGAAATATTTGGAGAGGCTTCGGGCTTGCGGATAAACATGGTCAAATCAGTGGCACTACCGATAAGATGCAATGATCAGGAAGCAGCCATGGTGTGTGATGGGCTGGGATGCCTGAGAGGGGCTTTTCCAATCAAGTACCTTGGGATGCCGTTGTCCTTGAGGAAGCAGTCAGCGGCACAGTTGCAGTTTCTAGTAGATCAGATGGTGAATTGTCTGCCAAAGTGGAAAGCGACTCTAATGCCGAAGAGTGGACACCTTACATTGGTGCAGTATGTGCTCTATGCCATGCCCATCCATGCCATGATGGCGCTTGACCTACCAAAGAAGATGATAGCGGCGATGAACAAGGTGTGCAGAGGATTCTTATGGTGCAGAAGAGCGGAAGCAAACGGAGGCAACTGTGCGGTAGCTTGGGATTCGGTGTGTGCCCGAAATGGGCTGGTGGCCTAGGGATACCTAACCTCAGATAGCTGAATGTGGCCATGCAAGCCAGGTGGTCATGGCTGGCAAGAGTGGACACGAGCAGACCTTGGAGCGAGTTTAAAATTAAGATCCCAAAAGAAGCAAAGTTACTTATCCAGGCGGCCACGAGGAGTGAAGCACATTGTGGTCTTCATGCTCTTTTCTGGGAGGATCGTTGGATCGATGGTATGTGGGTGCAAGAGATTGCTCCAACATTATATGGCATGATCCCAAGGCGGATTAGATCGATGGGATCGGTCGCTCTGGCTGTAGAGGATGGGTCTTGGGCAACGGATGTTGGCCCGAATATTGGTGTGGCCGCAATGCAGGAATACCTGGAGCTTTGGATTAAAGTGAGCACGTGGGAGCCGCAGGCGGATGTGCCGGACTTGCTATGTTTGTACACCGTTGATATACACAAGATATAGATATGGCTGTTCGCACACGAACACGTCACCGTGTACCTCCAACGCCGAGGGTGATGCACCGCAGCTCACGTCGAAGGAGACCCGTCCGGAACCGCGGTACACAAGCAATCCGGCGGGCGCTTTTGTAGACCTGAAACCCCACACACCCGGGAGGGACCCCGTCAGGGCGCGCGGCGGCTATGGACTGCCCTAGGTCGACCTGATCGCCCCTAGAGCCTCGAGGTTCGCCGCCCTGCAACTAGAAGAACGAACGAAGAACAAGGAAGAAGAAGAATGAGGGAGAGAGATAAAGGTAAAGGTAAAAAGTGGTAGATGATTTGTTCGATTGGTGTTGTTCAATCGGCCATCACCCCTTACATATATATGAGGCGGCTGGACTTCCCGTACAAGAAAAGGACTCAAATCACGTCCAAAACATCAAATCATAACCTAACTCGGACTACAAGGGCCGGAACTTCCGGGCTAAAATTACATCAAGTTGCCCTTTTGCACAGCTCCAACAGGTTGCATATGGCTTCGGATCGTGATGGTCCCAAAAGCAAAGTTGTAGATCTTGCAATGTAGAAAAATTCCTTAGTTGATCACTTTTTCATCCGAGGTCATCTTGATGTCGAAACTGGCCCCGCAAATCTGCAAATAATGTTAAAATTCCAGTTTTCGGGGTGCACCGCGTGCAAACTTTCGGTTTAGCCCGGAACCTCCCCGGAAGTTTTGCCCGGAACTTCCGGGGCAGATTTATGCAGAACACTGTTTTGGGTCTAACTTTTGCATATGAACTCCGATTTAGACGTTTCTTATATCAAAATCGATCGTTTTGACGAGACGAAGACAATATGTGTAGAAACGTTTCTCATATGAGGCCATCTTGGGGCGTAATCAGCCGAATAGTGTTCTGAATACAAAATCTCAGTGCTTCAAACACAACTTCGGCCTAAGAGATGCGATCGGATGGCTATGGCCCAAATATCAAAGTTTCTCCCTTTGACGATATAGAACTTTCTCACTTTGAGCACTTTTCCATTTGAGGCCATCTTAATTAAGTTCTTGACCGTGCCAAAATCTGGTGTCAACACATGCCCCCCAGTTTTTCGGCAAAACTTGTGTGCCGAAAAATAACTTGCACGAAGTTTGTTCTAAGCGCGATGTCAACACTCCATCGGCCATTTTTTACGTGCTTTGGACGATAAGTATATATCGGCCATTTAGATTAGCAACAAAAGTGAAGCTAATCGAACATATAATGATTTGGTAATACCCTTTCATGATGTAAGAAATTATATTTTATCCATGGATTAAAATAAGCCCATTAAGGGTAACCAACCATACCTGATGAAGAATTCCATGGCATAAGCATCAACGGCATTGTTGAAGAAAATGGATAATGTGTGGACCGAAGATGTTGAAACCTTCGGCTTGGTCCTTCGTAGCTTTCACTCTTTTCCTTCTTCACCTTTGTCGCACTCCTTGTAAAGGAAGCTTGCACATAATTCTTATTTTGAATATTTTCTTTGGGAACCCACGCCATATTTCTCTTTTCAAGTTCTTGTGCACTAAGCTTCTGCAACTCCTTCTTTTGCCAATACGATAAGCCGAGTGGGCATCCCAGCTGCGATTTTGTTTGAAGTAATGGCAATTCTTGTTTTACCTTGTGCACTCTCAACTTCTTCCCTTCAGATTTGGCACTTGATTGACTTGGCTCATTGCCTTTTGTAGCCAATGTCAACACTTTAATTGGCTCTTTTTCATTTGAGATCATATCTGAAGTGGCACTCTTACAACCATCTCTTTTGACGTGGTAGATTTGCTCGACCACCTCCTTATTCTTCTTTGTGCACCAGACCGATTCTTTATGATTGAAACGGTCTTTGACGCGTGATTGTTCAAATGTTGATCTCCTTGGAGCTGCATAGTATTGGTGAGATGGTCTAGAATAAGATGGAGAATGTGCCCTTGTATCATACATGTCCCATGATGAATATGTATCTATATGAGCATAGGGAGGCATCCACGGCATTGGCATTGGCGGCCCAAAATAAGGATATGAATGTGTTGCATTAAAATTATCACTTTGCCAATACCAATCCTCATATTTGCGCCTTGGGGGTGATCTTGGTTTCTTTGCATGATTTGGCCGATAAGCATTCTTCTCTTCACTCTTCTTTTGCTATTTATCCAATAGTTCAGCGAAGGTGATTTTTGATCTCTTACACTTGCGCTTATTTCGGCCTTTGTTTCCTTTGGTTGTGCTTGCACCAATCATTGGATTTGCTTGTTGCCCCCCAGTCCTTGGCGTCTCCGTTGTAGCTTCGATGGAATTCTCGCCCTCAAAATTATGTTCATTATGCTCTTCAACAACTTCTTTACTTGAAAGCTTGACCCCATCACCTGCAGTTTTTACCTCCTGTTTAAATAGATCGGCTTGAAGCAGCCGATGCAAAAACTTTCTGCCATCGAGACCAATCAGAATAGACTGGTCATCTCTTGATGTCTCAACAAATTTCAATCGTCCTTTATGAATGGCCGATTTAACTATTTGACGAAACATATTGCAATCCTCAAAATTATGTTTGAACGAATGATGCAACCTACAATACATTCGTCCTTGAATTGATGGCTTGACATGGTGATTAAGAATTCTTATGTAATTATTTTTCAGCAATAAATAAAATATTTGGTCACAGATGCTTGAATTGAAGGTAAACTTCTTGCTTTCTAGCCGATCTTGCTGTGTGAACGGCTTTGAAGATAAGCAAACGAATGGTTTAGATTTAGAATCTTTCCATTCGGCTATGCATTGTGTTTTGCCCTCTATCTCCGGTGTCTTCGGATACAATATAAAATTAGCATCGGATTTCTCTAAAGAATTTGACCTTGGCTTTAAATTTCTGAAATGAAAATAGTTAGAATATGCATGTCTCAGTTGAGACCAAGTGCAAGCCAAGTAAGAAACAAACAAAACTACCCAATTAGATATGAAATTTTGATAAAGCAATGGGGAAAACTTTGCCTGCAATAATAGGTCACTATCGGTCTTTATAAATGGCACAATAGATTGACCGATATGTTCTATAACAGTTTTATTGCTAACAAGTAAATTTCCCTTCGTCATTGGTCTTTCAAAATTACTTCTGAGAATTTCTCTTATAGAAGCATCAAGAATAAAGTTGCGACCAAATCGGAAGATAGGTAAATCACTTGCTAGACATACCTTTTCAAACACGTTGGGAGAGCATGATGGTTGCGTTACTTGAATGATAGGTTGTTGCTCTTTCGAATAGCTCCCCAACACCTTGTCATCCTGTTTTTCTAGAATAGATTCGCCATGTGTAATATTTGATTCGGTCTTTTCAATAGCCGAATTAACATTGTTATCCGAATCACCATCTTTTTTGATAATTCTATCCACACCCAATGCTTTCTCTTTTTGACATAATCTAGCTTGAATTGCAGCAGAATTAATAGGCTTTCCCTCTTTTATTAATTCATGTAGAACAACATTGCATTCATCCCAAAAAGACGTAAGATTTTTCTTAATGACCCAATCCGGATAGAATTGCCCCCCGACACTTTTGGACTCTTTTGGTAACGAGATGTCACCAAAATTCTGTAATTTTGCAGGGGAAACATTGTATGCTACGATACTAGGTGAAGACACATGTGATCCTATAGAATTTTCACTTATTCGGCCATTAGCATGAAGGTGCGAAGCCGAATTATGAATACCCATAGTTGCATATGGTGCCAAACAATTAGTAGCATGAGGTGTAGCATATGATGATTGAGGGTAATTGGCCGGATAACTAGTAGTAGCATGGACAATTCCCGTATCCACCGGCATGTTTTGATTAACATATTGCAAGCTAGTTGCCGATGAATAAAAAGGTGAAGCACTTTGTTGCATACTATCAGAAGTTCCTATGTGAAGTGTTTCAACTTGATTAACGGAACTCGTCATGTTGTTCATCGGCATATAGATTTGTGGGGTTGCCGATGCATGGGAGTTGGGATACATATGTTGCATGTTGCTAAAATTATATTAAGTTGAAGCATGAAGATTATGTTGCATCGGCTCTTGCACATAATTAGATGCATGATTGATAAAGCTAGGGCTAGCCGATACATTATGCTCATTAGATGGTCTAGCAACAACATATGCATTATTTGCATCTGCATATGTGAATTGGGTATTCATACTACCTTTGCAGATTGCAAACCTTAGATGACGATCTCTTCGTAGCAAGAACGGGCCGGAGACCGTTCAAAGCTTCGTCCCCAACGGAGTCGCCAAAAAGTGTGTTCGCACACGAACACGTCACCGTGTACCTCCAACGTCGAGGGTGATGCACCGCAACTCACGTCGAAGGAGACCCGTCCGGAAGCGCAGTACGCAAGCAATCCGGCGGGCGCTTTTGTAGACCCGAAACCCCACATGCCCGGGAGGGATCCCGCCAGGGCGCGCGGCGGCTATGGGCTGCCCTAGGTCGACCTGATCGCTCCTAGGGCCTCGAGGTTCGCCGCCCTGCAACTAGAAGAACGAACGAAGAACGAGGAAGAAGAAGAACGAGGGAGAGAGATAAAGGTAAATGTAAAAAGTGGTAGATGATTTGTTCGATTGGTGTTATTCAATCGGCCGTCACCCCTTACATATATATGAGGCAGCTGGACTTCCCGTATAAGAAAAGGACTCAAATCACGTCCAAAATATCAAATCATAACCTAACTCGGACTACAAAGGCCGGAATTTCCGGTCAGCCCGGAACTTCCGGGCTAAAATTACATCAAGTTGCCCTTTTGCACAGCTCCAACAGGTTGCATATGGCTTTGAATCGTGATGGTCCCAAAAGCAAAGTTGTAGATCTTGCAATGTAGAAAATTTCCTTAGTTGATCACTTTTTCATCCGTGGTCATCTTGATGTCGAAACTGGCCCCGCAAATTTGCAAATAATGTTAAAATTCCAGTTTTCGGGGTGCACCGCGTGCAAACTTTCTGTTTAGCCCGGAACCTCCCCGGAAGTTTTGCCCGGAACTTCCGGGGCAGATTTATGCGGAACACTGTTTTGGCTCTAACTTTTGCGTACGAACTCCGATTTAGACGTTTTTTATATCAAAATCGATCGTTTTGACGAGACGAAGACAATATGTGTAGAAACTTTTCTCATATGAGGCCATCTTGGGGGCGTAATCAGCCGAATAGTGTTCTGAATATAAAATCTCAGTGCTTCAAACACAACTTCGGCCTTAGAGATGCGATCAGATGGCTATGGGCCAAATATCAAAGTTTCTCCTTTTGACGATACGGAACTTTCTCACTTTGAGCACTTTTCCATTTAAGGTCATCTTAATTAAGTTCTTGACCGTGCCAAAATCTGGTGTCAACAATGGCCTAGGCACGTAGGTGGTGACCGGCTCTACAATGGCGAGTTACCGATCAACCAGTCAACGGAAAGATAAAATTACGAATGGTTTGTGCAGAGAGACGAGCTATGCGTGCATATAGGGTTTCGTGTGGTGTTTTTGGCCTGGGCGGCAGTGAAATCGAGCATATTCGCGCCCGTGCGGCCTGGTAAGCAGCGAAGCCGCAATATGGACCACGGATCCGCGTTTGACCGTGCGTTCGTGCGTGCCGTCTGGTCGGTTTGGGATCGTGTGTAACAGACAGATTACTCCTTTGCCTAGGTCTCGACGAGCCCAGGATTCTTGGGTTGGGTTGCCGCCCCGGCGTGCATGCATGATTCCTGGAAGAACGAATCCAACGTGTCGTCAAGGCAGCTAGCGGTAGAATTCTTGTGCCCGCATCGATGGTTGCCAGGCCCCGAGATCACCCGCGATGGGCCACAGCGTCGGTACCGTGCGCCGCCCGTGGCACTCGGCACCGTCGCCTCTCCCGTGGCGGCTCCACGGCCGCGCGCCGATCGCTGTCCGTCCGGCTGCGATGGATCGGATAAGACGACGCACTCAACGCAGCCTTATTTAGCAAGAAACGGATGATGAGGAAATGAGACGATACGGAAGCCTCATCTCGCCTCCGTGTCGTGGTCGTCCGGCTACGTAAACTGAACCGCATTGCCGTATAGGTGAATCGGAGAGGTGGTTTTAGCTAGCTGGGAGGCGCCGGACTATCTAGCTAGCTAGCCAAGTTGCCCAACTGGGAATTGTGTTGTTTCAGGGAAGGCAAGGCCGTTGCTGCAGACGGAAATGAGCGAGCAAAAGCGGCAGGCTTGGGATCGAGAGGACGGTGTGGACCGGGTGCTTGGAGTCCAGGAGCGAGCACCGGATGGCGGCGGAGGGAACACCAGGCGACGTGACGGTGCAGCGGGCTGACGCGACCGGCAACTTGCCAGGATTGCTCGGCTCCGTTGCAACGGACCCAACCAACCAACCGTGCACCCCCCGTTCACAAGATGAACATATATGATCCTTGAAAAAAAAAAACAAGATCCACATAGTTCGATCTGGCTTGCTATGTTTGTTCTTATCTCTATGTCAAGAACTGGAACTAGTCATTTTTAGCACTGATATGATTTTGGCTCTCTCTGTTTGGTTGTTTCCCGTACCTTTTCCTTTTTGTCAAAGTGGTGACTTTTGAGTAAGATAGAGCGGCCAGTGTCATCCTTACTGTGCTAATTATTCTTGATGTGAGAGTGCCTCGAGTCAATGGTTTAGTAGGTGAGCTAAGTACGTACGTGCATAGTGAGAGGGAACAAGTATGTAATCTTCTCTGAATATAGCGGCCCGTGACGGGAGGTTCAGACTTTTTCCGACAGGTAGCGAAACGAGACCATGAAGCACTCTACTCACTCCATACTCTTATCTCATCTCTTGGCCTAATCGCCAAAAGACAAAACCCAATAATAGCGACGTTAATCATCTTGTTGCTACATGGATTATGTAACGAGCCTAACGGAACCTCGTGCTACTTGCTCAGGCGCACGCCGATGGACAAATTATATGCCCGCTTAATCGTTCAGACTTTAAGTTGTTTGCTTTTGAGTTGTCCTTGTTAGCAGGTGAAAGCGGGCAGTAAATTAAACGCACGCTCGCTGGGCGTGCGGCGGCGGTAATTTCCGCGCACCGTCGTGGCACTGCCGTGCCATGCCGCCGAAAGCGTCCGTACGGCGCGGCGCCGAGAGCCGGCCGGCCGGCACATGGCGTGACGCACAGGTCAATGGAGGGATAAACAAGCTGGGAGCCTGGGACACGAGGCTGGGTGCGCAAGCAGAACAGAATGGGAAGGCATCAACCTCGGGATCGATTGTGCTCGCCTAATTAACTGGCTAGTCACAGGCGGCGTTTGCATCGGCGACGGTAAGGTCAATGATTCGCTTGGAACTGATTGGTAGGTGCTGATGTGCTACGTTATCGCTGATGGAATCAGAGAAACAGGATCGGATCAAATGTGGCTAATACATGTTCAACGCAGTGTTTATGTCGTTGGGAACTCTTTGCCAGCAGCTTGACAGTAGGACGTGATTAGACGCGTGACAGGGATGTGTTGCCCGTGCGTGGCTTGGTTAATTTCTTCACCTACTTACTTGGAGTTTTCTTTGCGCTTTCTTCATCTGGTTCTATCTACTTTCTTTCACAGATTATTCGTTGCAGGTTTGATCGAGCCATACATGCATGTCAGTGTTCGAATGCCAGATCGATCGACACAGGACGAGCCGAGATGCGTACGTGGGGGCTCCCCAACTACTTCTGCATCTTAACTCAACACGTGTCAATCAAGTCCCAATAATCAATCTGCACTTTCCTCTTCTCTGCGGCTAGCAGGTAGACGGTAGTAGATGCATGTACTATAAGGCAACACTGTCGTCCACATCCACATGACCTCATGGCACCCCCGCCACGTTCCACGGCCAATGCAAAAGGCACAACAGTATGGACCTCTGGTACGTACGATACGTTGTTCTCCAATGATTGATCATACTCCAAGGCTCCATGACTACCACTGCACCTCGCCGCGGACCGCTATGTCGGCAGCAGAGAATATGACGTTCCGATCGATCCTTTGGCACACATGCATCATGCATGCATGCTTGAAGCAATAACGATCAGTTTTGGATGCTAGCATCAATGGGCGGAAGAGATCGACGGCAGCAATAAATGCAATCATCATCCCAGATCGATCGCCAACTTACCTACGCGCTTCTATCATGTGCGCATCAACGCATGGTCGAGGGATTGTCCACGAGGATGTCAACTGTGCAACTAAAAGTAGACCTCACCTCATGCACTGTAGCTAAGAGGTCATCGTTTTCGGCTGTTCATGACTTGGACATGGTTGGTTTTTCTCTCTCGGGTCGCATGATGCAGCTCAGCATTTGAGCGGAGCGGATTTAGGTTCATAGTTGCGTGTGAATAATGCAACGTTGGCTATGCGCCGAGACTTCGTCGGACAGATTTTTGCCGCCGGTCGCGCGCGCTCGCATGCATGCAGCTAGCGGTGGCCGGGTGCACGTCGCACGCCATGATGTTGCAGCACGCACAAGCCTCCTCTCCCCTTCCCTCCATGGCCACATGTCCGTGGCACGCCGCCTGCTGGCCGATTAATTAAACCAGTAATTAACTAACCATGTCGTCGTCATGGCCACTATATATGCATATATATTTGGTAAGCTCGATGGATCCAAATTGTTGGTGCTTCACCAACACAATGAAGCAACAACCAGCCCGGTGGATCGTACGTTGCCAGCACGAGAAGCCAACCCCGCGGGGATGACGCATGCATATGCACCACCGTGTACATCGATCTCACTGAATCTGCATATCTAGCGCTACAAGTAGATACCAATCTAATAGGCATTTTTTTTCTTTCTTTTCTGAACCAGATAACCTAATAGACAATTGGCAATGGCGATAGTACCGCCGAGCTGTACTGGATCAGCTTGTATTTGTGTGTACAACAGTCAACAGGGTAACACCAGCTGTCGAACGTACCGGAACTTGAGAGTCACGTACAGTAGATGCATATATAGAGGCCGATCAATATGCACAGGTCGACCGACGAATGCTTAGACAACAGGGACAGACATACACATACGCTTGCTAACTGCTTACTGGAACGTACGTGTAGTCGTGTACATATATCTTCGGAGAAAACTTTGTCCAGCCTGCCCTTCAATTTCATAATGGAGAGACCCCGTCGGGTCAGGACATCCGAGACGATGCGGGAAGAGGCATGGGAGATGAGCAGCGAGTCTACGAGGATGTCTATATCAGCGCATTATTGAGCAGCAATATTAAAAGCGCGACGCCCGACGACTCCGGCCAGGAAATTTAAGTGGAAACAAACAACAAAGAGTATTAAGCAATGCAAATGAACATGTGGGCAAGCTCTCAATAGCAATCTGCTCATAAGGATATGTAGGATACTGCAAACAACAATGTATTTAATTCGCAGCGTATATTCCGGTAGTATAATACTTGTTCACGGGTTCTTCTGTGTTCATGAGCCAAGGATACAGCGATGCATCTTTTGTTTGGTATTCTTCTGGATTATACTCCCTTTCTAGCTTGATGTAAGACGTTTTTACAGTTCAATTTGATCGTGTCTCCCTTTCTGTTATCAACATAAGCACTCCACGGGTGGTGCTTTAGTAGGTCTAGTACTTACGTGGCATTGACATCAGATCCTATTCCAAACCAGCGCGTAGTTGTCATGGTGTACGCTTTGATACAAGTAGTGGTATAATTTACTCGAGACACGTACAAATGTCACGTTGGTACGGTGGTGCCGTCAACTTGCAAATAGAAACGTCACGTTTTTTGTTTTAGGACGCGGCGTTTTCTGCTTGATTCTGGTTCATACATACGTACATGCAGTGCACTCTTCTAGTATTTTATACGCAATTTTACCCTTGATATACAGATATGTACTAGTCAACGCTGTTTTTTAAGCAACCAACTTGTGGTTGGATGGTTAGAGAGACTGTGGTATCCCCAGCCCACCAGGGTTCAAATCCTGGTGCTCGCATTTATTCCTGGATTATTTTAGGATTTCCGGCGATGCGCATTCAGTGCTCAGTTTTTTGAAGGTGCTCATAGGGGTAGGGTATGCGTGTGTGCGTTCATAGGGATGAGTGTATGCGCGTGTACTGTGTTAAAAAAGGCTATTTTTTAAGGCAAGCTGCTGACCTGCACGCCGTACCCCAAAATTTACAGAAACAGTAGCAATGCCAATTGCCATCTAACCAGTCAATCGAAAGATAAGATCAGCAAATTGCTTGTGCGCACAGACGCGATCCGATCTGAGCATAAATTTTGGACGCCGATAAGTGCCACACGTGTGGGCGTTAGAGAGTCCGCCCACACATTTTGTGTGGTGTATAAGAAGAACATCCCACACACCTACGTGTGGGCAAAACAAGTAATGCCCACACACCTCTTTTTTTACCTCCCGATCCCGCTCACACGCGTGCGTGTGGGCGAAGTTTGATAACGCCCACACGCCCGTATGTCAGGTCTCGTACCTTCTGATCCCGCACGCCACGCATGACAGTCACCGCGCGCCCGCAGTTGCCATGGTCCAGACCCTCGTCCATGTTCGTTTAACTGCAGTTGCCATGTTGCTGAACTACGGTTGCCATGTCGGACAACTGCAGTTGCCATGGTTGCTCAACTGCAGTTGCCATGTATGGTCTGGTCTAATGTAGTTGCCATGATTTCAAAAATTTAGGAGTTGCCACATACTAACACTAGGCAGTTGAGAGAGTTGTCATGTGCTCACAAGCATGCTAGGGCAGTTGCCATGTAAAAGGAAGAGTTGTCATCTGCTTACGTGCACGTTAGGGCAGTTGCCATGTACGTGCACGTTAGGTCAGTTGCCATGTACCATGCAAAAACACATGCCAACTCGGTAAACGAGAGTTGTCATCTGCTTACATGCAGACTAGGCAGTTGCCATGTACCCTGCAAAACACATGGCAACTCGGGTAAAAAGAGAGTTGCCACCTTCTTATAAAGCACACTAGGGGCAGTTGCCATGTGCACTTTAAAACACATGGCAACTAGCAGCTTGGGTGTGGGTGAAGAGACGGGCGTGTGGGCGAGATGGCAAATGCCCACACACTAGCCATTGTGTGTGCCTGCAAAGTGGCGTGTGGGCGAACTGCTGAACGCCCACACACTAGCCCCTCCCGTGTGGTAAAACGGCCGTGTGGGCGACCGGGTGAACGCACTAGGCCAGTCCTACGTGGCACTAGAAACATGCCAAGATTCGTGCGTTCGCAAACGGACGCGGATCCACGCGTGTGGGCGAGATGCAAACGGCCACACGTGTGGGCGTTAACATTTCTGTAGTTTTTTCGTTTAGCGTTTTGACCCGGGCGGCAGTATGAACTTTGGAATATTCGTGGCCGTGCGGCCTGGAAAGCAGTGAAGATGAAGCTAGCTGAAATATGGAGCCGCGAATCCTGCGTTTGAGAAAATATACTTGGTCCAATGAACGGTAGCTGGCTACTTTGGAGAAAATCGACCATGTTCTTTCGACAAATGACTGGGATGACCTCCATCCCTCATGCTTCCTGGGAGCCTTGGGTTCGTCCATTTTCGATCATTGCCCCCTGCTCCTTGAGCTTAACGCCGATTGGAAGGTTGGCCGTCGCTTCCGTTTTGAAGCCTTTTGGCCTAAAGTGGACGGCTTCATGGATATCGTCCAGGCAGCTTGGGGTTCAATCCCTTCTTTGGGGAACCCCTATGTGGTTTTGCACCTTAAGCTAGGGGCTACGGCCAAAGCCCTGCAGAGGTGGAGTGACAAGTGGATCGGTAATGTAAATCTTCAGGTTGGGGTGGCAATGGAGCTGATCTATCGTCTGGACTTGGCATCCGAGACTAGGATTATCTCTGTCGAGGAAGTAACTCTCCTCGTACTCTAAAATGCAAGCTCCTCGGTCTATGCTCGCTGCAAAGGACGATAGCCCGGCAAAGATCGAGGATGATCTTCCTAAAAGACGGTGACGCGAATACGGAGTTTTTTCATCGTCATGCGAGGCACCGAAAAAGGAAGAATTATATGTCTCGGCTGACTAAGGAGGGTGAGACTTTCTTGGGGCAGGAAAACATTGCGGCAATGGTGGATGGCTACTATGACAATCTGTTGGGCACTCCCACTCAGCGGGCACACACCCTTAATCTTGATGCTCTAGATCTCCCCTCCCTAGACCTCTCGCACCTTGAGCTCCCTTTTACGGCAGAGGAAGTGGAGCGGACTGTTAAGTCTATGCCTTTGGATAAGGCCCCTGGGCCGGATGGATTTACTGGGAGGCTTTATGCCTCATGCTGGGGTATCATTAAGGAGGATATAATGCGCGCGTTCCACACGTTCTATCTTGGCGATATGCGAGGCCTGCAGGTGATTAATAAAGCGCTCATATCTTTGCTTCCGAAGGTGGATGGGGCTGTGGACATTAAGGATTTTCGCCCGGTTAGCCTTGTTCATGGAGCTATTAAGCTATTCGACAAAGTCTTGGCGATCAGGTTGGCGGAAGATATTCCTAGTCTGGTGGGTGTACATCAGAGTGCGTTCGTGCAAGGAAGATCCTTGCATGACAATTTCATCTTAGTCCAATGCACGGCGCGGAGGCTATATGCGTTGGGAGACCCAGCGGTAATGCTCAAGCTGGACATCACAAAGGCATTTGATACTGTTCAATGGCCATTCTTGATTGAGGTTCTTACCAGATTGGGGTTTGGCCAGAGATGGATCTCTTGGATCGTTGGTCTTCTTGGCACTACAACGACACGGGTATTGATAAATGGAGTGCCCGGTAAAGATATTGTTAACTGCTGTGGATTGCGCCAGGGAGATCCGGTGTCTCCCTTGCTTTTCATCTTGATCATGGAGCCTTTGCATAAGTTATTTGAGCTGGCTGCTTCTCGCCGCTTACTTTCCCCGCTGGCAAGAGTTGGGCTGAAACAGAGAATATCCATCTTCGCGGATGATGTGATGCTCTTCGTCAAGCCGGGCTGTTTGGATTTGTCAGTCACGGCTGACATCTTTGAGGCTTTTGGCGTGGCTTCTGGACTTCGGATAAACCATATCAAGAGCGCGGCCTTCACTATTCGTTGCTCGACGATCAAAAGATGTTGGTGGGGCAAATGCTGGGTTTCCCATTCAGCCGCTTCCCATGCAAATACTTAGGGCTACCCCTCACCATTCGGAAGCAGACTCATGCGCAGCTGCAGTACCTGGTGGATCAGCTGGCGCGTCGCCTCCCCACATGGCGCGGCTCCGCCATGCCCAAGAGTGGAAGGCTTCTGCTTGTGCAGGCGGTTCTCTGTGCCATTCCCATCCACGCCATGATGGCTCTGGATCTGCTGGCCAAGACAATTAAAGCGATGAACAAAATCATCAGAGGTTTCCTCTGGTGTGCAAAAGCGGAGGCTAATGGTGGACAGTGCTCTGTTGGATGGGACATTGTATGCACGCCTAAATGAGCAGGTGGTTTGGGAGTTCCAGACTTGAAATGGTTAAACATTGCTATGCAGGCGAGGTGGCCTTGGTTGCGCCGTGCTGATGCCTCAAGACCATGGAACGAGTTTGACATCCCTGTTCCAAAGGAGTCCCTACAACTATTCCGCTCGGGCGCGCACACTAAGCTGGGTGACGGCTCGAATACATTCTTTTGGGAAGACCGCTGGCTGGATGGGTCCAGGATCCCGGATCTCGCCCCGAAGGTCTATGCTAAGGTGCCGCCGAGGAAGCGCTTCAGCATGTCGGTGCGTACGGCTATTCAGGAGGGCTCATGGACTTTGGATATTAACCCAAATCTTGACTTGGAGGAGCTGCGCGAGTATGTCAACCTCTGGCATCGGGTGGCCATCATTCAACTTCAGCCAGACTCCCTGGACATGCTCTCTTGGGCCTGGGAGAGCAATGGAACTTTCTATGTTCGATCGGCTTATGCAGCCAAGTTCGTAGGAAGAGTGGTCAGCCCAACAGCGGATTTCTCATGGAGGTGAAGGGCACCACGGCGATGTCACTTTTTCTTTTGGTTGGCTTTGCGGAACAGATGCTGGACCTCCGACAGACTGGCTCGGAGAGGATTACCACACCAGGACTCGTGTCCGTTTTGCAATCAAAGTGAAGAGACCATCAATCATATCTTGTTGGGATGTGTCTTTGCTAGGATGGTATGGCATGAGGTGTGCACGACTCTTGGTAGACCTGACTGGGTGCCCACCACGGTCGACACCTTGGTGACCTGGTGTCAGAGCAAGTTCAGCGCGGATGGGCGGCTGCGAGACCACCGCACGATCTTGGTGCTAGTCTATTGGGAGTTATTGAAGCATAGGAATGGTATTGTGTTTGATGGCGAGTCTCCCTCATCCGCACGCATCGGTACTAGAATCTTGGAGGAGGGTAAGGCGTGGGCTGCAGCCGGTCTCCTTAAAGGTGATATGAGTGATTTCTTTGGTAGTTTGGCACGGTGGGTTGATCATGAGTAGTCTGCTTTTCTAATCTAGGTGGATTGGGCAAGATTGCCCATAACGCTGTATTGGGACTCTTTACCCCCGTTCTTTCTTATTATATATGATGCGCATGCTTGTGCGCATTCGAGAAAAAAAATCCTACGTTTGACCGTGCGTGTGGTCCCGACAGCTTGGGATCGTGTGTCCAAACATACAGATCAATTCAATCGGTTCATGCTTCGAGTCTTTAATTTGACCACAGCGGCTAGATTCCTTTCGCCTGGGGTTCAACGGACCCAAGATTTTTGGGTTGGGTTTGCCGCCCCGGCGTGCATGATTCCTGGAAGAAGATGACAATGGGAGGGGCACGAAACCAATCCAACTTCTTGCCGCCTCCCCCTTAGTGGCCGTACCGCACGCCGCCCATGGCAGTTGGCAGTTGGCACCACGGCCGCGCCCCAATCATGGTCGGTCCGGCTGCGATGGATCGGATATGTTGAATATATAGGCCCTGTTTGGTTCATAAGTCTTAAGACTTTTTCTAGTCCCAACTAAAAAGTCCCTAGTCCCTAAAAAGTCCCTCCCTGTTTGTTTCCAGCGACTAAAAAGTACCTAGTCCCTTTCTAGAGGTTATTAAATAACCATGTTACCCCTAGTATATAGAAAAATAACAATCGAACAACAGCATGAGGTGGCGGGCCAATGGATGCATGGAGGTGCATTGTTGGAAAAGTCCCAAAAAGTCCCAAAAAAGACTCTCTTTGAGAGTCTTCTTCATTTAGTCCTAAATGCCTAGTTTAGTCCCTAAAAAGTCCCTCCCGTTTGGTAAAAAAGTCTCTAAGAGGGACTTTTTCTAGTCCCTACACAAAAAAGTCCCTGGAAACAAACACCCCCATAGTTGTGCATATATTTTGTATATCTTAGTCCACCTTCTAGTCATTGTATAGTTGAGGTCGAGGTCCACCTTATACTCCCATATATATGTGCGTTATGCACCGATCAATACATTGAATTGCATTGCCAAAACTTTCTTTTCCAACATGGTATCATACCTATGATCCTAAACCCTACTCCCTACCGCCGCGATCTCCATCGCCGCCACCGCTGTCACACCCCGCCGCCGCAGAGTCTCCCACACCACCGCGCCGCCGCCCATGTCCAGCCGCCGCCTCCCCTACCCGCTTTCGCACCCCTCTTCCCTAAACCTAAACCGCGCCGCCGCCCATAGCAGCGCCGCCATCCCTAGCCGCGCCAACCCTAACCCAAGCCACGCCGCACCACCTCCCCTCCCGCACCCATGGCGTCCCCCGGATCCTCCGCCACCACCTGCACCAACCGCACCAACCCGTTCACCGGCCCCGACCCTGTCCTCATCCGCAATCTCAACATCCTCTGTCGAGTTCCCGTCGTCCTCGATCATCTCATCTCCACCTACTATGCCTGGAAGACATACTTCTCCCTTGTGTTCCATGAGTACAATCTCTGGGAACACGTTGATGGCTCCGTGGATTCCTGGTTCATGGAGGACGATAAGGAGTGGATGACCATCGACGTCACTCTCATCCGTTGGTTCTACACCATCCTCTTGAAGGACCTTTCCCACACGGTGGTCTCTGCCGAGGATGATGCTCACGCCGTCTGGAACAAGCTCAATGACCTCTTCACCAACAACGTGCTCCAGTGCAAGGTTTTCTTGCACGGTGAGTTTTTTGGGTGTCAGTAGCACGACTCATCCATTGACGATTATTGCATGCGCCTCAAGAAGCTCGTGGACAAGCTCCGTGACCTCGGTGAGAAGGTCTCCGACGAGCTTCTTCTCAGCACGCTCATCGCCGGCCTGAACGACGACATCGGGAATGCCGCCTCCAACATCCCCATCATCACCAACCCGACACCCGCTAGCGTACCAGAAGCTGGAGGAAAGGAGGATGCGGATGTCGCACACTCGGGCCACTCACACAGCCCTCACCACCGGCACCCGAGGTGGCGCCCCGCCCACCGCCACGGCTCCTCAGCCACGACCCAGTCCGGGCCCCTTCCAGGCGCCGCCCCTGCTTGGGTTTCCCTACCCGCAGCAGTAGCCGGCACCCACCGAGCGCCGCGGTGGCCACAAGCCACAGCAGCAGCAGTCGACCGCCTAGGGCGGGGCCCCTCGCCAGCAGCAGTAGCCGCTCCCACCGGCGCCCTGACAGGCCAACCGGAACCCCTAGACGGGGGTTGTTCACGCGTACTCCATGCCTGTAACGAGCGCCCACGTCCCCGGCTCCTCATCAGGTGCTTCACGGGGCTCCTCAGCCATATGCGCCCATGCTGCCCTACGGCCCCTCCGTGCCCTATGGGTCACCTTCGACCGGCGGGTACCCCCTACTCCTAGGAGTGCCTCCACAACAGCCGCAGCCGTTGGCTCCGGCACTTCCACCGACGCCCTCGGACCCCGCGCTCCTAGCAGCTCTCCACACCGCTCCCACGCCGCAGCAGTACACTGGCGGTGGTGACTGGTACACGGACACCGGGGCCACGACTCACATGGCCGCCAACCCTGGTAACCTTCTCGTCGCCCACCCTGTTCACACTGCTACTCGCATTACCGTGGGCGACGGTTCCTCCATGCCCACTACTCATGTTGGTCATGCTGCTTTCCATCTAACTCCATGACATTATATCTTTCTAATGTACTTGTTTCTCCTAACATCATTAAGAACCTTGTTTCCGTTCGTTCTCTTACACATGAAAATCCTGTAACCGTTGAATTTGACATGTTTGGCTTTTCTGTTAAGGATGCCCGTACCCGGATGGTGCTCCACCGATGTGATAGCCCCGGCGAGCTCTACCCGCTCCACCGATCGACTTCCTTCATCGCCGCACCCATGGCGCTTTCCGCAGGAGTGGACCTTTGGCATTCTCGACTAGGACATCCCAATACTGCCACCCTTCGTCACATTCTCCGGAGCTTTTCCTTCACGTGTAATAAGATCGGCGATCACACTTGTCATGCCTGTCGTCTCAGCAAACCTGTTCATCTTCCATTTAGCACTTCATCGCATGTTGCATCATACCCATTTGAGTTAATTCATAGTGATGTTTGGACCTCTCCTGTTGCAAGTAACATGGGCTATCTTTATTATCTTGTTATACTTGATGATTTTTCGCACTATGTGTGGACCTTCCCGTTGCGGCGAAAGTCGGATGCTGTTGCCACTCTCACTGCTTTCTACTCTTATGTCTCCACGCAAGTTGGGCATCCCATCCATGTGTTGCAAACAAACAACAGGAAGGAGTTTGATAACCTTGCCATCCGCAACATCCTTGCCACACACGGCACGATCTTTTGTCTCACTTGCCTGTACACTTCGCAACAAAATGGCCGCACTGAGCGCGTGCTTCGCACTCTTAATGACAGTGTCCGGATGCTTGTTTTTCATGCCAACGTGCAACCACGTTTTTTGCCCGACATCCTTGCCACCACATCCCTACTCATCAACATTCATCCATGTCGCACTCGCGGGAATTTTGCACCTCATCACCTCTTGTTCGGCACGCCACCCTCCTATGATGAGCTACACATCTTCGGTTGCTTGTGCTACCCTAGCATCGCTTCCACTACTCCGCATAAGCTCGCTCCTAGGTCCTTGGCCTGCATCTTTCTCGGCTATCCACCAAACACCAAAGGCTACCGCTACTATGATCCTATCTCACATCGGGTGATCACTTCCTGACATGTTTACTTTGATGAGATGGTTTTTCCGTTTCAGCAGGTACCATCAGACGTTGCGGCCTTGTCCGCTCCCGGTGGTTCTATGATTTCCCAATGATGACCGCTTGAGAGCATCTCTTGGTCTGCCTCCCGGCTTCGAGGTCACTCCTCGCGCCATGGGTCGGGTTCCTCCCCGTCTGGTTGCCTCAGGGGCCGCGCTCCTCCTTTAGTTGACTTCCCCGACCACGGCACCCAATGCATCCCCAGCGCCTGCGACGCCTCCGGCATCCCGGGCGCCCCCTTGGTGACCCTCGCGGCCTTGGAGGCGGCGGTCTCTTCATCATCATCACCCGCAACCGCTCTGGACCCGCTACCCCGCCTGATGACTCGCTCTCGGGCTGGCACTCTTCGCCCGAGCACGCGGTATACTAGCGATGAGTATCTTCTCGCTGCTTCTGTCTCTGAGCCGTCTCCTCTCCCATCATCAGCTCGACCCGCCCTTCGAGATCCTCATTGGCTCGCTGTGATGCAGGAAGAGTTCGATGCTCTCCAGCGGAACTGCACCTGGCAGCTCGTCCCTCGGCCGCCTCGTGCCAACATCATCACGGGCAAGTGGGTCTTTTGGCACAAGACTCGTCCGGACAGCACTCTCGAGTGCTACAAAGCTCACTGGATGGTTCGGGGCTTTCGGTAACGCGCGGGGGTGGACTTCACCAACACTTTTGCCCTGGTTGTCAAACCGGGCATGATCCGCACTGTGCTTTAGTTAACCGTCTCCAGAGCCTGGCCCGTGCATCAATTGGGCATTTCCAACACCTTCTTGCACGACACCTTGCTGAGCAGGTTTTTTGTGAGCATCCCACCGGCTTTCACTACAAAAAAAGACACATCCGTGACATTTTGGGCCGAACGAAATTTTTTTCTGTCATACTTATGACACTTCTATAATGATAATTGTGAGAAAACCTGGTATCGTCATAGATGTGGTGGGCTCCTACTTCTATTAAAAAATCATGACAGAATATGGGATTTTCATCTTGGGCGGGCCGGGGACGCAGCTGCATGACATTCTTTGGGCCGTCCATGACAGAAAAAACCGTGGTAGAAGCGAGGGCGAGGAAAATATCGGGGTGTTCCCGGTTACGGTGGGTGGTCGGGATCGAGTGATGCACGGAGGTTTGCGCGTTTCTCTCGTACACGCACGCACGTGGGTGTGAGGCGTTGGGCTCTAACTGAACCCAAGCGAGGCATTCACCTACTGAACCCGAGCGATTGCACTGTAGGCTACGCGTTACTGAACCCGAGCGATCGATCGATGGCTGTTTACTGAACCCGATCGAGCGATTCCTTTGCTACTGTTGCTAACTGAAGCCGATCGATGCTGCCTCTAGATGAAAAGTGAGTGTTGCGGGGGTGGGGGAGGGGTGGATGAACAGTTCCCGGTGGGGGTGGATTTACAGGACCCCGTGGTGTTGCCTCTGGATGAACAGGACCCCGATCGATCAGGCCGGTTGGGGCTGGATGAACATGACGACCTCGTGGAGGTCTGGATGAACAGTAGACGGTGGAGGGTAGCCCGTGGAGGGGTGGTTGAACAGGAGCCCGTGGAGAGGGGTGGTTGAACAGAAGCCGGTGGAGTAGCGCACGGTGGAGACTGGATGAACAGAAGCCCGTGAATGAATAGTCGCAGGTGGAGGCTGGAGGAGGTCGAAGGTGGATGAATAGTAACCCGTGGAGGCTGGAGGAGGTCGACGGTGGAGATGAACAGTATCTCGTGGAGTCCCTTTTTGCTGTATGCCACACCCCTCGCAACAAACAGGACACCTGTTTCGACCAATGTTCAAAAAATCGTTAACTGGTAGCTGCTCGGTCGCTTTAGGAGTAGCGATTAATCGGTGAATCAGCCTATTAACTGGATTAATCGGTCGACCATTAATCGGTGATTGAAAAGGAACTTTCCAACATATATCTAGATTTTTTTATGTATTATACCATACTCTTATGCTCACAGCTATGTAGTATACCAAAATATGTTGTCGTACACATATGAAAAGCATAGAGAGGAGCTAAAATTATTAATACTAGCTATTAAGGAGCGGGGTGGGGCTGTAAGGTGTTACGGGCCAAGAATTTGGTCTTTGTTTGCCCACCTGTTAATGGGCCAGCGGGGATTAATCGGCATAACTACTGATTAATCGGTTTAACTCACCAATTAATCAGCCTGGCAAGTTAACATGATGAATAGGTGTTATTCGATTCGGCCATGCTATGAGTAGCGATTAGCTGGCCCTTTAACTGATTAATTGGGTGAATTCTTGAACAATGGTTTCGACCGTAGCGCTCCAACACAAGTCCATTTCCTCCGTTTTGCAGTACGCCACACCCCTCTCGATCAACAGGACCCCGTTTCAACCATAGGAGGTCCAACACAAGTCTGTTTCCTCCGTTTTGCGGTACGCCAGACCCCTCCCGATGAACAGGATCCCATTCTGAACATGGCCGCTCGAACACAAGGCCGTTTCCTCCATTCTGCGATACGCCAGGCCTCGTTTCTATCGCCTGTTCCATCCAAGCCCTCCCGATGAACACGACGACGCATTCCGTTCCGACCCAGCCGGTTGGCTCCCTGTGAACACGACGACGATGCTGTTTCTCCGTTCTGACCCAGCCATGTACACGAGCCCTGGCCATACGTATGCGCGAGTAGGCGTTTGAGACCCCGCCCATATGTACGTACGTGGCTGTATTTTCTTTCTTGCACACTGGCCGTTGTACATACGTGTACATGCTACGTGCGCGCCTCTACTATGACACGTGCGCACCTCTACTGCATCACGTGCACGCCTCTAATTGACCAGTATGTACGTACACGTTTGCGAACAAAATGACAATGCTACGTACGCTTCGACCAGGTGGGTCCTTACTGTTAGGCACTTCCTTGCGCGCGAAGATGACGGTGGTGGGTTCCAGCAGTCAGGGGGGCGAATCGTTTTTTTTTGCCCGGACGCACTTCCTTGCGTGCGAAGATGTAGCTGGTGGGTCCTAGCAGTCAGGGGGGAAACTTTTTTTCCTGAAATATGGTGGCCCAACTGGTGGGTCCCCGCTGTTAGGTGGAGGAATAATTATTTTGCGCGTAATAAGGAGGCACTTACTTGCGGCCGCCGTGGACCCAGCTGTCAGCCTCTCCACATACAGTACTCTTCCGATGGAAATCGTTCCTTGACCACGTTGACCACGCCTCGTCGAGAGCACCATGGTATTGGATGACAGCGAGGCCTAGGAAGGGGACGACACAGAGCCGGGGAAGACGCGGCAGTGGAAGACCACGCAGAAAGGCGTACGAGGGTTCACTGGTTTGGCTGCAGTGTGAGGCTGCCGTCGCCGCAGGGCCTGGCCAGCGGTGGGAATAGTAGGGGGCTGTGAGGCCTTCGTGGCAGCACAGCCGGCCATGGGAGGTAGGAGCATGCGGCACGACTGGCGCTGGTTTGGGAGGCTGGAGCAACAAGACCAGAGGTTGAAGAAGCACTATGGCTGTTGGATGGACATCGTACGGTCACTTGAGCTAGAATCATTCATATTGACTAAGTTGACAAAGCTCTCCGTCCCCGTCAACTTAGTGGGCCCACAAGTCAGCCTCCCACCAAGGAGGGTCCCAGCTAGCAGGGGGAATATTCATTTTTTTGTGCGTAATAAGGAGGCACTTCCGGTGGGTCCGAGCTGACAGAGGGGGGAATGTTTTTTTCGAGAAATACGGTGGCCTGAGCGGTGGGTCCTTGCTGTCAGGTGGAGGAATAATTATTTTGCGCGTAATAAGGAGGCACTTCCTTGCGGCCGCCATGGACCCAGGTGTCAGCCTCTCCACGTACAGTACTCTTCCAATGGAAGTCGTTCCTTGACCACGTTGACCACGCTGCGCCGTGAGCACCAGGGCAGTGGGCGACGGTGAGGCCTAGGAAGGGGACGATGCGGAGCAGGGGAAGACACGGCAGTGGAAGCCCGCGCGGAGAGGAGTACGAGGGTTCACTGGTTCGGCGGCGGTGTGAGGCTACCGTCGCCGCAGGGCCTGGCCAATGGTGGGAATAGTAGGGGGCTGTGAGGCCTACGTGACAGCACATCCGGCCACGGGAGGCAGGAGCATGCGGCACGACCGGCACTGCTTTGGGAGGCTGGAGCAAGAACACCAGAGGTTGAAGAAGCACTACGGCCGTTGGATGGACATTGTATGGTCACTGGAGCTAGAATCGTTAATATTGACTAATTTGACAAAGCCCTCCATCCCCGTCAACTTAGTAGGCCCACAAGTCAGCCTCCCACCAAGGAGGGTCCCAGCTAGCAGGGGGAGTATTCATTTTTTTGTGCGTAATAAGGAAGCACTTCCGGTGGGTCCGAGCTGACAGAGGGGGGAACATTTTTTCACGAAATACGGTGGCCCGTCCGGTGGGTCCCAACAGTCAGGGGGGAAATGTTTTTTCGCGAAATACGGTGGCATGTCCAGCGGGTCCCTGCTGTCAGGTGAAGGAATAATTATTTTGCGCATAATATGGAGGCACTTCCTTGCGGCTGCCGTGGACCCAGCTGTCACCCTCTCCACGTACAATACTCTTCTGATGGAAGTCGGTCATTGACCACATTGACCACGCCGTGCCGAGAGCACCACGGTGGTGCACGACGGGGAGGCCTAGGAAGGGGACGACGTGGAGCCGGGGAAGACGCGGCAGTGGATGCCCATGCGGAGAGGAATATGCGTCAACTTCTTTTTTTAAGGGACGCGTCAACTTAGTAGGCCCACAAGTGTGTGGCAGAGAACTTATAGCCCATTTCTGATTTGTAAGAATGTATAGCCCATTTTTGAATTCTAATAGAATTTACTACAACCCACTTACAGTTTGTTAAAAGTGCAACCAATTTTCTAGCTAGGACAACGATTAATAATTTCAACCAATAAAATCTCCCACATTTTGATGGGATCCGAAATATTTTTATCCCGAAATTTCTAGTCAGATTAAATATAATTTGTATTACGTAAAAATCCAACGAAACACTACGCGTGCAACAATTAAAAATTAAGATTTTCAAAATCCATAAATAATATTTTAGAAACAAATTTCATGTTTGGTGCATTTTTTATAGTTACTGCCCAGTTTTTATAATTACATCCCATTTATTATGTTTTAAAGCCCATTTACCTGTTAAGCCTAATGCATCCCTCCTAGGAAAGATTTGCAGCCCAGCGGGGTGGAGAATAACAAGTTGGCCTTCCCTGGATATTCCTCAAAAAAACGTATTACTGGGCTAGCCATTTTCATCTTGAAAGGATCGAGAAGAGGTGTCTAGAGGGGGGGGGGTGATTAGACACTAAGTGCCCAAAGTAGCAGTTTTTAAATTCTTTAAGTTTAAGTGGAGTTTTGGCACAAGTTTAACAATCAGAATACATATCAAGCAAGCATGCAAAGAGTATATGAGCAGCGGAAAGTAAAGCATGCAACTTGCAAGAATATAAAGGGAAGGGATTGGAGATTTCAAACGCAATTTGGAGACACGGTGATTTTTGAGCCGTGGTTCCGATAGGTGGTGCTATCGTACATCCACATTGATGGAGACTTCAACCCACGAAGGGTAACGGCTGCGCAAGTCCACGGAGTGGTCACCCAAAAGGGTCCATGAAGAAGCAACCTTGTCTATCCCACCATGGCCGTCGCCCACGAAGGACTTGCCTCACTAGCGGTAGATCTTCACAAAGTAGGCGATATCCTTGCCCTTACAAACTCCATGGTTAAACCCCACAATCTTGTCGGAGGCTCCCAAGTGACACCTAGCCAATCTAGGAGACACCACTTTCCAAGAAGTAATAAATGGTGCGTTGATGATGAACTCCTTGCTCTTGTGCTTCAAATGATAGTCTCCCCAACACTCAACTCTCTCTCACAGGATTTGGATTTGGTGGAAAGAGGATTTGAGTGGAAAGCAACTTGGGGAAGGCTAGAGATCAAGATTCATATGGTAGGAATGGAATATCTTGGTTTCAACACATGAGTAGGTGGTTCTCTCTCAGAAATGGTAAGTTGGAAGTGTAGATTTGTTCTGATGGCTCTCTTCACGAATGAAGAGTGGGTGGAGGGGTATATATAGGCTCAACACAAAATCTAACCGTTACACACAATTTACCAATCTTGGTGGGGCCGAAATGAGAAACTCGGTCGGACCAATTCAGCAAATCTAGTGACCGTTAGGATTTTCGGTGGGACCGACATGCAACTCGGTAGGACCGATATGGTTAGGGTTAGGGCATAACGTAATCTCAGTGAGACCGATTACACAAACTCGGTAGGACCGGTTTTAGTAATAAGCTAACCAGAGAGTTGGTCAGGCAAACTCGGTAGGACCGATTACACAAACTCGGTGGGACCGATTTTGGTAATAAGTTAACCAGAGAGTTTGCATTGTAATCTCGGTAGTACCGATTGCTCAAACTCGCTGAGACCGATTTTGGTAATGGACATACACAGAGAGATTACAATACCATCTCAGTGAGTCCGAGATCCCTATCGGTGAGACCGATTTGCCTAGGGTTTGTGGCAGTGGCTATGACATCTGAACTCGGTGGCGCCGGATAGAAAGAATCGATGGGGCCGAGTTGGACTTTAGGTTTAGGACATGTGTGCATGTGAGAAAGTTGTTGAGGGTTTTGGAGCATATCACTAAGCACTATGAAGCAAGAAACTCATTAAGCAACACCTCATCCCTCCTTGATAGTATTGGCTTTTCCTATAGACTCAATGTGATCTTGGATCACTAAAATATAAAATGTATAGTATTGTGCTTGAAGCTTGAGCCAATCCTTTGTCTTTAGCATCTTTAAGGGGTTCCACGTCCTTTAGTCCATGCCACTTCATTGTTGAACTTATCTGAAAATATACTAGGTAAAAGTGTTAGTCCAACAAGAGATATGTTGACATTAATTACCAAATCACCCAGGGAACACTTGTGCTTTCAATCTCCCCCTTTTTGGTAATTGATGACAACATACATCAAAGCTTTAGATAGAGATATAGAGAATAGCAAGTAAATCTTTGGAGAGACATGTAACATGCATAGGCTCCCCTACATGTATGCAATCATGTGAATATGGAATATATAAGCATGTGAGAGCATAACCATGATAGAGTAGGCAAAGTGTTACATGTATCTTGGAAATATGCATCAGAGCCGAAAGGTGTGAATATGGGAAATGTACCTCCATGCTCATGAGTCCTTCTTGCAAATAGTATGTACATCAGCAAGAATTACTCATTCACATGATTGTGATGCATATACTTACCTTGTGGTCTTGAGTTGGCTTAGGATGGGATGAACCTGTGAAAATAAGGTTAGACAACACAGATACACCTACTAGGCAGAGCAACAAAAGGAAACCACAAGAGTACCAAGATTGGGATGACATGTAGAGAATGAGTACTAAGTACCACATTGGATTTTAGACATGTCCCCAAAGGTAAAGATGTGCAATGAATTTAAAGATTCTTTCTCTTAGAAGTCTTGCTCACCCTGAATCTAGCATGGGATATTGGGAGAAGATAGGGAACAGAAAATCAGAGCTTAAAGAAACAAAAGAACAGAGCTAAAGCAATTTAGAACATACGAATATGTCTTTTCCCTCAAGAAGACATGTGGCATATCTCCTCTTGAACACCAAGCATCAGGGATCCTCGAAGATCACTCTCCCCTTGAGTATTCTCTCCCCCTAGAGATATGATTAGGTATTGATGTGATCTCTCTCTATAGATAAAGCTTTTGATGTGATCTCTCTCTCCCCCTTTGACATCAATTTCCAAGAAGGATCTTCTGGATTTGTTGTCACATGGGTTTGGTCCTTGAGTCATTAGACAAAGCAGCAAGAAAAATGTGATGCTGGTAGAGGACAAGATTCATTGAGTGGAGCTAGAATAAAAGAATCAAAGAAATAAGTGGCTGGTTGTTTTTCCTGTAGGGAGATCGATAGCACCGAGTTGTATTCTTCGGTAGCACCAAAAGGTTTCGGTGAGACCGAAAATGACAAACCGGTGGAACCGATTTCATCACAGAGAAAACACTCGTCACCTCAGCTCACTAGACAAGTAAGATCTCACAAGGATTTGCAAGGAATTGACTGAAAGATTTGCAATGAATTGGATGCAGGGAATGCAGAACATAAAAGACAAAGTAATCTACATGAAGTTTTTTTTGAAAGGGGAAACATATATGCATGAGACAAATGAAAGAGCACAGAAAAGAACACAAGAGAACTTCATCTAGAAATGGTCGGCGACAGAGTCACCTATGTTAGAGTATGTTGACTTAGGAGTCAAGTGAGTTCACTTGATCATAGGTCATACTCATCGTTTAAGCTCAAAATGGGGTTAGCATTTTTCGTTTAAGCATCTTGATGTATTCACATCTTGTCGAGTTGCTTTGACTCATGACTTGAGTAAAGCTTCTCTAAGATGGAATAACATACCTTGGGTGGTGGTGTTGATCATGATCATGTAGTTGACCTTGTGCGGGTTGCTCAAGGTTGATGTAGCTCATCAAGAGTTGTGAGCACCACTTGGAATTTGAGTTCATCTTCCTACATGGGTTAGTTTTTGCAAGGAAGAGCACTTGTGTATCCAAAAGAACAATCATGAATTTCCACATAGAATCTATCAAAGGATATGTTTGAATGGCTCCGTGCTTCCTTGTCTTCAGCCACCATTATGTAGAGACTTGGTGATGTAGAGATTGCTCAAGATGTGAGTGAGTTGAAATCTCATAAACTTAGATTCATCCAAGTACCTACAAGGGTTAGATAACATGCAAGGTGCAAATATATCCAAGACATAAGATAGTCATCATAAGAGAAATGTCAAGGATTAGTCATAGGCTCATGCCTTGCATGTATCCAATGGAGTTCCTACTCCAAGTTTGAAGCATCAATGATGTTCAATTCACCTCTTAACCTGCAAAACACTTTCTCATCAAGGGGTTTAGTGAATATATCCGCTAATTGCTTTTTGGTGCGAACATGCTTAAGATTAATGTCCCCTTTGGCACAATGATCTCGAATGAAACGATGACGAACTTCAATATGCTTCATTTGAGAATGTTGCACGGGATTATGAGCAATATTGATAGCACTTTCATTGTCACAAAGTAATGGAACATGTTTCACATATATCCCATAATCTTTAAGAGTTTGGGTCATCCAAAGTAATTGTGCACTACATGAACCAGCGACAATGTATTCCGCTTCAGTGGTGGACAAGGATAGCGAGTTTTGTTTCTTGGAAGACCAAGACACAAGAGATCTACCAAGGAATTGACAAGTACCCAAAGTGGACTTTCTATCAACCTTGTCTCCGGCATAGTCCGAGTCGGAGTAGCCAACAAGATTGAAAGAGGCCCTCTTAGGATACCAAATGCCAAAATTTGGTGTATGAATTAAGTATCTCACTATCCTTTTCACGGCCTTAAGATGAAATTCTTTAGGAGCAGCTTGATATCGTGCACACATGCACACACTTAGCATGATATCGGGACATGAAGCACATAGATATAACAATGAAACAATCATAGAGCGATAAACCTTTTGATCAACCGGTTCACCATCTTTGGTCAAATCAAGATGTCCACTAGTAGGCATGGGTGTAGTAATACCTTTGCATTCTTGCATATTGAACTTGAATAAGTCCTTGGTGTAATTTGTTTGAGAAACAAAGGTAACTTCCTTAGTTTGCTTAACTTGCAACCCAAGAAAGAATTTGAGTTCACTCATCATCGACATCTCAAACTTCTCCGACATTAGCTTTCCAAACTTCTCACTAAAATGAGGGTTAGCTGAACCAAATATAATATCATCAACATATATTTGGCATACAAATAATTCTCCATTGACCCTCTTAGTAAAAAGTGTAGAATCAATTTTTCCAATTTCAAAGCCTTTTTCAATAAGGAACTTGGTTAAGCATTTATACCAAGCTCAAGGACCTTGTTTAAGACCATAAAGAGCTTTGTGTAGTTTGCAAACATGATTAGGTTTCTTAGGATTGATAAATCCGGGAGGTTGTTTGACATAAACTTCCTCCTCTATTTCACCATTTAGAAACGCACTTTTAATGTCCATTTGGTACAAGGTGATATCATGGTGATTAGCATAGGCAAGTAAGATGCGAATGGACACAAGTCTAGCAACGGGAGCATAAGTCTCACCATAGTCCATACCTTCGACTTTTGTGTAGCCTTGGGTGATGAGACGTGCTTTGTTGTGAACAACTTGTCCATCTTCATCTTGCTTGTTGTGAAACACCCATTTGGTACCGATGATGTTGTGGTTGTTGTCGGGCTTCTCGACTAATGTCCAAACTTGATTTCTCTCAAAGTTGTGTAGCTCTTCATGCATACCGTTTATCCAATCCGGATCTTCCAATGCTTCTTCAACCTTCATAGGTTCAATGCTAGATATGAATGAATAGTGTTCACAAAAGTTAGCTAAACGAGTTTTTGAGTGAGTGATTCTCCCGGTTTGGATATCATTGTAGATTTGCTCGACGGTATGGTCTTTAGCAATTCTTGCTCGAACTCGTGAAAGCTTTTGCTTGGGTCTTGGTTGAACATTTTCTTCTTCTTCTTGTTGGCCTTCTTCATTGTTGACGTTGTCGTTCTTTTGTCGCGGTGGAGAAGGAGGTTGTTGACGTTCTTAGTGTACTTCCTCGTTTTCTTCATCTTGGTGTGTCCCACTTGTGGATGCTTCCGTGTCAATCCTTGGTTCACGATGTTGGGAGGTAGAAGCTTCCACTTGGATGGACGAGGTACTCTCCTTCACCTCCGTTGGACGAATCTTACCAATAGACAAGTCTTGAATTGCCTCCGAGGGGTCTTTGTCTCCTACATCAATTGGCAATTGCTCTACTTGCGAGCCGTTAGATTCATCAAACTTCACATCTACCATCTCTTCAACCTTTCGGGTGAAATTGTTCCAGACATGGTAAGTGTGAGAGTTTGATCCATAACCAAGTAGGAAACCTTCATGAGACTTAGGAGCAAATTTATAACGACGATTGCCAGATTTCGGGTTCCGGCAGACCCTCTAGATTCGAACACTGGGGTGCGCGCGGAGATCTCACCCTCTACCTACCTGCACCTCGCCGCCTCGCTAGGATCTAAGCTATGGAAAGAGCAACACAAGAGACACAAGGTTTATACTAGTTCGGGCCACCATTGTGGTGTAATACCCTACTCTAGTTTGTGGTGTGGTGGATTGCCTCTTGGGCAGATGTTGAACAATGCAAGGAAGAACAACCTCGCGAGGGTCTGTTCTTGGTTGGTGCATTGAACTGCTGGGGGGAGTTCAGTCGCTCCTTTTTACTGGTTTCCAGATGATGACCCGCCCCCTACCTTGTGGGTGGCTAGTCCTA
Source organism: Triticum aestivum (assembly GCF_018294505.1). Taxonomy (NCBI): domain Eukaryota; kingdom Viridiplantae; phylum Streptophyta; class Magnoliopsida; order Poales; family Poaceae; genus Triticum; species Triticum aestivum. The sequence continues at coordinate 91,706,738 of NC_057798.1, forward strand.
TTTATAGGCAAAGGCCCTGGGCCTCCTCCCAAATATTGAGAGCGAAGGGCGCCAACAATTGGCCATTTTGAAGGGGAACATCTAGTACACTTATCCTGACTAAAGTTGGTCCTTGCCTGCCAAAGGCTCTGGTGGTGACGCCGGCTTGGGCTCCACGATGACCTCCATCCTGCCGTTCTGCTGGTCTTGGTCTTGTTGCACCGAAATGGCTGCCTTTGCTTGATACTCTTGCCTGCGCTTGCTCCCTATACACCAAAGAGGAAACAAGGACTCTGCGCAGGCCGGCGCCCGCCTAGCTTTGGTGGCATGGCTTGCATCATGGGCACCTCGTGAGGCACCCCGCCTTGATCTCTCCGCCTCCTCGGGAGCCAGCCTGACGAGGTCGTGCCTGAGGAAGCTTCCTGTCGTCCGCCCCGCGAGGCTTGGCCCCTAGCGAGGGTCTTGAGATCGTGCTGATGAAGATGGGCCGTGCTGGGGCACCCCTTGAGCCATGCCACAGGCCGTAGGCAGGCAAGTCTGGGGACCCCCATTCCCAGAACGCCGACAGTAGCCCCCGGGCCCGAGGCGCGCCGGGACTTGGCTGAGTAGAGAAGCGAAGGGGAAAGTGCGAAGCGTCGCGGGCCCTAACAGCCTGCGGCCTTGGGCGCCGCATGGCGGTTGATTGGACGTGGGCGTCCCTGTTCCCCCACGCCTCCTCATTTTGCGCCCAGCTAGACGGACCCGTGGTTGCACACAGTCTTTCCTCTTTTCGCCGCTCGACCGTCCCCTGCTCTTTCTCCTCTCGAGCTCCAGTCTCTGCTTCCAATCCAATCTCGAATCCTCCCTCTTCCCGTCGCCATGGCTCCGACGAAGAAGGGAAAAGGGAAGAAACCAGTGCCTCCGCCTCGCTCACTGTCGTCGGCGGCTCCCACCATCGATCAGTCGATCATAATCAACCGAGAAGGCTTGGGCAAGGTCAGCTCTGCTGTGGCCACTATCTTCAACGAGTGCGGGAGGACGACGGCCTGGCCCGCGTCCCACTTCTCCATCGACAGAGTAGTCACTGAGGTCCAGTACTTTGCCGACGCCCTATGGTCGGGATTGGTTCCCCCCTTTTCCGATTTCTTCAACGCTGTGCTTTCCCATTACCAGATCCATATGATGCATTTGGGTCTTGAATCCATCACTCTTCTTGCCGTCTTCGCCTTCGTCTGTGAGGCAATGTTGGGCATCCCTCCTTCAGTTTCCTTGCTGCGTCACTTCTTCTCTCTGCGCCTCGTCGATCCCACCCAATGCTCAGGGTGCGTGAGCTTCATTGCCGCACCAGAAACAGCGGCCTCAGGGATTGATTTCATCCTTCCTCCGTTCGCGCCTGGGTTCCGCGAGCGGTGGCTGTACGTGGATGTAGGGGTGCCCAGTCCCCTGCTTTCGGAGCCAAAGTTGCTCGCTGTCCCCAATTTAGGCTAGGGCCAGGAGACGCTCACGAGCCCCCGACTCATCTTTGTCTGGCGTCGCTTCGCGCTCTTGAGGGAGCTGAGCGTGAAGGCGCCCATGGTGGTGAAGGAGTTCCTGCTACGCCGAATTGCCCCTCTCTAGCGCCACTCCCGCCGGATGTGGGCCTTCAGCGGGCGTGAAGATCGCATGAGGCTCCAGGAGGAGGACCTGACGCCCGAAGCACTGAGGAAGGTGCTCTTGGTCTTGACGGGGGACCCTTCCCCCGGCAGCATCCGGCGAGAGGGGGTTTTGCTGTGCCTTTGCTCGAACAGGGGCGACTTTGTGAATTAGAAGCCCGGCTTCGACGAATGGGGGTTGCGCCCTGCTGGCCTCACGGGGCCTCGCGAGAACCCAGTGGTGGTGACTGTCCTTCCAGTCACACGCGGTGGTCCTTCCTCGAGTGGCGGAGCAGGGAGGCATGGGCCGCCGGAGGCTGAGGGGTCCCCCGTGGGGGTGATGACGCCAGGCGGCACTCCTGAGGGGGCAGCTCCTGAGGCCCGTACTGCTGCAGCTGAAGGCGTTGAGCCGCTGCCTGCGGCGCCCGAGGTTGAGGCCCCTGAGGCCTCAGCTTCCCTCCTTGGTGAGGCGACTGGCGGCGCGCATCAGGGCGACGCCTCGGAAGCTGGGCATCTTGACGCTTCTTCCTCGTCGCAAGCTGACCCCTACGCTCAACTCCTGGGTCGCTTCCGCGTGGACTTCGAGGCTCTCCGAAAGAGAAGGGAGGCCTTGGGTGACGATTACCCTTGCCGCCTGCTGAAGCGCATGAAGTATTTCGCCATTGATGAGTAAGCCTTCCCCTTTCCTAGCTCCTGATCCTCCCGTTGCTTTGGCTGATCCTTGCTCTGCAGGGCCCTTCCTACTGAGCTCACGGAGATGGCTGAGGAGCCATCCCCCCAGGCTCCACCCTCTCCACCATCATCGAGCGCTCCGAGCTCAAGCAGAGCCCTTGCGCTTAGGCCGGTCGGAGAGGTGAGCCATCCTGTGGTGCATCGCGGCTCTACATGCCTCTTGACCCTCCTTCGTGGGCCTTCCCGGGGCATAGCCAGCCTGCCTTGGGCTTCGCGTCTGGTGGTGGATGGCGATTGGCTGAGGTCGGCCCTGCGCTCTTCATTTGGCGATGGGCTGGCTCCTGGCCGCGCTTCTGGCGAGGCGTGCCCGACATCGCGAGGGCGCCAGCCCCCAGCCCCCTGCCCAGAGGGGGAGTGCTGATTCGTGCGCCCCACGCTTACTTGGGGCGGATGACGACGTAGAAGACGTACTCGAGCGCGCCTGGAGGCATCGCGTTCTTCGACAAGGGTTTCTCCGGAGGGTGGCTGACGCGGTGAGCCGGCTTGGTGAAGAGCTTGCCGATGAAGATGCGCGCCTTGAGGCTGAAGGCCTGCGCCTGGCTGAAGAGAGGCGCAAGCTGAAGGCGGCTGTTGCCCTTGCGCGCCACCAGCGTGACCTCGACAATGAGGAGCCGAGGCGTCACTGGCGGCCTCTCGGGAGGCCCGTTCCCGGGCCGTCGAGGAGGCCCGAGAGGCTGACGGCGGCGTGAGGCGGCGGAGGAGCGAGCGCGGGAACTCCAGGCCCGGTGCCACTCCCTGGAGCAGCAGGTGGAGCTGCGTGAGACGGCCCTTGCATCGATGAAGGTGGCTTCGGTCGACCAGGCAGAGCTCCTGAGGCGTGAGGAGGCACTGACGCTGGAAGCTGCTGAGCACGCACGCGATCTTGAACGTCTGGAGACGAGAGAGCGCTTGGTGACACAGGCGGAGGATGACGTCGCTGCGTGCGAGGCCCGAGTCTTGGAAGAGATTGAACGCGGGGTGGCGACGGCCCGCATTGACCTTGAGCGCGAGTTCGAGGAGAGGCTGGGGTTGATCCAGGTCAAGGCTGAAGGCAGGACCGCCGCCCTAAGGGCCAAGCTGGAGGAAGTGACGCGGCGGGCCGACGCTTCCTGGGCCACTCTCGACGTGATGCAGGAGGAGCTGACTACCTCCCGCGCCGAGGCGCTTCTTCTCCGCCAGCGGGTGGACGAGGCTGAGGCCGTTGCGCGGCAGAACGAGGACGAGATACGCCAGCGGCGGCTTCTGGAGCACGAGCACGGCCCCATGCTCACCACGCTCCGGGAGAGAGCCAACGCAGCCTTGGGTAACATCTGTGAGGCGGCTGTTGACGAGCCCCATGCAGTTAACTATGCTGGCAATCTTCAGTTCTTCACCGACGTGGTGACGCAGCTGGAGGCGCCGTTGGTCAGAGCCAACAGGCTGGTGGAGGAGAGGAGCCACGCCCTGCTCGGGTGCGCCTTCTCTCGTGTCTTCAGCCACCTTCAGAACATGATCCCCAACAATGACTTTGACCCCGCCATCGCCCTAGTACCCCAGGCCGTCCGGGGCGTCCTGGCGCGCTGTGTGGAAGACAACGTGGATGCCCTTGTCAGGGCCTTCGCTTCTGATAACGACGACGAGGTCGTGGCTGCTGATGGAGGTGACGTGGTGAACGGCCCTGACGCCGCTGATGGCGACGCGGAGGGCGATGGCGAGGCCAGCGAGGCTAGCGACGATTCACGAGGTGCCCCTAAGGATGCATTGGGGGATTTATACGACTGACCGCGTGTTGTCCCTGCTTCCTTACCCTGCGCAGATAGAGTTCGGGCCTTGCCCTGAAGGTTGTAAGAGCATTTTGGGAGGGGGAGCCCCTCATGTAATAACTCGCTTTCAGCGTATTAGTAGATGCAATATCACCCGTACGCCTGTGCCAAGCGGCTGACTTTGCGACGAGCTGGCTGGCTTGTTTACCTTCGCCCCGTGTGGCCCTCGAGTCAGCCTACGGAGGGCTATGGTGCCTCGAGCGTCTCCTGAACGAGCCCATCGGACCTGTAATGAAAACCTCCTGAGAGGGCGCGGCAACGGCAGTCTGGGGTGCACGCAAGCTAGGACTGGCCCGGCTCACGAGGGGCTCACGAGGGGAGGCAGCTGAGGCGAAGTGGTAACCAGAACGCGAGAGATTGCTCGAACGAGACTAAACACCCCTTCCCCAAACACACGCAAATCTTCGAGCTCAAATCCAACTTAAATCCAACGGGGGAAAACGACAGCCAAAGGGGAAAAGCAATGAAAGCAGAAAAAGGCCGTGTCCGGCACCTAGTCTAGTGTTGGACGTCTTCTCACCAGCGCGGAGCTAAGTGCTGCCACTGGGCGTGGGAGGGAGCCCCAGGGCTTGAGGCCGGCACCCTTGAGACTCCGGGGCGTGTACAACCCCACTCATTATTATGTGAGAGTGTCATGGGCCGGCGAGCTTCACAGGCACTGGGCCTTCTTCACAGGTACCGGCCTTGCTTCATATCGCCAGACGAGGGCCCCGCCTTGCGCCACACTCTAGTGCCACCAACGACGACCGGAAACCAGGCCGCCGCCGATGGGGTAGAGCGGTCGCCAGCGGTTCCCCCGACGACCACAAGTCCTCTATCAGGGGCAGGCCCTGAGGGACCTCCCCAGCAGAGGGCCTACCTCCTGAGGACGCCTTGCTCCGAACGCCGTGGTGGTGATGCCGGATCTTGGTCCCTCTCCTGCAGCCCCCGGCGCCCTCCTCCTGAGGGGTAGGAAGCTGCGGGAGTGGGGCAGCCGCCCGTTGTGGCGACCTGTACCTCCTGCGATCCATGGTTGGCGTATGCCTGCTCCAGAGGAATTAGTGGTACCTGATAATCGTTTCTCCCAGCGTAGCCGACGGGGCCTTCCCGGGGCTCCTGGAAGAGCTCAGCTTCTGGTGCCTCGTCCCCCCAGCTTGGGCCGATGAGCGAGCCTTGTTCGTCCTCATGCGCGCGCCCTTGGTCCATCATGTGGGGCACGTACTCTTCTGGGGCCACCATTCCGAAGGCCTCACCATAGCGCCCCGCGTGCCATGCAGTGCTGCTTGTGGCGCCCGCCTGGGGGCGGTAACGCGGCGGCCCACCGGGGCCATGGGTTGTGGTGAGTCCTCCTTCGATGGCCAGGGGCGGAGGCAGCGCCGCTGCTGGCCCGGTGCTGACGGCCTGGCCGGTGTTGGGGTGGCCTTGGAGTCCGCTTGGGCCTGCACGGGCATGCATGGAGCCTCCATGCGGGCCTCCCTGGACCTGAGGTGGGAGTTGGGTGTAGAAGGGGGGGAGCCCCCGAGGCGGCGAAGCCCAGGAGCTCTGCCACCCGCTCTAGCAGCACGTCGTGACCGCCTTCCAGCAGCCTGCATTGCAGTAGCTCTCGGGCCACTGTGAGCGCGGCCCTCGAGTTTGCCTGCTCCCGTCGGGTGTACGACGCCATGGCCGCAGCATGGTGGGAGGCCCTCGCCGCCGACCGCGCCTGCCATGTCGTGAGAGCTGTCGCTGCCTGTCCGCGCCGCCCGCGGCCCGCAGCGCCCTGCGGACCACGAGCTGCCTGGGGCATGGGGTTGCCCGGGGCGAGCGGCTCTGCGTGGGCGGGCCAGGCCGCCCAGGGATTAGCGTTGCCTGCCTGGTCGCCGGACATGATGATGACGATGCGACGGGATGCGGAGCGGCAGAAGGTGGATTCCGGCGCACCCCTACCCGGCGTGCCAAATGCCAGATTTCGGGTTCCGGCAGACCCTCTAGATTTGAACACTGGGGTGCACGCGGAGATCTCACCCTCTACCTACCTGCACCTCGCCGCCTCGCTAGGATCTAAGCTATGGAAAGAGCAACACAAGAGACACAGGGTTTATACTAGTTCGGGCCATCATTGTGGTGTAATACCCTCCTCTAGTTTGTGGTGTGGTGGATTGCCTCTTGGGCTAATGATGAACAATACAAGGAAGAACAGCCTCGCGAGGGTCTATTGTTGGCTGGTGTGATTAACTGCTGGGGGGAGTTCAGTCGCTCCTTTCTACTGGTTTCCAGATGATGATCCCCCCCTACCTTGTGGGTGGCTAGTCCTATTTATAGTCAAAGGCCTTGGGCCTCCTCCCAAATATTGAGCGGGAAGGGCGCCAACAATTGGCCATTTTGAAGGGGAACATCTAGTACACTTATCCTGACTAAAGTTGGTCCTCCCCTACCAAAGGCTCTGGTGGTGACGCCGGCTTGGGCTCCACGATGACCTCCATCCTGCCGTTCTGCTGGTCTTGGTCTTGTTGCACCGAAATGGCTGCCTTTGCTTGATACTCTTGCCTGCGCTTGCTCCCTATACACGAAAGAGGAAACAACGACTCTGCGCAGGCCGGCGCCCACCTGGCGCCCGCCTGGCTTTGGTCGTCATGGCTTGCGTCATGGGCACCTCGTGAGGCACCCCGCCTTGATCTCTCCGCCTCCTCGCGAGCCAGCCTGACGAGGCCGTGCCTGAGGAAGCTTCCTGTCATCCGCCCCACGAGGTTTGGACCCTCGCGAGGGTCTTGAGCTCGTGCTGATGAAGATGGGCCGTGCTGGACCGCCCCTTGAGCCACGTCGCAGGCCGCAGGCAGGCAAGTCTGGGGACCCCCGTTCCCAGAACGCCGACAATGATGCTTATCAAGAATGTAGCACTTTGAGCCGAATACTCGAAAGTATCCAACTTGGGGTTTGTTACCGGTGAGGAGCTCGTATGCCGTCTTGCCGAGTAGCTTGTGAAGATACAAGCGATTTTTTGCATGACAAGCTGTCTCAACCGCTTCGGCCCAAAAGTGCTTCGGCGTCTTGTAGTCATCAAGCATCGTTCGCGCCATTTCGATGAGCATCCGGTTCTTCCTATCAACAACTCCATTTTGTTGAGGTGTGTACATAGCCGAGAACTCATGTGAAATCTCTTCTTCGTCGAGAAAGGTGGCCACATTTGCGTTTTTGAATTCCGTTCCGTTGTCGCTGCGAACCTTCTTGATCTTCACTTCAAATTGATCTTGCACCTTCCTAGCGAAGTTTTTGAAGATCTTTTGAACCTGCGATTTGTCATCGAGAAAGAACACCCACGTAAATCTTGAAAAATCATCAACTATAACTAGACCAAAAGAATTTCCACCGAGACTCTTGTAAGCGTTGGGACCAAATAGATCCATGTGAAGTAGCTCGAGTGGCCTCCTTGTGGGCATGATTTTCTTCACGGCATGCCTTCCTCCAACTTGCTTACCTACTTGACAAGCGCTGCAAAGTCTATCCTTATCAAATATGACTTATTTAACACCAAGGATATGATTCCCTTTAATAAGCTTGTCAAGGTTTAGCATACCAACATGACCTAATCGTCTATGCCATAACCAAACTTTAGAGGATTTAGCAATGAAGCAAGTTCTAGGTTGAGCCTTTTTAGTGAAATCAACAATGTAAAGATCACCTCTACGTATACCAGTAAAGACCATTTTATGATTGTCTCTACGAGACACTTGGCAATCTACTTCAGTAAATAGGACATTGAAACCGAAATCAGCAAGTCTAGATACTGAAAGTAAGTTGTAGCCAGGAGATTCAACGAGCATAATATTTTGAATGGAGCTATCATTTGATATGGCCACCTTACCGAGTCCAACCACCTTACCCTTTGAGTTGTCACCGAAAGTGACATACTTTCGAGGACCATCGTTTTTAGCAAGCTCACAAAACATGTCTTTATCTCCGGTCATGTGATCGGTACATCCACTATCAAGAACCCATTCCTTTCCTGCTGCCATATATCCCCGAAGATTTGCCATAAGACCAAAGTGTCTCATTGCATCATCAAGATCAAAGTCACTATCATCATCCTCATCATAGAATCCATGTTCAACATCGTCATGTGGTGGATCAAATCCAAGAGAGGGTGGTTCGTTAGAGTGAGTTTGACAATGATCTTTTTATGAATTTTAATAGCTTCGGAAATAATATCGCTAATGATTCCAACATTTCCTTTGGCACGCATAAGATTTGTAATTTCAAATAGACAATCACCAAACATAGGATCACTAGAATTCATCTTACTCAAGGCAATAGACTTATGAAGAATTGCATCTAGATTTTTCAAGGAATAGTACGGAAATCGTTCCTCAAGAAATTTCCATATAGTGTAGGCACACTCAAGAGTAGGCAAGTTTCTAATCAAGTTTCTAGGCAAGCCTCTAGTGGTAAGATTAACAGTTCTAAGATTCCTAATCATGTCAACTGACTCATGAAGGGTAGGATGCATAGGATCAACATGAGGTGCACAAGGGCTAGCGATGTACTTGTTTAAATGATATTGATTGAAAATCACAAGCATCTCATTTTTCCACTCATGAAAATACTCTCCATCAAGTATAGGCACTCTATGTTTAAGACTCCCCAAAGTAGACTCATCCATCTTCCTCCAATGGTGATTAAACCAAATCAATGGAGACCAAAGCTCTGATACCAATTGAAATGATCGATAAGAGGTGTCTAGAGGGGGGTGATTAGACACTAAGTTCCAAAGTAGCATTTTTAAATTCTTTAAGTTTAAGTGGAGTTTTGGCACAAGTTTAACAATCACAATACATATCAAGCAAGCACGCAAAGAGTATATGAGCAGCGGAAAGTAAAGCATGCAACTTGCAAGAATATAAAGGGAAGGGATTGGAGATTTCAAATGCAATTTGGAGACACGGTGATTTTTGAGCTATGGTTCCGATAGGTGGTGCTATCGTACATCCACGTTGATGGAGACTTCAACCCACGAAGGGTAACGGCTACGCGAGTCCATGGAGGGCTCCACCCAAAAGGGTCCACGAAGAAGCAACCTTGTCTATCCCACCATGGCCGTCGCCCACGAAGGACTTGCCTCACTAGCGGTAGATCTTCACGAAGTAGGCGATCTCCTTTCCCTTACAAACTCCTTGGTTCAACTCCACAATCTTGTCGGAGGCTCCCAAGTGACACCTAGCCAATCTAAGAGACACCACTCTCCAAGAAGTAAAAAATGGTGCGTTGATGATGAACTCCTTGCTCTTGTGCTTCAAATGATAGTCTCCCCAACACTCAACTCTCTCTCACAGGATTTAGATTTGGTGGAAAGAGGATTTGAGTGCAAAGCAACTTGGGGAAGGCTAGAGATCAATATTCATATGGCAGGAATGGAATATCTTGGTCTCAACACATGAGTAGGTGGTTCTCTCTCAGAAATGGTAAGTTAGAAGTGTAGGTTTGTTCTGATGGCTCTCTTCAGGAATGAAGAGTGGGTGGAGGGGTATATATAGCCTCCACACAAAATCTAACCGTTACACACAATTTACCAATCTCGGTGGGACCAAAGTGAGAAACTCGGTCGGACAGATTCAACAAATCTAGTGACTGTTAGGATTTTCAGTGGGATCAACATGCAACTCGGTAGGACCGATATGGTTAGGGTTAGGGCATAACGTAATCTCGGTGAGACCGATTACACAAACTCGGTAGGAACGATTTTGGTAATAAGCTAACTAGAGAGTTGGTCAGGCAAACTCGGTAGGAACGATTACACAAACTCAATGGGACTGATTTTGGTAATAAGTTAACCAGAGAGTTTGCATTGTAATCTCGGTAGTACCAATTGCTCAAACTCGGTGAGACCGATTTTGGTAATGGACCAAGATCCCTATCGGTGAGACCGAGATCCCTATCGGTGAGACCGATTTGCCTAGGGTTTGTGGCAGTGGCTATGACATCTGAACTCGGTGGCGCCGGATAGAAAGAATCGGTTGGGCCGAGTTGGACTTTAGGTTTAGGACATGTGTGGATGTGAGAAAGTTGTTGAGGGTTTTGGAGGATATCACTAAGCACTATGAAGCAAGAAACTCATTAAGCAACACCTCATCCATCCTTGATAGTATTGGCTTTTGCTACAGACTCAATGTGATCTTGGATCACTAAAATATGAAATGTAGAGTCTTGTGCTTGAAGCTTGAGCCAATCCTTTGTCCTTAGCATCTTGAAGGGGTTCCACATCCTTTAGTCCATGCCACTTCATTGTTGAACTTATCTGAAAATATACTAGGTAAAAGTGTTAGTCCAACAAGAGATATGTTGACATTAATTACCAAAATCACCCAGGGAGCACTTGTGCTTTCACATCTTGAGAAAAATTAATATCTGGGCTGGATATCTGGCCTTGGCTAGACGGGCCACAGCCCGCCGAGTTAATACCCCGCTCTCCTCTGAAAAACAACGAATAAACCCCAAGAAATACTCTGCAGTGCTCCCGCCTCAAAAACACAAATACTGCTCGAGCTTCTTGGTCCCACTGTCGGCCGCACCTTGTGCAATTCTCTCATTTATATTGACTACATAGGTTGACAATGGTGTGGGACCATGATGTCAGGAAACCAGGAGGAAGCAAAAAATATATATAATTGTACATAATAAGGAGGCACTTGCGTACGTACGGCTATGGCCCTAGTGGGTCCCTATTGTCATCCATTCAAAATAAAGTCATCTCCTGAATCCTCATGTTGGTTGACCATGTTAACAATGCTCGGCGCCATGGCGAGCGCAACAACTCAAAGGACGACGGAGAGGGCCTCACGGGCCCTACGGATGGTCTGATACAGCGCCCGCTGCTCATTCAGGAAGGCAAGATCATCGGACACCTATGAGCACCTTTGAGAGACTGAGACGGCATGAAACGGTAAGGCCACGCTTGGGAGCTCTAGTTTATTTCACACCTATATTAAGATACAAGAGTAATTTACTCGTCATCCAAAACAACACGTAAAATACAGGTGTAATGAAACCGAGGGCCCAAGGTCTGTAAGTAAAACCGGCGGGTTACACACGTATTTTGAGAAACCAGTGTATATTTTACTAGTTGAAATCGACCAACCAAGCGCTTCGCCCGAGACCATCTGATTTTATTTACAAGCATCCGTTTTACAAGCGGTTTTGGTCAGAAAACAACGATCCAATGACGGCCTAAGATGATGAGTTGGTCGGAAGAACATATGGTTTCACGTCAAACCTACCCGACTTGTCGTATAGGCTATGAATGAAACATAAGAATCTTAAGCACGGAAACAACAAAAGAGGATGATCTTCTTAACAAGCAAATCACTGGCATTAGATTGACATGCAAAACAATACGAAGCATTATTCCCAGGAGGCACGGTGAACAGCTCGTGATGCCGCATGCCACAACATTCCAAGCTCAACTTTGTAATCAAACACAAGGCCTGGCATTACATAGACAATATTCAAAACAAACTCTTAACACATGAATATCTTAGAAGAGTAACTATTTACTTCTAAACTGAACACAGGAACAGGAAAAAATGATCAATGCTGCTCACAGCAAAGGGCGTCCCACTTAGAAATATCAAATGCATGTCTTCTGGCTAACATCGATGAACAAATTTTGACAAGGTTTTCCAATTCCAATATATTAAACTAATGTCTTCTTGCTAATATCAATGATTAAACTTTGACAAGCTTTTCCCATTCAAAATATGTAATGCCTATGATCGTGGAGTCCTGTCATGGCTTCTTGTACTTGTTTGGGCACTTTTTGCCCAGTGTACTCCACGTGTTGTAGAATTGCCTATGCTCTCTGCAGACTAGTCATGTCACTAGTGTCTAATAATACTCTATAAAGCTTCTCGGTCATTCTTTCTGCAATGTAGCGCAAACAGTGACTGCTTCTTTCTGCAAAGTGGAACGACCAACTCGACCTAGTAATGCAGCAGTTTGCCTTGGACACATTGGCTCCTTTTGTGCAGTTCAACTAAAATCAAAGTCGAAATAAAACCGAGCTTTAATTTGATATCCTTGTAAGCAACAATAGGCATAAGGGAAACAATTACTGGGAAATAACGGTTGATGACTTGTACTCCCAAAAGAAAAGCATCTACTGATCTACCTTATCTTAATGGGAAACAAAGCAGGAGAGTAGCAATTATCCATCAGTGTGATTCATTCATATTGACTGAGACATTATCTTAACAATGCCTTGTTTCGACATGTATAAAGAACGACAAAGCAGAGAAGTACCATTCCTAAACAAATGCGACTGATTCATTTTAACAGAGACATTATCTTAACAATACCTTGGTTAAACATGTAGAAAGAACTACAAAGCAGGATAGTACCATTCCTAAAACAATGCGACTGATTCGTTTTAACAGAGGCAAAAAAGGAATCAATTACTGGCCAATAAAGGAGGATGAAACATGCGGCCACAAAAATGGTAATCCCGACAATCCCTAACAAGTGTTGCAGTTTTGAACTAAGATCCAGCAGTTTATTCTGAGAGTGGCATTGCTTAATTTTACCAGCGGCATTAGATTAACGAAAAGCGTAAACAATTCCAGGGGAGAGTTGGGCAACAACAATATGTGCTTCCATCTACTTATAAAGGGGGTGATGCAGAGTTTGTTGTAACAAAGCAACAAACATCATGTCTGGGTTGGTCCCATTTTTGTTCACTACTTAATGGGAAAAGACAGCAATACAATAGCTTCAATTCAACATTTATTTAAAATAGTACCAATACAAGTAGCACAACATCTCAAAGCACACTTCACAATCATGTGGATGAAAGCCTGTACTGACCTTTCATGAGACGACCATTATAAAATATGAATCTACCAACGCCAATAGGAAATCCACTCTCGTTTTGTGCATTTGCACTGAAGTCAAGCAAAGTGTTTCGCGTAGCGAAGCAAAATGTCGCAATAGCAACAAGTTGAATAGATACCCCTGTTTTAACAGAGGCAAAAAAGGAAACAATTACTTGCCGATAAAGGAGGATGAAACAAACGGTGATAGAAAGAAGCATCTAACTTATCTTGATGGAAAACAAAGTAGGATAGTGTCAGGACCCCGACTCGATGTCACATCGATCTAGCTGGTAACACCTCATATCACTTTGCGGCCTCACGCACGGTATCCCCACGGGTGTCGCCTTACCTTTGCCCGGGACCGTTTGCGCCTTTTGGCTCACGTATATGATAGTGTCGCTAGCATCCATATGATAAAGAGCCCGGGCTGACATGACTAGTCGTAAACCCAAAGCGGCACAGACTTACAGGGACAGGCATCCATGACCCAGCTTCGAACGTGTCGGTCATCAGCAAGTGGGTCCGGGCTGTAGCACTGGGCTAGCGTGACTCCGGTAAACCGGGCTGTAGCGGGCTAACAGGACTCCGGTACTCAAAGCGTGACATTTCCCCGAAGGGACAGACACAGGAACGAAGAAGGACACATGCCGGCCAGCCTAAGTGTTCCAGAGCAGTAGCAAGCTACCATGGCTCAGCGGTAACACTAGGAGACATTTCCCGGTAAGAGAGGCTACTAAAGATAAACAACTAGATAGTCAGATCCCACACATACCAAGCATTTCAATCATACACACAATATGCTCGATATGTGCAAATACAACGAAGCATCACAACATGACTCTACGACACAAGTACTTTATTTAAGGCTCAGAGAGCCATACATAACATACACACAAAGGTACGGGTCTCACGACCCAACATACAAGTCATACAGTCATACAAGCCAGCAGCGGAAGTACATTGTCTGGGTACAGACAACTAGTAAAATAAAAGAGGCTTGGAAGCCTAACTATACTACGTGGTCCATCACAAGCTCAGGGTCACCACCTGGGTCCTTAGCCTACTCGTTGATGTCAACGTCTACATAGAACCCATCAGAAGGGGTTGCAGCGTCTTCTGTAAAAATGTAGATTATAGCAACATGAGTACAAAGGTACTCAGCAAGACTTACATCAGATCCTACATACATGCATAGTATCAAGAAGGGTTGGTGGAGTTATTGCAGCAAGCCAGCTTTGACTCTTGGCTAGGCTATCCTACGATACTCCAACTTGAAATAGTTTTGCGCACACGAGTCCACTACTCACCACTTCAATACACTACCGAGGATCCACCTCCGTCTTCCTACGGAAGAGCCATCCTCGGCACTCACACTTATCTTGAGGCTTTTAATAGTTTCCATTTACTTGTCTATGAACTGTATAGGCAACCAAGTAGTCCTTTACCGCGGACGCGGCTATTCGAATAGATTATGTTAACCCTGCAGGGGGTACTTCTTCATACACGCTCTCACCACTTACCGTCGTTTACACGACATGTACTCGGCAACCTTCAAGCGGAAGCCCAACGTGGGTGTCGGCCACGACCTACCTAATCACCTAAGCCTCCAGTCCAGGTTTATCGCCTATTCAGGTTCCATCCGCAGGGAGTCCGGCCGAGGTTTCCCATACGGCCCCGAACGATGTGAACAGGGTTCCCGAGATACCTAACGGGTATTCGGTACACCCGGCCACGTACCTACCGCATCACAGCCCACCCCTACGGTCAGCGCTGTCCACGGCCTCCAGTAGGCTACAAACACCAGAAACTACTTGCAACTCCTGGACGGAGAACTAGGGTGAATAAGAAGTCGAGAGGGTCCATTGGTTTCGGGCCCAATGCATGGTAGTAGCTGAATCTTAAATCACACATACAGATCTCAGTGCTTAAGGTCGGCTTCAATGAAACAACCCACCATGTACTCCTACATGGCCTCTCATCGATACCTTTACCAAATCGTGTTCACCACACCACTCTCATTACCGACATAATCATTTCACTCTAGCCCATCACCCAGATGAACCAGACCTGACACGACTCTAAGCATAGCAGGCATAGCAAGGTAGGAACAACACATACATATGGCTCAATCAACTCCTACACATGCTAGTGGGTTTCATCTAGTTACTGTGGCAATGACAGGTCATGCAGAGGAAATGGGTTCAACTACCACAGCACACAGCAGTTTGAATCGCGTTGTCTTAATGCAGTAAAAGAGAGCAGGAGCGAGAACATGGGATTGTATCGATATGATCAAATGGTTGGTTGCTTGCCTGATGGTTCGATGCACGGATACGGTTCTTCGTTAGGGTAATCACGGTACTCCTCGGGGACAGATCCTGTCGCAAAGGATAACGATACACAGGCATCACCAAACAATGTGCAACAATATGATGCATGCATGAAACATGGCAATATGAGTGTGTTGGGCTAATGCAACTAAAACCAGAAGGGTTTGAGCAAATTTGAATCAAAGATTCAAATTCCAAATTCAAATATGGCCTTTTAAAGTGCTTTTTCTTGTTCTGTTTAAAACATCAATTTAACTTGTTTGATCATGCATGAAAATAGTACAGATGGATAGATTGGATTTTTCTGATCATTTTTCATATATAATTTGTCCAATTTGGAGTTACAGAATAAAAGTTATGAATTTTTGAAGTTTAATTAATATTCTGGAATTTCCTGATTTAATTTAAATCCAGAAATATCATTTACTACGTCAGCCTGACGTCACAGTGACATCAGCAGGTCAACAGGGCTGGCTCGGGTCAAACCTGACGTGTGGGGTCCACACGTCAGTGACACAGGGGCTAATCCCGTGTTGACCCGGGCTGGTTAGCTTTGACTAAGCCCTGGGGCCCACTTGTCAGCGTCAGTAGGTGGTGGGTTAGTGGCTAATTAACTGGGCCACGTCAGCTCGCCGGAGTTCTGGCCGGCGGCGACCATCAGTGCGGCGGCGATAGTGGTTTTGGTCGTTTCGGCCACCAAATGGACCGCGGAGGCCACCGGAGTGAAGCTGAGGACGACCCGCGGCTCTTGGCGGAGTCCGTTGGGGTCGGGGTGGCCGGAGTCGACGGCGGCGAGCTCGGTTGCGGCTGCCGGGGTTCGGTCGTGCACGGGAACGGTGTTGCAGGGCGTTAGGGGGGGTGTTGGAGCGTGCTACGTGCTCCTAGTGAGATGTGGAGCAGGATGGTGAGCTCGGTTGGGCGCTACGGCGACCGTGGCCACGACGGCGACATCGCCGGCGGCGTGAAGCTTTCGGCCGCGGTGGGGCTAGGGCCTAGGGGTCGGAAGAGAGCAGGAAGAAGGGGGAAACGGTGGCGTAGCTCACTGCGGTTGCGGTGGGCGTCGAAACGGGCTCGGGGACGCGCTGGAGACGGCGAATTCGTCAGCGACGGTGATCGGAGCCCGAAGAGGGGAACGGCGACGTGGCGGCGATGCAGGGCTTCCGGGGACTCGTGGAGCGGTGGGGAGGAAGAGGGAGTCGAGGCGGAGCTCCTGAGCTGATCGGGGGAGCGAGGGGAGGTCGGAGGCAGTGGCTAAGGCGAACGGCGGCGACGGTGGTGTTCGGCCGTGAGAGGGGGAGAGCGAGGGAGAGGAAGGAGAGAGCCGGGGAGAGTGAGAGAGAGCAGGGGGGATCGGGACGGCTGCGGGCGTCGTCCACGCGGCCAGGAGGGCGTCGGCAAGCAGGAGGTGGCCGCGCGGCCGCGCGCGCGCGAGCACGCAGCAGCTTCGGGGCGTGGGGAGGAAGACGACGGGGAGCTACAGTGCTGGGCTGGGTCGGTTGCTAGCTGGGCCGGCCAGCTGGCTGGGCCGCATAGGTGAGTCTTCCCCTTTTTTTTCTATTTCTGTTTTTATTTAATATATCTGCAACTTTGTTGAATTAAATAAAATACCTAGGCAACTCCAAAAATCACCAAACTACTCCTGGCTCATAGTTGGATTATTTCCAACATGAAACATTTTAGTTTGGAGATATTTGAGCATTTAAATACTTTATATTATTTTAAATGCCCAAATTCAAATAGTTATGATTTAATTCAAAAACCCTAGGATGGCCCAGGAAAATGTGCACCACTTTTGGCAGAGGTTCTGAACCAAGGCAAAAATGATGGGCATTTTAGAAGGGCATTTCAGGTTCATTGAAAAGTATTTTAGTAAACCCTAGTTGGTTTCAGAGGGGACTGGGGGTTCTGTCATCCCCATTTCAAGTTTCTGATGAAAGAGTAAACATGATGCAACACTCTAATGCATGACTAGCTAGGGTGTGACAACTCACCCCCACTCAAAAGAATCTCGTCCCGAGATTTGGGTTTCTCCGAGAAGAAGGCGGGATACTCGAGTCGAAGACGATCCTCCCTTTCCCAAGTTGCTTCATCTTCAGAATGGTGTGACCATTGAACTTTGAGAAACTTGATATTATGACGTCGGGTGGTACGCTCGGCCTGATCGAGGATACGAATGGGGTACTCTCGATATGTAAGATCATCTTGGAGATCAAGCGTTTCGTGGTCCACTTCACGGATAGGATCCGAGAAGCAACGCCTGAGTTGAGAAACGTGGAAGACATCGTGAACTCTGGAGAGGTGCGGAGGTAGTTCCAATTGGTAGGCAACTTCTCCTCGTTTGGCAAGAATGCGAAAAGGTCCAATGTAACGAGGAGCCAATTTGCCTTTGATACCGAAACGATGGGTTCCCTTCAGAGGGGTGACCCGAAGATAAGCCTTCTCGTCAACCTCGAAAGTCATAGCCTTATGTTTTCGGTCATATTGACTCTTTTGACGGGATTGGGCTGTTTTCAACTTTTCACGAACGATACGAACTTGTTCTTCTGCTTCCTGAATCATATCCGGGCCAAAGAATTGTGTTTCCCCGGTTTCTGACCAATTAAGGGGTGTTCGACATCGTCGTCCATAGAGAACTTCAAAAGGGGCTTTACCCAAGCTAGATTGATAGCTGTTGTTGTAAGCGAATTCGGCAAATGGAAGGCACTTCTCCCAGTCCATTCCGAAAGAGATAACAGAGGCTCGAAGCATGTCTTCTAGAATTTGGTTGACGCGTTCCACTTGACCACTTGACTGAGGGTGGAAAGCGGTGCTAAAGGAGAGACGAGTTCCCATAGCATTTTGGAAACTTTCCCAAAATCGAGAGGTGAAAAGACTTCCTCGATCCGAATTGATTTCCAAAGGAACACCATGGAGGGACACTATTCGGGAGATGTATAAATCTGCCAGTTGGCTAGCGGTTATACTCTCACGAACAGGTAAGAAATGAGCTACTTTGGAAAGACGATCGACCACGACGAAAATAGCATTATTCCCTCTTTTGGTTCTGGGAAAACCGGTAATGAAATCCATACCAATTTTATCCCATTTCCATTCAGGAATAGCTAAGGGTTGAAGGGTGCCAGCAGGCCGTTGATGCTCTGCTTTTACACGACGACAGACGTCGCAATTTGCAATATACTGAGCAATTTCTCTCTTCATCCTAGTCCACCAGAACCTCTGGCGTAGGTCCTGATACATTTTTGTGCTACCGGGATGAATGGTGAGAGGAGATTCATGAGCTTCCTTAAGGATCAAACGCCTCAGGTTGCGCACCTTGGGAACCACTAGTCGATCCCCGAAGTATACGACTCCTTGATCATTAACGGAGAAACAATTCGCAATTCCTTTCTGAATGTTTCTCTTGATGCGGGAGATTCCCGGATCTACCTTCTGTGCTTTGATAATTTGATCCGTAAGGGTAGGTTTTGCCACCAAGGTGGAGAGAAAACCTTGAGGTACAATGTGAAGGTTAAGCTTCCGAAATTCCTCATGGAGAAGCGGTTGACTTTGTTGTAACATCAGATTGTTACAGTAAGATTTACGACTTAGCGCATCAGCCATGACGTTGGCTTTCCCTGGGGTATAGGTTATTCCTAAGTCGAAGTCTGTGATCAATTCAACCCAACGTCTTTGCCTGAGATTCAGATCCGGTTGGGTGAAGATGTACTTCAGGCTTTGGTGATCAGTGAATATTTCGCAACGATTACCGAGGAGGTAATGTCGCCAGGTCTTAAGTGCATAGACTACGGCTGCAAGTTCTAGATCATGAGTAGGATAGTTCTCCTCATGTGGGTGCAATTGCCGCGAAGCGTAAGCAATTACGTGTCGATCTTGCATGAGAATGCAACCTAGTCCTTGTCGCGAGGCGTCGCAGTAGATAACAAAGTCTTTGGAGAAGTCTGGCGGTACCAGCACGGGAGCAGAGGTCAGGCGTCTTTTCAGTTCCTGAAAGCTGTGCTCACATTGTGGAGTCCATTCGAACTTCTTATCTTTCTTGAGGAGTTCGGTTAGAGGTTTGGCAACTTTGGAGAAGTTCTCGACAAAGCGACGGCAATAGCTCGCTAAGCCTAGAAAACTCCGAACTTGCTTGACTGATTCGGGTGGAGTCCAATCAAGGATGGCTTGAACTCGCTCAGGATTGACAGCAATACCTTTACCAGATATTACATGACCCAGATAGGTCACTTTTGACAACCAGAATTCACATTTAGAGAATTTGGCATAAAGGCGATGCTCTCGAAGTTTCTTCAACACTAGCCTCAAATGTTCGGCATGTTCTTCCTCGTTCTTGGAGTAGATGAGTATATCATCGAGATAGACTACGACGAATTTATCCAAATACTCCATGAAGATTGAGTTCATTAACCGAGAGAAGGTGGCTGGAGCGTTGGTTAAACCGAAGGACATGACGGTGTACTCATATTGGCCATAACGAGTAACAAAGGCCGTTTTAGGAATGTCCCCGTTTCTGATTTTGATTTGATGGTAGCCCAACCTCAAATCCATCTTGGAGAAGACTGAGGATCCAGCGAGCTGATCATACAGATCGTTGATCCTGGGAAGCGGGTATTTGTTCTTGATTGTGACCAAATTGACAGGTCGGTAATCTACAACCATCCGGTCCGTACCATCCTTTTTCTTAACGAATAGGACGGGGCAAGCCCACGGAGATGAACTAGGGCGGATGAAACCCTTTTTCAAGGATTCATCGAGTTGTTTCTTAAGCTCGGCTAGTTCTAGGGGTGCCATCTTATAAGGTCTTCTAGCAATCGGAACGGTTCCGGGGATGAGGTCGATTACGAACTCAACATCCCTGTCAGGTGGAACACCTGGCAATTCCTCTGGGAAGACATCCGGGAAGTCACGGACTACCGGAACGTCATCAAGGTCTGGCAAAGGGTTGGCGTTAAGAGAATATAGTTGTCGCTTGGCTATTCGAGTCAAAACGTTGACTATCTTCCCCGAAGGATGGGTGAGTTGAACAGTCCTAGAGAAACAATCAATTTTGGCTTGATGAGCTGACATCCAGTCCATACCCAAAATGATATTAATATCCGAAGATTTAAGGGCTATCAGAGATGCAAGGAAAACAAGTCTGTCGACTTGGATCTCATTTCCATAACTTACCCTAGAGGTCTGCCATCTAGACCCAGGGGTAGAGATTTCCATAGTGGATGGCAAGTCACAAAATGCAACGTTATGCAAACGAGCATAATTTTCAGATATAAAGGAATGAGAGGCTCCTGTATCGAAAAGAACAGATGCCGGGTGGCAATTAACAAGAAGCGTACCGAGAACGACGTTGGGATCCTCTTGAGCTTCTTCAGCAGAGACACAATTGACATGGCCACGTGAAGCGGTGACCGGTTAGCATGGAATACTTTTCCTGTCGGCTTGCCACGGCCAACAGCTTTAGCAGATTGATTGGGGTTGGTCTGGGGACACTCACGCATGTAGTGACCAGATTCCCCACATTTGAAACAAGTCACGGAACTGGTACGTGGAGGAGCATTATTGGATGGACCCCCATAGGGCTTGGCCGGAGCAGACTGTTGAGCGGGGCGAGGCGCCTGGAAAGATGGCCTCGGTGTGAACCTGGGTGGCAGGGCGGTGTTGGGTACCCACACGCGGCGCTTCTGAGGACCAGCACCGGATGAGGAACCCATGTCACGTCCATGCTTGCGTGTTGCGTCATAGTCAGTCTGACCAGTTTCAGCACTGATGGCTTTGTTGACAAGTTTCGAAAAAGATGTGCACTCATGCAGGCGGAGGTCGCGGCGAAGCTCAGGACTAAGGCCCTTACGGAACCTTGCTTGCTTCTTGGCGTCAGTAGACACTTCCTCAGTTGCATATCGTGCGAGATTACCAAACTCTCTGCTATAGACATCCACAGAAAGTCGGCCTTGGGTGAAGTTGCAAAATTCTTCACGCTTACGGTCCATGAGACCCTCCGGAATGTGATGTTCACGGAAAGCCTCGCTGAATTCAGCCCAAGTTGTGACATGGCCCGCTGGGCGCATAGCTCCATAATTCTCCCACCATAGACTAGCGGGGCCTTCAAGATGATACGCAGCAAAGGTGACCTTGTCAGCCTCCGCTACCAGCGCGGAACGCAGCTTATGAGAGATACTGCGAAGCCAGTCATCAGCGTCGAGAGGCTCGACGGAGTGGTGGAACGTGGGTGGATGTAATTTGATAAAATCACTGAGTGACACCACGTTAGTCCTCTGATGGTGTGCTGTATTCTGTTCAATACGCTCCAACAAACGGTTTGTCTCCCGCTTGTTTCGCTCAGCTTCCATCATAACCTCGGCTAGTGAAGGAGGATGAGGCAGATTTTCATTCCTGGCTTCACTGCCTTCGGCCTGCTCTTGAGAAGCAGGGTTGGCGCGCGTGTTGACCATCCTAGGTAAACAAGACAATGATTTAGTCAGAATGATGAAATTCCGACATGGGATACATAATGTAAGAAATAACTCGGAATGCAAGATGATCATCCGTATGACATGGTAGATACAGAACTGCTTCTTTATTCCATCGTCATACACACCATACAAGGTTTAGTACAAGACCAAACAAAGTACTATTACGGTGAGAAAAGGATTACATCTCATCGGAGGCATTCCAAGCTCCTATACATTATTTTTCTACACCTCCAGAAGGAGTACAAACTAGGTCATAACCCACGAGTCACGCGGGACGATAGACGACACAGCTAGTGCGAACTAGTGATACTACTACTAACTCAGACCGATCCGTAGTAGTCCTCGTAGAAGTCACCTCCATAGCCTGGAAGCTCAACATGTTCATCCGGAAACAGACGATCTCGCGGAGCTTGTGGACCATAGGGGCTAGGATGAGGTCGTGGACCAACAAACGGTGGCCTGCGGGGACCGCGAGGTGGGGTGATGCCTCCTACATCACGCCAAACCATCACGTCTGGCAGAGCAGATCTCACAGGATAGAGATCGCGCATATCTGAATATCCAGCTTGCACCGCCGGTGCGAACCGAGTCAAAGTGGCCCAGTGGTCAGCACGGGTATTGAAGAGCTCTAGCCTTAAGGCCCGATTTTCACGGTCCTTATCCTCGAGCATCTCAGCAGTGGTGCGAGTCCGTGAATCCTCCTGAGTGGAGTCAGCATAGATAGCCTGGAGATACCCTTGTGCTCCCGGAAGTGATCCTGGCATATACCGGAAGTCAGAGTCCCGAAATAGACCAGATCTGACTCGCATAATGGTCATCATAGAGTAGGCGGCATCCTGCACAGCCATCTCAATAGTAACCCCGAGTCCATAGGAGCAGTGAAGAGGCTCGGTGGATCCAGGATAAGATGGAAATATCCTGACAGTGCAGAGATACTGGCTTTGATTGAAGTCTCGGAATTGCTCTTCGACCGTGTACTCGGGATACCAGCGGTATCCGGCCTCAGTCATTACCCTGACCAACTTAGCAGTATGGCCGGGTACATCTAGGCATCGAGTCAGGCGAACCACTTGATTGAGGTCGCGAGTGGCCATCTGAAAGCACAATTATAATGCAAAGGCATTAGAATTTCTAGCAAAATTTCGGCAGCATAACAGCTGTAAATGCTCAAAAAGGATATTGAGACATTTGACAAAGGATTTCGTACACACTCAACATCATCACATCAAAGTTCTGGAACCATTCTAACAACATAATGTGGTAGTAGAACTGAGCTAGGCTGATAACCATCAAACTTATAAGGTACTACTGATTAGTAACACGTGAACCTGATAGAGAGAACAGATCCTAATTCCTTAACCCCCGGTGGAAGAATGGACTGACTCAGATCAGAAAGTCATAAGGTATAAGGAGTAAAAAGAGCCTTACGTTCCAACCCACAAACAATTCCCCTACATATAACTAAAGAATTTCTAGACTCAACATCGACCAGTTTGGCTTGGAGAACCTACAGGCAGTCTGGCTCTGATGCCAACACTGTCAGGACCCCGACTCGATGTCACATCGATCTAGCTGGTAACACCTCATATCACTTTGCGGCCTCACGCACGGTATCCCCACGGGTGTCGCCTTACCTTTGCCCGGGACCGTTTGCGCCTTTTGGCTCACGTATATGATAGTGTCGCTAGCATCCATATGATAAAGAGCCCGGGCTGACATGACTAGCCGTAAACCCAAAGCGGCACAGACTTACAGGGACAGGCATCCATGACCCAGCTTCGAACGTGTCGGTCATCAGCAAGTGGGTCCGGGCTGTAGCACTGGGCTAGCGTGACTCCGGTAAACCGGGCTGTAGCGGGCTAACAGGACTCCGGTACTCAAAGCGTGACATTTCCCCGAAGGGACAGACACAGGAACGAAGAAGGACACATGCCGGCCAGCCTAAGTGTTCCAGAGCAGTAGCAAGCTACCATGGCTCAGCGGTAACACTAGGAGACATTTCCCGGTAAGAGAGGCTACTAAAGATAAACAACTAGATAGTCAGATCCCACACATACCAAGCATTTCAATCATACACACAATATGCTCGATATGTGCAAATACAACGAAGCATCACAACATGACTCTATGACACAAGTACTTTATTTAAGGCTCAGAGAGCCATACATAACATACACACAAAGGTACGGGTCTCACGACCCAACATACAAGTCATACAGTCATACAAGCCAGCAGCGGAAGTACATTGTCTGGGTACAGACAACTAGTAAAATAAAAGAGGCTTGGAAGCCTAACTATACTACGTGGTCCATCACAAGCTCAGGGTCACCACCTGGGTCCTTAGCCTACTCGTTGATGTCAACGTCTACATAGAACCCATCAGAAGGGGTTGCAGCGTCTTCTGTAAAAATGTAGATTATAGCAACATGAGTACAAAGGTACTCAGCAAGACTTACATCAGATCCTACATACATGCATAGTATCAAGAAGGGTTGGTGGAGTTATTGCAGCAAGCCAGCTTTGACTCTTGGCTAGGCTATCCTACGATACTCCAACTTGAAATAGTTTTGCGCACACGAGTCCACTACTCACCACTTCAATACACTACCGAGGATCCACCTCCGTCTTCCTACGGAAGAGCCATCCTCGGCACTCACACTTATCTTGAGGCTTTTAATAGTTTCCATTTACTTGTCTATGAACTGTATAGGCAACCAAGTAGTCCTTTACCGCGGACGCGGCTATTCGAATAGATTATGTTAACCCTACAGGGGGTACTTCTTCATACACGCTCTCACCACTTACCGTCGTTTACACGACATGTACTCGGCAACCTTCAAGCGGAAGCCCAACGTGGGTGTCGGCCACGACCTACCTAATCACCTAAGCCTCCAGTCCAGGTTTATCGCCTATTCAGGTTCCATCCGCAGGGAGTCCGGCCGAGGTTTCCCATACGGCCCCGAACGATGTGAACAGGATTCCCGAGATACCTAACGGGTATTCGGTACACCCGGCCACGTACCTACCGCATCACAGCCCACCCCTACGGTCAGCGCTGTCCACGGCCTCCAGTAGGCTACAAACACCAGAAACTACTTGCAACTCCTGGACGGAGAACTAGGGTGAATAAGAAGTCGAGAGGGTCCATTGGTTTCGGGCCCAATGCATGGTAGTAGCTGAATCTTAAATCACACATACAGATCTCAGTGCTTAAGGTCGGCTTCAATGAAACAACCCACCATGTACTCCTACATGGCCTCTCATCGATACCTTTACCAAATCGTGTTCACCACACTACTCTCATTACCGACATAATCATTTCACTCTAGCCCATCACCCAGATGAACCAGACCTGACACGACTCTAAGCATAGCAGGCATAGCAAGGTAGGAACAACACATACATATGGCTCAATCAACTCCTACACATGCTAGTGGGTTTCATCTAGTTACTGTGGCAATGACAGGTCATGCAGAGGAAATGGGTTCAACTACCGCAGCACACAGCAGTTTGAATCGCGCTGTCTTAATGCAGTAAAAGAGAGCAGGAGCGAGAACATGGGATTGTATCGATATGATCAAATGGTTGGTTGCTTGCCTGATGGTTCGATGCACGGATACGGTTCTTCGTTAGGGTAATCACGGTACTCCTCGGGGACAGATCCTGTCGCAAAGGATAACGATACACAGGCATCACCAAACAATGTGCAACAATATGATGCATGCATGAAACATGGCAATATGAGTGTGTTGGGCTAATGCAACTAAAACCAGAAGGGTTTGAGCAAATTTGAATCAAAGATTCAAATTCCAAATTCAAATATGGCCTTTTAAAGTGCTTTTTCTTGTTCTGTTTAAAACATCAATTTAACTTGTTTGATCATGCATGAAAATAGTACAGATGGATAGATTGGATTTTTCTGATCATTTTTCATATATAATTTGTCCAATTTGGAGTTACAGAATAAAAGTTATGAATTTTTGAAGTTTAATTAATATTCTGGAATTTCCTAATTTAATTTAAATCCAGAAATATCATTTACTGCGTCAGCCTGACGTCACAGTGACATCAGCAGGTCAACAGGGCTGGCTCGGGTCAAACCTGACGTGTGGGGTCCACACGTCAGTGACACAGGGGCTAATCCCGTGTTGACCCGGGCTGGTTAGCTTTGACTAAGCCCTGGGGCCCACTTGTCAGCGTCAGTAGGTGGTGGGTTAGTGGCTAATTAACTGGGCCACATCAGCTCGCCGGAGTTCTGGCCGGCGGCGACCATCAGTGCGGCGGTGATAGTGGTTTTGGTCGTTTCGGCCACCAAATGGACCGCGGAGGCCACCGGAGTGAAGCTGAGGACGACCCGCGGCTCTTGGCGGAGTCCGTTGGGGTCGGGGTGGCCGGAGTCGACGGCGGCGAGCTCGGTTGCGGCTGCCGGGGTTCGGTCGTGCACGGGAACGGTGTTGCAGGGCGTTAGGGGGGGTGTTGGAGCGTGCTACGTGCTCCTAGTGAGATGTGGAGCACGATGGTGAGCTCGGTTGGGCGCTACGGCGACCGTGGCCACGACGGCGACATCGCCGGCGGCGTGAAGCTTTCGGCCGCGGTGGGGCTAGGGCCTAGGGGTCGGAAGAGAGCAGGAAGAAGGGGGAAACGGTGGCGTAGCTCACCGCGGTTGCGGTGGGCGTCGAAACGGGCTCGGGGACGCGCTGGAGACGGCGAATTCGTCGGCGACGGTGATCGGAGCCCGAAGAGGGGAACGGCGACGTGGCGGCGATGCAGGGCTTCCGGGGACTCGTGGAGCGGTGGGGAGGAAGAGGGAGTCGAGGCGGAGCTCCTGAGCTGATCGGGGGAGCGAGGGGTGGTCGGAGGCAGTGGCTAAGGCGAACGGCGGCGACGGTGGTGTTCGGCCGTGAGAGGGGGAGAGCGAGGGAGAGGAAGGAGAGAGCCGGGGAGAGTGAGAGAGAGCAGGGGGGGATCGGGACGGCTGCGGGCGTCGTCCACGCGGCCAGGAGGGCGTCGGCAAGCAGGAGGTGGCCGCGCGGCCGCGCGCGCGCGAGCACGCAGCAGCTTCGGGGCGTGGGGAGGAAGACGACGGGGAGCTACAGTGCTGGGCTGGGTCGGTTGCTAGCTGGGCCGCACAGGTGAGTCTTCCCCTTTTTTTTCTATTTCTGTTTTTATTTAATATATCTGCAACTTTGTTGAATTAAATAAAATACCTAGGCAACTCCAAAAATCACCAAACTACTCCTGGCTCATAGTTGGATTATTTCCAACATGAAACATTTTAGTTTGGAGATATTTGAGCATTTAAATACTTTATATTATTTTAAATGCCCAAATTCAAATAGTTATGATTTAATTCAAAAACCCTAGGATGGCCTAGGAAAATGTGCACCACTTTTGGCAGAGGTTCTGAACCAAGGCAAAAATGATGGGCATTTTAGAAGGGCATTTCAGGTTCATTGAAAAGTATTTTAGTAAACCCTAGTTGGTTTTAGAGGGGACTGGGGGTTCTGTCATCCCCATTTCAAGTTTCTGATGAAAGAGTAAACATGATGCAACACTCTAATGCATGACTAGCTAGGGTGTGACAGATAGTAGCATTTCTAAAACGGTTGCATTGATTCATATTAACAGAGACATTCTCTTAAAACAACATTCGTTAAAAATGTAATTTACTTTTAACAGTTGCATTGCTTCAATTTTCCGGCGGCATTCTTTGATTAACGACAACAAAATAGTTGTATGGGACATGCCAGCACCACGTGCGTCCACACGTATAAATGGGTGATGCAGAGTATGTAGCCAAGAAGCATATATGCGTTGGTCCCTTATTTGTTCTCTTTGAACCTTTTTCCCATGTGAGGACAGCAAATCTAGTCCTACACAACCTACCCGACACCCAGTTTCTTTCCCGTTTCAACAAAGAGATCGGTTCCTTACTCCATTTTTCCCTTTTCGACCAACAAAGCGGATGGATAGCCAGTCTATACCACTTTCCGTCCTTCCTTTCCTCATTGAACCATGTCCTAGATTCATGCTCCACCCCACCGCACCCGTCCTTCCTCTTTGAACCAAGACCTAGATTCGACTATAGATAAAAAAAGATCCAGATGCAGCTAGAGAAACGACGGGTTCAAAGAAACTTGTACCATAGGGTCGTCGGTATGTGGCAAGGCATGCGGCGGGAGGCCGGATCTGCCCACACTACGTACGACAGCGAGGAAGAAGGGGTCAGTGGCCCTCCCGCACAGGCGCTGGGTGAAAGAGAACAGCGCAACCGGCTGTGGATTGCCTCCCTCAACGAAGGCGATAGAGTGAACCTGCACCTCCTCCCCTTCCCAGTGCGACGGGATCCGGACGCCTCCTTCACCAGCTGTGAGAGGGAAGAGAGAGACAAGAGGCCAATGCAGTCTTGTTTAGATCTGGTGAAGAGAGAGAGAGAGAGAATGTGAATATAGCAAACCCTAGCAAAGGAACGTTGAGCCTCCAGCGGACTGAGCTGAGGCTCCAGTTTACATATATACTATAGTACGGACTGAGCTTCGGTGCCTTAGCTGCACCTGCTTTTGGCTGTATGACAGGTGGGCCAGCCACATTTTGGGCCCACCTATCATAAACCCAAAGGCAGGTTAAAGTAAATGAAGTTGCGTCCATATAGTACTCATGTATACGACTAGTATATAGTGGAGTGGTTTTCTTATTCTCTCCATAACAATCATTTTAAATTGTGTAAGTACAAAACGAAACTCTTTATTTAACGTACCAGTGAAGAAAACTACTAAGTACTCCCTCTGTCCCATAATGTAAGACGTTTTTTCATACACTACTAGGAAAAGGGCTATAGATGATATGGACACTAATGGCGCACGAGACATGTGGTGCGCCATTAGTATATACTAATGGCACACCATGTGTTGGTGCGCCATTAGTGTCCAAATACTAATGGCGCACCACATCCACGGTGCACCATTAGTAACATTTTTTTAATTTTCTTTTCGAAACTAGTAATGGCGCACCAGAGGATAGTGCGTCATTACTAGTTAAACTAGTAATGGCGCACCACATCCACAGTGCTCCACTAGTAATTTTTTTTCAAATTTTCATTTAAACTTTTTTTATTTTTTTTCAAAGTTAGTAATGGCGCACCGTGGGTGTGGTGCGCCATTACTAGGTAAAACTAGTAATGGCGCACCACACCCACGGTGCGCCATTACTAATTTTGACCCAAAATTCCCCCGAATGCACCCCTTTGGACCGTCTTTTCAATTTTGAAAAAAATAAAAGAAAATGACGGAAATGTCAAAAAAATAAAAGAAAATAAGTTTCCCATGTGATATGTGGTCTAGTTGTTGGGAAAATTTACAAATATGAATTTCGACTTTATTTGCAAAATCTCTCGGGAATTTGTAAAATGGGCATAACTTTTGCATACTAACTCGGATGAAAAAGTTTTTTATATGAAAAATCATCTACTCAAAAAGTTACATCCAAATTTAGCTGGGGGTACCCTGTTAAACGTTTTCAAAATCCTCAAAAACCTAATAGAAAAAAGTTACAGGGCTTTTCAGATCTGGAGGCAAATAAATTCAAAAAATTTCAAACTTACTAGTGGCGCACTGTTTGCTTGGTGCGCCACTAGTACACAAAAAAAATTAGTTTCAAATTTTTTTTCGGGATTTTTTTTTCAAAACATGATACGTAATATGAACAGAAGTTTGAAATAATTTTTTAAAATTTCATCACACTCATGAATATGAACAAAGTCCTAAAGATCAACAAGGTTTAATAGGATTGATATGCTTGATATATCAACAAGTGCCTGTGAAGTGAGCTGGTGCTGGGGTTGGACAGAACTCTAAAGTTAAGCATACTTGGGCTGGACTAGTGTGAGGATGGGTGACCTTTCGGGAAGTTTGACCACAGAGTGTGATCTGAGCTGAGATTAAGCCATAGTGACCCGAGATTAAGAAAAAAAACGAAAAAAATATAAAAATTGAATTTTTTTTTTGAAAAAAATTGTTACTAATGGCGCACTCCTATGTGGTGCGCCATTACTAAGTGAGATGGTAATGGTGCACCTCTAGGCATACTAATGGCGCACTACAGGTGCGCCATTAGTATCTGGTATACTAATGGCGCACTAGTGGTGCGCCATTAGTAAAAAATACTAGTGGCGTGGTACTAGTGGGGCACCAATAGTGCACCATTAGTAGGCAAAACTGGTGCGCCACTAGTAGGCCTTTTCCTAGTAGTGATATTATGTTGGTGTCAAGAAACATCTTATATTATGGGACGGAGGGAGTACTTCCGATGAACTACCGATCCACATGTCCTGGTCGCACTTCCCGTCCTTCACGTGCGGTACACTCCCTCCCTTACGTGAACAACCACACATGCACCAAATTATCGGAAACGTGTGAGAGTGTGTACAAATAAAGAATTTTAATTTCAATTATTGGAAAGGTTTGAGAGTATGTACAGTTTGCCCTCTCTAATAATTATGGTTTGTTGTGTTCGGCCTAAACTTGGTCAAACTTTACAAAGTTTGACTTCAGTCAAATCTAATATGCAGAGTAAATAAAAATGGAGGGCTACTACGTCCATCCGGGTTTTTAGTCCACACCATTTTTTCAATCAAAGTTAATAGCTGGACAAATAAAATTACAGGGGAGCTGGAGACAAAGTTGTGAGAAGGCTTAGAAATCAATACAAAACTTATGCTCTTAGTACCAACGTCGATCCTTCTTCGAGGAAACATTTGGTTCATAGCCAATTGTGTGATGAAATTGCACCAACGTGAAAGACGAATGCGTCTCCAATGCAACCAAGGTGAACTGACGAAGGATATCATCTTTGTGGGTAACAAGCAAAGGGCACTGATGGAAGACAACTTGTTTTTCATTGAAAATCGATCAGCTTCACCAGCCGATGCAACCATGAGGCACAATCATGAGCATCGATAGGTTATCATGGTGATGCATCATCCATTTGGCATCAAGTTTGGGTGAGCCACCTATGAAGTTCGACAAATCCTCACTATGTTCTGTTTCTTCTCAGTAATCAAGCTCGAGGAAGGAAGAACCACGTGGCAGAGGACAGTGAGGCGGAACAACAATGGCCATCCAATTTTGTGCAGTTCCACTAAAATTGAGGACATGCCCGGGTATGGAGATACGCATTGCTGTTTCCAAAAATATAAAAAAGGGATAGAGTGGTGTTACTTTGTTTTACAAGATTAACAACGACATCTCAATTGTCAATAAGAATTATTGAAAAGTACACCAACAAACAGAAGCATCATGATTATCTTGATGGGAACTAAACCAGGATACCCGAGAAAAAAAGCATTTCTTCATTTAACCAGTGATAGTATTAGATTAGCAGCAGCAATAGGAGCATATGGACAATGTCCGCACAACCACCATGTAGTTTTTGTCGAAACAACATGTATACCTCCACCGAGGCATAAATCAGGACAACTTTTCGAGTGGCATTTCCTCTATAATAGTAGGTGATGTTGGACCAGCCGACGAACCCTAGCTACTATACATGGGGAGCTGGGGAGAAGAAAACCCGCATGCAGCGACCTGGGGAGCTGGACCAGTACAAGAAGTTATACCTCAGGTGGGCGAGATGTCGCTTAGGCGGGCGGGCGGGATCTGCCCACACGACGGCAGTGAGCAAGGGCGTGGAGGACCTTCATCCACGCCAGCGCCGGCTTCGAGAGGACGGTGTGCATCGGCTTCCTCCATCGCCGACGGTGACAACGTCAACGCTGTACCTCCTCACCTCCCGCAGCGGACGGGATTCGGCCAGATCTGTGACCACCGGTGAGGAGAGAGATAGAGTGGACACTGTCATCTTGTTTCGATATGGAGAGGGTGAGAGAGCGAGACACGAGAAACTCTATCAAACAAGAGGCTATAATGGAGTAAAAAAATCTGTCCATAGCAGTGGTTTTAAATAGAATACGCGTGTTCTCGGAAAAAAGAAACGAAAACTGGTGGACAATTTTTTAACGTACCAAGAAAGAAAACTCGATAAAAAACACGCCTCCGCTTCCAGGTCGCAAGAGTCATCGTGCACACACACATAGACATAGACATGCATGTGCGTGTTTACGTAAAATTCCATTTCCATCTCGATCTCCAATCATATTTGTCCAACTGGCACATTATTTACGTTGTTAATTATATACGCGGCAATATTAACATACAACATCTCTTGTTTGCTGGCGTTCGGACTGCTGCCATAGCCTCTCCTGACCAACCCGAACCCTCTTCATCATCCGCGCGTGCTTCCCGCCTGAAACGGTCAGTGCCGCATTCATGCCCGGCCAGAGCGGACGCGACCTCTCTCTGGCGCCGGCATTGAGGCGGCGCGCCGACCGAGAGAGCGTTGCCCGCGCCGCTTCCTGGAGCACGCGACTGCTCCGCGTTCAAAGGTCGCAATAGCTGGTCACAACATGCATGTAAAAAGTTCTTGGGAGTCCGTTCTACAGCTAGCTGTCCTCCCCCAACTCGTCAATCTCTTCCAGTAGTGCTAGTACTCCATGGCGCGATCCATCGACAAGCAGGCAGGAGAGTTATCGTATACTCGGTTTGCGGCGAGTGGCATGCCGAGCGACCATGTGGGGTTGAGCCATGGAGGAGGGTGAGACACAAACGCGACAAACGTGATTTAAACGTTGGTTTTGCTCGATGGCACGATCCGACGAAAAGAAACGTTGGTTTCTCTCCATTTCCATTTTTTTCTCCGGAAAAACGGAAACTTTCCACTCCATTTTCATTCCTACTCCAAGGTTGCCCCGTTACAACATTCCATCAAATACAAAGGAAAACTAACACGCATGCTGATGCATCTCAATGATTCACAGATCATATCCAATATTTACTTCACAACTAAAGACAAAAGTTGTGAGAGTGTGTATGAAAGAAAAACTACTGATGTGGTTACTACGACTTAAACCCTAAACATGATTTAATTTCCTTGCCAGGTAGAACCTGTCGAAGGAAAGACGGCTGGCACCCTCGGATGATACGATGCTTTTGTGCATTTCCACTAAAATCGAGCTGAGCATCCCTGATGGCAAAGATATTCAAGAAGTGTGATTAGAATAATAGTACTGACACTAGTGCATTAGACATAAACTCATCACAAGTGGAAGTCGATAGAAGTAGAGAAAGATTGACATGGAGATGGCGCTATGTGGGGAGCTGCGGCAGTGGAGCAAGCCGGCTCCAAAAATAAGATGGACTACATGGGACGTTGGGCTGTAGCTAGAAGGGTGGTTGGGACGCAGCATCAGCCCATAATGCGGCGACCCCTGATTGGGACGCACCGACTGTGGGTTTTCTCCCTCGCCGATGTCGACCGCGTCTACACAGAACATGGATCCCTTCCCCCAGCTGCGGGATCAGGCCGGATATGTGACCAGCGGTGTGGCCACCGTTGTTCTATGCTTGTGAAGAGAGCAAGCAAAGCAAGCAGGCTTCTAGCTTAGGCTCCTGCTAGTGTATATATAGGGGTTTTCTTTTTCTCTCCATATCAACCATTTTATATTGCGTACGTGTCATTGAAGAGTGAAATGATGGTTGCTTCTTTCAACTAACTTACTGTGTGATTTGACTACTCCTTAGTGGCCCCTACACGTACTCCCCTACGTGTATGCAACAGTGACACGTACACATGGATGCAAAACGCGCGCGACGCCCTAATGCATGCATGTCCGAGCACATGACGGAACACACATGGTCACGCTCAAGTACTCAACCGACACGTGCATGCACACACATACTCGGCTAGGGTGAGCTAGTGACCGTATAAAGACCAGAAAATCTATATATTGAGCGCCATGAGCGTATTACGAATTCCACTGACCATATTTTTACAAATATACAATGTCAGATAGTGTATTTATCTCGTTTGAAATTAAGTCATATTAATCGGAGAGGAGGCAGTATGGACTAGCATTACTTTGATGTGTCCCGTCAACTTGCCAAACGAGGAGAAGCTTGCAGGACGGGAGAAGCTTGCGCACGGTGTCTCGCAGGACAAGGAGAAACTTTTTACTAATGCAAGCTCTCCCTCGCTCAGGCTGTGGACATGCAACAGTTAATTTGGTGTCAGATTGCCAGAAGCATACACTATACTAGTACTATTATTGTTCGACTTCCCGAAGAGGCGAATAGCCAAGTGCAAAGCTTACTAGTACTAGTACTACTACTATAGTCTCTAGATGTATGTACTATACTAGTACTAGGAACTGGATGGAGGAGCGTCTGCACTCTTATTATATTTTTAAAATGTGCTAAAGCAATCTTCAACACACTTGGTTCTCTTCGAGGATTCTCTCATGTGATAATGGAAGTTGATTGCAGGGAACACTCGCCACAATTCTCGCTTAATTCTGGCTAATATCCTGTTAAAAATAGGAGCGCTCTGTAATACTTCCTCTTTTTTTGTTATTCAGCATGCATACAGGTCAGAAACCTTGCGGCGCATCTTTGTGCGAACCGTGCTTGCTGCACTTTGAATGTGGCCGAGAGTTGGCTTGATGAAACACCTCGCTTCCTACTTCTTTTTTTGCGGGGTACCTCGCTTCCTAGTGAATAGTGTCTTGGCTAATCGTCCTAAGAATGCTTATATATGAATAAAGCTCTCTCAGTTACCCGCAAAAAAGATTAAGCCATATTAACCGTAAAGGAGGGAGTATGGACTAGCACTACTTTTTGGTGTGTCCCGTCAACTCGTAGAACGAGGAGAAGCTTGCAGGACAAGGTGAAGGCCTTTTGAGTAATGCAACCTACCCTTGCCCAGGCGGTGGACATGCATCAGTTCATTCGATGTCAGATTGCCAGAGGCATACACTGTAGTACCCAACATGCGCAGTACCATCATTGTTCGACTTTACGAAGAGGCGAAGAGCCAAGCGCAAGGTACGAGTAGTACTACTACTAGAACCGCATGGTGGAGCGTCTATACTCTTATTTTTTTTAATCTCTGATAAAGTAAAAATTTATTCGGGAGAAGGGCGGAAAACGGCAGCCCGACATGTAATGATGATATCGATCAACCATGCTCGAATATATCTTGGCCTCCGTGTGAGCCCGTCTGTGTGTTCTCGCTCCTCGTCTCTCTCAAGGAACGGCGGGTTGGTCATTTTGCCGTCAATTGAGATCGGTTTGCTCACACTCCGGTCCCACATGTAAGTGATATGCCAAGAGGAGGTGCGTTGACCGACTGGCCATACGTGTACTTTGTTTTGCACCTTCATAGTACTACTCCTCCCTCCGTCACAGTTTACAGAGCGCGCTTCATTATGATGCATTTCTATCAATGCATTTCCACCACCAGAGAGACTTTAGACGTGTTTGGTTTAATGCTCCATTAATTAGGGCGTGGTGACCGCAATCAAGTCCACAATTTTCTCTCGGTGTACTATGGAGTGGAGTAAGTGCATGCATGTGTGTACCCGGGGTGGAAGCACTGCATGCATGTGTGTACGCATTATTTCCTCTAGTAATAGACGCCATGCTATAAATACCAATGCTATTTTTCAAGCCGATCGCTAGTCGCCTTGGTCCCAGAGATTTTTCCTTTTTCTGAAGCGCCCTCTATAAACAGTGACGGATGGAGTAGTATGAGCGGATTCAAAGAAGCGCATATTGATGGTTGATTTTTCCGAGCAACTTATAGTGGGAAAGGTGGGGCTTATGATTTGATTGCTCATTACTCACTATTAATGCGGCGCAACAACCGGACTGAGTCCCCCATGCGGTTGTGAACTACCCCCTCGGTTCTTAAATATACTCCGGAGTATTTGTCTTTCTAGAGATTTCAATGAGTGACTACTCAAATATTTGTCTTTTTAGAGATTCAAATGGACTACTACATACAGATGTATATAGACATATTTTAGAGTGTAGATTCAGCCATTTTGCTCCGTATGTAGTCACCTGTTGAAATCTCTAGAAAGACATTAGGAACGGAGGGAGTACACATACGAAGCAAAATGAGTGAATCTACACTGTAAAATGTGCCCATTTGAAATTTGTAAAAAGACAAATATTTAGGAACGAAGGAGTATAATTTTCCGCATGGCACATGGACCCGGATGCTGAAGAGGCTTCTGGCAATGCTATCAAGCTTCCAGCATTTATTTACATAATTGACGTACTATACAAATAATTTTCCAGCGACATGAAATTGTACAATGGTGTGAGCTTTCAGCTTTTGTTTCGTGTATCTTGCCATCGATGCTCTTTCGGAAACAATAAAAAACTAACTTCCTTTCTAATGCACCTCAATTATTAAAAGATCAGAGCTAATATTTACATCACAACTGAAGACAAAGTTGTGACAAGGTGTTAAATTAAAATTGATCCATGCTTTCATTTGCAGCAACATCCCCCCAGCTCTGTCTAAATCAACAAGGCACGTTGGGAAAAAAGTAGCTGTCTTGAGCATGCAACATTCCGATCATTTTGTGCAGTTCCACTAAAATAGAGCTGAGCGTCCCTGTTCCAAAGATATTAAGTGTGATTACGATTATAGAGGACTGCTAATGAAACAATAAACACACAAATAGAAGCCGGTCACCTTTGCAATCTCTCTTAAGACTAACTAGTTGGAGAAGATTAGGCTCGGAGTTGGATGAGGAGGATAGAGCAAAACCAATCTCCCTTTGTGCAGTTGCACTGAAATGTAGAGACGTTGCCCGTGTGACATTTTAGTACAACTGCACAAAACACTCTTAAGAAAAAAGTGATTTGTGCAGTTCACCAAAAGGTCGCAATATCAACGAGGTGAAATTGATAGCCCTGTTTGCAAAAAAGAGGTAGAAAGGAAACAATTACTGGCCAATAACAGTTGATGACACATGCGACGACAAAAAAGAAGCATATTCCTTGTCTTAAGGGAAGATAACAACATGGTTGTGTTTGTATAAAATGATGTGAGGACGATATTGCAATATGGAAAGTATGCCGGACGAGCTACGCTTTGGGCAAAGAACTATGGAAGATCCACATGCAGCGACGTGGGAAGACAGGCAGTGGAGCAAGGCCGGAGGGGATACCTGGAGGTCGTCGGGATGTAAGTAGGTGAGCGGCGGCGAGCGGAATCGGCCCATACTGCCACAGCGAGCAGGTGGATAGGCCCTACTGAGGGAGTCCTGGATTAGGGGGTATCCGGACAGCCGGACTATATACACCGTCTGGACTATTGAAGCATGAAGATACAAGACTCAAGACTTCGGCCCGTGTCCGGATGGGACTCTCCTTTGCGTGGAAGACAAGCTTGGCGATCAGGATATTATATTTCCTTTCTTGCAACTGACTCCATGTAAACCCTAGCCCTCTCTGGTGTCTATATAAACCGGAGAGGATGGTCCTTAGAAGGCCGATCACAATTACAATCATACCATCATAGGCTAGCACCTAGGGTTTAGCCTCTACGATCTCGTGGTAGATCTACTCTTGTACTACTCATAACTTCAATATTAATCAAGCAGGAAGTAGGGTTTTACCTCCATCGAGAGGGCCTGAACCTGGGTAAACATTGTGTCCCTTGCTTCCTGTTACCATCAGCCTAAGACGCACAGATCGGGGCCCCCTACCCGAGATCCGCCGGTTTTGACACCGACATTGGTGCTTTCATTGAGAGTTCCACTGTGTCGTCGCTTTGAGGCTTGATGGAGTCTTCCATCGCCAACAATACCGTCCAGGGCGAGAGTTTTCTCCCCGGACAGATCTTTGTGTTCGGCGGCTTCGCACTGCCGGCCAATTCGCTTGGTCATCTGGAGCAGATCGATAGCTATGCCCCTGGCCACTAATTCAGGTTCGGAAACTTGAACTACATGGCGGATATTCGCGGAGACTTGATATTTGACGGATTCGGGCCTGTGCCAGGAGAGCCGGACAGTCACGACGAGCACGGCCTAGACCTGTTGTCGGACAATGGTCAGGATATCATCCGTGCAGTAGCCCTGGATCTAAATCCGGAGCAGGTTGCATTGCCTAAGGACGGAGGGGTGGACCCCGCCCCGCAGGCCGCATACTCATCGGCGGTTGAGCCGAAGACATGGCTAACCTCTGTTGAGGACTATAACCTTGGGCCCCCGGACTCATATCCAGCTGTTGGTTCCGGTCCGCATACCCTCGAGCCAGCCAAGCCAGGTTGGGCTCCGGTAATGGAGTTTACCACTGCGGACATCTTTCAGCACTCGCCCTTTGGCGACATGCTGAACTCATTAAAGTCTCTCTCTTTGTTAGGAGGCTCTGGGACGAACTATGTCCGACTTGAGTGGGAAGCAAGCGACGAAGGAATTCGCTGCCCACCCACCACCCACTTCATTGCCACGGTCGATGATTTAACCGACATGCTTGACTTTGACACCAAAGACATCGACGGTATGGACGACGATGCAGGAGACACATAGGAGCCACCGCCCACAGGGCAGTGGACGGCCACCTCTTCATACGATATATACATGGTGGACACTCCGAAAGAAACAAATGGCGATGAGGGAATGGAGGATAACCCCTCCAAGAAGAAAGCAAACATGGGCGTCGCCAGCACTGCTCCAAGCCCTGCCAAGGCAATACCAGCACCGGAGACGAAAACAATCCGGACGGTGCCGAAGATGAATACAACCCCGATCAGCCCGCCTTCGAGCAGGCCGGACAGGAAGATGGGCAAGACAACCCATATGAACAGGCGATGGACGTGTATCCGAAGGAGGACAACTACATGCCTCCCTCTGAAGACGAGATTGGCCTCGGCGACGACGAGTTCGGCGTGCCTGAAGACCCCGCAGAGCAGGAGCGCTTCAAGCGCCGGCTTATTGCCATCACGAGGAGCCTAAAGAAGAAGCAGCAGCAGCTTCAAGCTGATCAAGACCTGCTCACAAACAGATGGATAGAAGTCCTGGCAGCCGAGGAATATGGACTCGAGCGCCACATGGCTGACTGGCCGCCTCGAGGTCAGGATAAAATGACATATCAGCATGAATACCAGCCTGCACCCCCACGCCAGTTTACTACGGCCCAGGGCAATACTCAGGACCTGCGTGATAGATTGGATAACACCGCAGGACAACCAAGATCGATCTACGGATCATGGGGGCGCGCCGCAGCACATGACGATGACCGTCATACCGGATACACTAACAGTAGATCCGGCCGGCCCGAACACACCCAGCCTGATTTGGCCGGACTGCATCGCGACATAGCCCGGCACAGAGGCGCCACACACCCCCTCTGCTTCACCGATGAAGTGATGGATCATGAATTCCCAGAAGGGTTCAAACCCATAAACATCGAATCATACGATGGCACAACAAATCCCGCGGTATGGATTGAAGACTTCCTTCTCCACATCCGCATGGCCTGCGGAGATGATCTACATGCCATGAAGTATCTTCCCCTTAAGCTCAAAGGACCCGCCAAGCACTAGCTTAACAGCCTGCCCGCAAATTCCATTGGCAGTTGGGAAAACTTTGGAAGACGCATTCCTTGACAACTTCCAAGGCACATATGTGCGACCTCCGGATGCCGATGACCTGAGACACAACAATCAACAGCCCGGAGAATCAGCCAGGAAATTTTGGACTCGGTTCCTAACTAAAAAGAACCAAATAGTTGACTGTCCGGACGCCGAAGCCCTGGCGGCCTCCAAGCACAATATCTGCGACGAGTGGCTAGCTTGAGACCTCGGCCAGGAGAAACCCAAGTCAATGGCAGCTCTCACAACACTAATTACCCACTTTTGCGCGGGCGAGGACAACTGGTTGGCTCGCAGCAGCACTACGCCACATTCTGGCACGTCAGATATCCGTGACAATAATGGCAAGCTACGGCGCAACAGACACAAGCGGCGGAACAACGGCGACAACACCGAAGAGACGACAGTCAATGCCGGATTCAGCAGATCCAAAACCGGTCAGCGGAAGAAGCCATTCAGAAGAAACAATCAGGGACCGTCCAGTCTAGACTTTATACTGGAGCGCTCGTGCCAAATTCATGGCACCCCGGACAAGCCAGCCAACCACACCAATAGAGACTGCTGTGTAATTAAACAATCCAGCAAGATAAACACCGAAAACAAGGAAAAGGGGCTGCACAACAACGATGACGATGAGCCCCGACGTCCGAACACGGGGGGATAGAAGAAATTTCCCCCCAGGTGAAAACGGTCAACATGATCTACGCCACTCACATCCCCAAGCGGGAACGGAAGCGAGCACTATGGGACGTCTACGCGATGGAGCCAGTCGTCGCCAAACTCAACCCATGGTCAGGTCCGATCACCTTTGATTGTAGGGATCATCCTACTAGCATCCGTCACGGTGGCTCGGCCGCATTGGTTCTTCACCCAATCATAGACGGATTTCACCTCACTAGAGTCCTTATGGACGGAGGCAACAACCTGAACCTATTTTATCAGGACACAGTGCACAAAATGGGCATCGACCCCTCAAGGATTAAGCCTACCAAAACCACCTTTAAAGGTGTAATTCCTGGAATAGAGGCCTGCTGTACGGGCTCTATAACATTGGAAGTGGCCTTCGGATCTCCGGATAACTTCCGAAGCGAGGAGTTAATCTTCGATATTGTCCCTTTCCGTAGTGGTTACCACGCACTGCTCGGTCGAACTGCATTCGCTAGATTCAGTGTGTACCACACTATGCATACCTCAAGCTCAAGATGCCAGGCCCGCCTGGGGTCATAACAGTCAACGGAAACATGGACCGCTCTCTCCGTACAGAAGAGCACACTGCAGCCCTCGCGACAGAAGTACAATGCGGCCTCCTCCGGCAAACCACCAAGCCGGTGACGACAACCTCAAGCACCGTCAAGCGAGTTCGGAGCACCCCGCAACAGGATCACCAGGCACGCCAAGAGCGCGACTAGCAGTACGGCCTCCGCTCAAATCCCATAAAAGCAGCATTCGTGCCACGCATACATAATTACGCACTCAAAATACCGTGGGCACAGGCGGAGGCAAAGTAGTGGCTCAGTCAACAGCGCGGTATCACCACCTCATACCTTCATAACCTTTCCTTTCACCTTTCAAGACATTGCTTTAGTGCAGCCTCTTCGTAAGAGTCGGATCGACGGACTTCCATAGGATAGAAACCTGAAGAGGCAACTGGCTTTGCGCACAGAAGGAAATACCCAGGTGGACTCTATTTACGATCGTTATACCTGCTTTATCTATCTGTACGTAGCCTGCCCCCGGATAGGGTATGTCAAATAATCCTATTTATCTCCGCTTAATGCATTCATTGTAAACATACGCTTAAACGTATTACTCATCAATGGGAGATCATATATAGCCTTAGCTTATTATTCTTATTTGAGCATTTTTTCTTACAAATGTCTATTTGATATTGCATGCGTACACTTTGCTACGTTCAGTTTGCCAGGGGCTTCTAATGGCACCCCACAATACGGCAGACAAGTCCGAACACTTTCAACAGTGCGGCACCCCGAACTTATAGCATTATATGCATCAGCTCCGAATCGTGTCTTGGGTCTACAGTTGGGATAGCCTGGCTCCCTTGTTTTGGTGCCTTATGTTACGTTATATTGGCTAAGGTAGCGCAGGGAGAACTACTGCGACTGTGTCCCGGTTCTTCCGGATGAGCACCTCAGTAGAGAAAGCCGAAAACTGACCGGCATGATGTGGCGAGAGCTGGTCGCTGTTCGAGAGGTATTAAAATCCTTAAAGTTTTTTCCACTTTAGGCGATAATTCGGCTTCGTACGATCTAGGCGTATATAGCACCCCAATTCGGCCTTTCGGATTCTAGGGGCTTCGCCAAAATTTAAAATTGTAGACTTCTATGGCTAAGTGAAAGTTACAAAGCCACATAGTCCGATTGCCTTGTTCGCTGCGCAGGACACCTCCTTAAGGGACCAAACATTTGGATAAAGAGTGTCCGGGTTTTCCACGAACACCCCAGTACTAGTTGCATGGGGGCGGAAGCCGACGACTGTACTACTTTCAGAATTTTATAAATAGCCGCACAGAAGGTAATATTTTAAATAACAAAAGCGCTACATAGCACAAGTAACTTCGTCCTTAAACTACAAACATGACAGAAGTGAATTCATTCTAAAATTATGTCCTTGGTACATTCATCGGCCACGAGGTGAGTGCCCTTCATAACACCATCATAATACTTCTCCAGATAGCAATGGGGCTTGCCCTCTGGCGGCCCGTCCTCCACCAGCTTCTCTGCATCTAGTTTGCCCCAATGCACTTTCGCACGGGCAAAGGCCCGGTGGGCACCCTCAATGCAAACGGATCGCTTGATGACCTCCAATCGCGGACAGACATTCACCATCCGCTTGATCAGGCTGAAGTAGTTGGTGGGCAGGGGCTCACCAGACCACATCCGGATTATGAAAACCTTCATAGCCACTTGGTCACTCCGAAACGTTGGATGTTCAGCCCCACCATACTGGGACCAGAACAACTTCTCTGTTGAGCTCCCCTGCCGAGCACGGTAGAACTCCACGGCATCTGATATGCTGCGTGGCAGATCTGCGAATGCCCCTGGAGAGCTCCGGACTCGGGTAAGTAAAAGAAACGCCTCCTCCACATGTTTGCTTTGCATAAATAATTTCTTACCCGCTGCTATCTTTTTAGCCTCCTGGATTTCCTGCTGTGCCTTCTCGGCTTCGGCCTTGGCATCTTTGGTGCAGGCTTCGGTTAGTCCGCTCTTGGCAGACGAAACCTTCTGAATCACCACACTCATAAGAGTACGGTGCTCTTCATCTATGGAAGCGCCACGAAGCGCTTCTAGTAGACAATGTGGCGCCTCGGGCGCAACGGATGTCCTCGACACAGACGGTCCTCCCTCCCTAACGATGGGCTACCCGCCTGAGTCTGGAACCATTGAAGGCTCCAGAACAGTGTTCGGCTGAGAGTCCGGCTTACAGGGGCTTTCATCGACACGATCCACGGGGATCTTGAACCCCGCGTGTCCGACGCCTGGAATGCCGCCTTGGAGAGCCTCCAGAGCCACCTCCCCCTGCTCTGGGAGCCTTTGGGATAACACCTCCGTGTCATCTGCAGGCTGAGGAGTAGTGGCCCTCGGGAGCGAGTTCATCGCCGAAT
The DNA here is from genome assembly GCF_018294505.1 of Triticum aestivum. NCBI lineage: Eukaryota > Viridiplantae > Streptophyta > Magnoliopsida > Poales > Poaceae > Triticum > Triticum aestivum. The sequence continues at coordinate 91,749,571 of NC_057798.1, forward strand.
CGCTCAAGGTCCCATCCAAAGATGATGCTTCGGGATGGACCCTGGCCGGACTACATACAAGTTCGGCATTATAAAAAAACTATGAAGCAAATTTACGATAGAGTGCGGATACTTACGATTGCACTGCGGGCTTCTTCCTGGGCAGCCACCCCTCCTCGCTATCGGCGGTGGTGGCAGAGTAGTCCGGAAGGGATGCCTTTCCCTTCTTGGACGTCCCAGCCTCCCCCTCCGGGGCGGCCTTCCTCTTTTTCTTCCCCGCCAATACAGAGAGGTGGAGTTTCTTCTTGTTTCCCCCGTCCTCCGCGGGAGGAATCTACCTCATCGTCATCGGACGATGAGGGTATGACGGCCTTGCGCCGGGGGCCTCACCTGGCCCCCTGGTCCGCCCTCTCTGGTCCCTCGTCCTTTCCGGATGGGGCGGCCTCCTCTTCTTCTTCTTCTTCTTCCCCTTTGGGGGAGGAGTGTGCCTCGTCGTCTACGGACGAGGCTTCTCACGCAACCTTACGTCGGAGACCCTTTCGGATCCCCGGGGCCTTCTTATCGGCCTTCTTCTCCGGCCCCTTGTAGGGCGTCGGGACCAGCATCTTCGTCAGGAGAGCATTGGCTAGTATTTCCGGCAACAGAGTCGGACAGTCAATCTTCTCTGCTGTCTCCACATAATCCTAAACAAGTATGCACAATTACTTAAGGCTCCCCCATGAATATATTGGGAAGAACTGAATCCGGTGGCAGCCTGAGAACTCACCTGACTAGGAGGCCGCGCTGTGTGGAGCCCACGGTCCTCGGATATGGGAGGAGGTACTTCGCAGGCCTTGAATAATGCCTTCCACGCGTTTTTGTGCTTCATGCCGTAGAGCCTCCGAAGCGTCTGGTGTTCGGCCGGGACGAACTCCCACAGATTAAATGCCTGCCTTTGGCACGGTAGAATCCGACGAATGAGCATGACCTGGATCACGTTGACAAGCTTGATGTTCTTGTCCTTCATGCCCTTGATGCACTTTATGAGTCCAATCAGCTCTGTAGATTCTCCCCAGGACAAGCCCTTCTGTTCCCAGGAGGCACTACTAGGAAAAGGGCTATAGATGACATGGCCACTAATGGCGCACCAGACATGTGGTGCGCCATTACTATATTCTAATGGCGCACCATGTCTTGGTGCGCCATTAGTAATATATTACTAATGGCGCACCTGGTGTGTGGTGTGCCATTAGTAGTTTTAAAAAAAACATAAAAAAAATTGTTACTAATGGCGCACCGTTGTATAGTGCGCCATTACTAGTTGACATAGTAATGGCGCACCACACCTGCCATGCGCCATTAATAGTTTTGGAAAAAAATAAAAAAAATAAAAAAATTTGTTAGTAATGGCGCACCTATGGACAGTGCGCCATGACTAGTTTTAACTAGTAATGGCGCACTGTCCACTGGTGCGCCATTACTAAGTTTTTTTCAAAAAAAGATTCAAAAAAAATCATTTTTTTCAAAACTAGTAATGGCGCA